>NC_092106.1:38364971-38372471 GCF_045679555.1 Salvelinus alpinus | reverse complement strand
AAAGAGACTTTATCGAACAAAATGAACATTTATTGAGTAAATGAATATCTTCTGAGTGCAACCATATGAAGATCATCAAAGGTAAGGGATTCATTTTATCTCTATTTCTGACTTGTGTAACTTTTCTACTTGGCTGGTTACTGTTTGTAATGATTTGTCTGCTGGGCTATGTTCTCAAATAATTGTAAGGTATGCTTTCGCCGTAAAGCATTTTTTAAATCTGACACCGTGGTTGGATTCACAAGAAGTTCATCTTTAAACCTATGTAAAATATATTTTGTTTTCTGAATTTTTATAATGAGTATTTCTGTATTTGAATTTGGCGCCCTGCAGTTTCACTGGCTGTTGAAGAGGTGGGACGCTAACGTCTCACGTACCCTAGAGAGGTTAACTCAGGTCGTAAAATCCTGGAGGAGACTCTCTTCCTCATGGCCAGACAGTATAGAGAGAGAGGTTTCATAGAGAGAACAAAGGAATTTCTTCCACATCACAGAACTTGAGAACTATTGTTCTGAGCTCCGTCTCAGATTATTGCATGGTTTGCGTTTTCCGTAAAGTTTTTTTGAAATCTGACACAGCGGTTGCATTAAGGAGAGGTATATCTATAATTCCATGTGTATAACTTGTATTATCATCTACATTTATGATGAGTATTTCTGTTGAAACGATGTGGCTATGCACTATCACTGGATGTTTTTGGAACTAGTGAATGTAACGCACCAATGTAAACTCAGATTTTTTTTATATAAATATGAACTTTATCAAACAAAACATACATGTATTTTTTAACATGAAGTCCTATGAGTGTCATCTGATGAAGATCATCAAAGGTTAGTGATTAATATTAGCTATATTTCTGCTTTTTGTGACTGGTATCTTTCGCTGTGGTTTGGTGTGACCTAACATAATCGTTTGTAGTGCTTTCGCTGAAAAGCATATTTGAAATCGGACACTTTGGTGGGATTAACAACAAGATTACCTTTAAAATGGTATAAAACACATGTATGTCTGAGGAATTTTAATTATGAGATGTCTGGTTTTTGAATTTGGCGCCCTGCACTTTCACTGGCTGTTGTCATATCATCCCGTTAGCGGGATTGCAGCCATAAGAAGTTAATGCAACCGCTGTGTCAGATTTAAAAAAAACTTTACGGGAAAAGCAAACCATGCAATAATCTGAGTACGGCGCTCAGATGACAAATCAAGCAAAACAGATATCCGCCATGTTGGAGTCAACAGAAGTCAGAAATAGCATTATAAATATTCACTTACCTTTGGTGATCTTCATCAGAATGCAGTCCTAGGAATCCCAGGTCCACAATAAATGCTTGATTTGTTCGATAATGTCCGTTAATTATGTCAAATTAGCTACTTTGGTTAGCGCGTTTGGTAAACAATTCCAAAGTCACAAAGCCACTATAACGTGACGAAATGTCCAAAAGTTCCGTAACAGTCAGTAGAAACATGTCAAACGATGTACTGAATCAATCTTTAGAATGTTGTTAACATACATCTTGAATAACGTTCCAACCGGAGAATTACATTCACTTCAGTTGAGCGATGGAACGGAGCTGCCTCTCACGTGAACGCGCGTGTTCAATGCGTGGTCACCTCATGGCAGTGGTGAATCATTCCTGTCTCCTTCGGCCCCCCTTCACATTAGAGTCATCAGACAAAGTTCTATTGACTGTTGACATCTAGTGGAAGCCGTAGGAAGTGAAAACTCATCCATATCTCGCTGTAATTTCAATGGGATCTTGGTTGAAAATCTACCAGCCTCAGAAAAAATCCAAACAGGAAGTGGAACTTCTCAGGTTTTTGCCTGCCATATGAGTTCTGTTATACTCACAGATATAATTCAAACAGTTTTAGAAACTTCAGAGTGGTTTCTATCCAATACTAATAATAATATGCATATATTAGCAACTATGACTGAGGAGCAGGCCATTTACTCTGGGCACCTCTGTGCACCTTTCATCCAAGCTACTCAATACTGCCCCTGCAGCCATAAGAAGTTAAGGAGAAGTGGATCTAAAATTCCATGCATAACAGTTGTATCTTTTATCAATGTTTATTATGAGTATTCCTGTACATTGATGTGGGTCTCTGCAAAATCACCGGATGTTTTGGAACTACTGAACATAACGCGCCAATGTAAACTCAGGTTTTTGGATATAAATATGAACTTTACCGAACAAAACATACATGTATTGTGTAACATGAAGTCCTATGAGTATCATCTGATGAAGATCATCAAAGGTTAGTGATTCATTTTATCTATATTTCTGCTTTTTGTGACTCCTTTCTTTGGCTGGAAAAATGGCTGTGTTTTTCTGTGACTTGGCTCTAACCTAACATAATCGTTTGGTTTTCTTTCGTCGTAAAGCCTTTTTGAAATCGGACACTGTTGCTGGATTTACAACAAGTGTATCTTTAAAATGGTGTGAAATACATGTATGTTTGAGGAATTTTAATTATGGGATTTCTGTTGTTTTGAATTTGGCGCCCTGCAGTTTCACTGGCTGTTGATGAGGTGGGACGCTACCGTCCCACATACCCTAGTGAGGTTAATGAAGGAAACTCCAATTCCCTTTGGAGTTTAACTAAATCATTGGCCCGCCCCATGAGCACAGACATTGATCTGGCGTCATGGGACAGCCCCTTTCTGCTGCTACGAATATAACTCTTACCGGGAGGAAATCCCTTCAGACCAGCTTACCTCGATAACCACGAGAGGGCTAAGGTTTCAGACCAGTACCTCATCACAGAGGGAGTTAAGGTTTGGGTAGATTGCTGAATCTTTTAACCATACCACGTGGTTATGCAGGAAATACAAATTTGTAGTTTATTCAAGGTTTAAAAAGGCTTCTAAAGTTTGTAATTTCCATTTAGAAATGTCAGGCTTGATTTGCCCTAACGAAAAATGAATCAAACCCTAACTAAATGTCCATTAATTATTATCCACATAATAATTCACATTTCCTGTTGCTGCAGAATAATTTTCCTGCTGTGAGAAGCAGGGTCAAATTAAGATCCCAGATCTGTAGGATGACGCAAAGTGCAACCACCCGATTCCCTACTGATTGTTTTCTGTTCTACCTGATAATTAATTGTACCCACCTGGTGTCCCAGGTCTAACTTGGTCCCTAATTAGAGGGAAACATTTTTTTTTTTAAATGCTGTTTCCACATAATTTCAGCCTCCAAATCTATGTGATGACATTGAATCAGTGTGGAAAACTGATTAGATTTCCAAAACGTCATCAAGCATTTTATTATAGCATTTTATTATAACTTTTAACCTAAATTTAATAACATGGTGAAATGTTTTGTTGATTTCACTTTGAATTCAAATTAGTTGACAACTCAACCAAATGTAAATCCAAATTAGATGTTGAACTTGAGGGCCCTAACATAATGAGTCACTTTTATAAATGCCATGCCAGGACCATGGTGACTGGTGAAGTAACATTAGCCCTGTCTTCCATGCTGAATGTGACGTTGGGACACGGCTCCGTTTGCCTTAATCAGCAGCAGAGCTGATAGTGTGATTTTTTTAAGGAGAGTCACTGACCTGAGGGGGAGGTGTGTGTCAGTGAGAGAGAGAGAGAGAGAGAGAGAGAGAGAGAGAGAGAGGGTGGGAGGGGAGGTAGAGAGAGGGATACATACAGATAGAGGGATACAGAGAGAGGGGGTGGGGGGGTAGAGAGCGGGTGGGGGGGTAGAGAGAGGGATACATACAGAGAGAGGGATACAGAGAGAGGGGGTGGGGGGGTAGAGAGCGGATGGGGGGGGTAGAGAGAGGGTGGGGGGGGTAGAGAGAGGGTGGGAGGGTTAGAGAGAGGGATACATACAGAGAGAGGGATACATACAGAGAGAAGGGGTGGGGGGGTAGAGATTGGGTGGGGGGGTAGAGAGAGGGATACATACAGAGAGAGGGATACAGAGAGAGAGAGACAGAGGCAGAGAGAGATGGAGAGGTAGAGGGGGGTAGAGAGAGGGAGACAGAGGCAGAGAGAGATGGAGAGGTAGAGAGAGAGAGAGGGGGGTAGAGAGAGGGGGTGGGGGGGTAGAGAGCGGGTGGGGGGTAGAGAGGGGGATACATACAGAGAGAGGGGGTGGGGGGTAGAGATTGGGTGGGAGGGTTAGAGAGTGGGATACATACAGAGAGAGGGGGTGGGGGGGGTAGAGATTGGGTGGGAGGGTTAGAGAGAGGGATACATACAGAGAGAGGGATACAGAGAGAGGGGGTGGGGGGGTAGAGAGCGGGTGGGGGGGGGGGGGGGTAGAGAGAGGGATACATACAGAGAGAGAGATATACATACAGAGAGAGGGATACATACAGAGAGAAGGGGTGGGGGGGTAGAGATTGGGTGGGAGGGTTAGAGAGAGGGATACATACAGAGAGAGAGAGATACAGAGAGAGAGACAGAGGCAGAGAGAGATGGAGAGGTAGAGGGGGTAGAGAGAGGGAGACAGAGGCAGAGAGAGATGGAGAGGTAGAGAGAGAGAGAGGGGGGTAGAGAGAGGGGGTGGGGGGGTAGAGAGCGGGTGGGGGGTAGAGAGGGGGATACATACAGAGAGAGGGGGTGGGGGGTAGAGATTGGGTGGGAGGGTTAGAGAGTGGGATACATACAGAGAGAGGGATACATACCGAGAGAGGAGGTGGGGGGGGCAGAGATTGGGTGGGGGGGTAGAGAGAGGGATACATACAGAGAGAGGGATACAGAGAGAGAGAGACAGAGGCAGAGAGAGATGGAGAGGTAGAGAGAGGGAGAGAGGGGGGTAGAGAGAGGGAGACAGAGGCAGAGAGAGATGGAGAGGTAGAGAGAGAGAGAGAGAGAGAGAGAGAGAGAGAGAGAGAGGGGGGTAGAGAGAGGGAGAAGAGAGAGAAAGAGAGAGAGAGGGAAATAAATAAAGAACGAAGGAAAGTAGGAAAGACAGAGAGGGAGAGAGAGAGAGACAGACAGAGACAGAGAGGCAGAGGGAGAGAAGGAGACAGAGAAAGAAAGAGGGAAAGAAAGATGAACAGATGATCCTATATACTCCACTGTGAGAGGTGATGCACAGACAAGATTTCCAAATGGCAGCATTTAGAGGATGAAAATAGCTGCGTTAGTTTCACTGTCAATGATCAGGATCAGACACTCAATCTATAGCACAGGAGTAGTATGGTTAATGAACATGACCTTGTCTAATCAAGCTGTTATAAGAGGGACTTGACAGAAGGTTCACCACATATCTCCAGGACCATCCTTCATGCATGCATCTACATACTGTACACATGAATGTGATTCCATCCATTATTCATCATGATCATCCTCATCCACCAAGGGCAAGAGGCTCAGAATTAAAGTTGAATCTCCAAAACAAAGGCAAGGAAAGAGAGAGGAGGGAAAGAGAGAGGAGGGAAAGAAAGAGGAGGGAAAGAGAGAGGAGGGAGAGAGACAGGGGGGGAGAGAGGCGGGAGAGACAAAATAAAGAACGGAGAGAGGAGGGGCTGAGTTAGTCACCCCCAAAGGCAACCTCACCTTCTTTCTTTGCCGGTGTGTGAGTGTGAGAGTGTGAGAGTGTGTGAGTGTGCGTGTGTGTGTGTGTGTGTGTGTGTGTGAGCATGCGTGTGTGTAGTTTATTGCTGATCAGGTAGCGTGAGCTCATGAAACAGCTAATGAAAGAGAATTTAGACCCAAGCACACACACACACACACACACACACACACACACACACACACACACACACACACACACACACACACACACACTGAAAAAAACACACACATGCTCATTGTCCCACACTAAGCACCATGAAATCTCATTAATGTGTATTACTCTATTTGTGGGAGGATTTTGTTTTGAGAACATTAAATTAAAAACTAATCTGGCTGCTCTCAGACAATTATTTGTGTTTATTATGCACATTAGAACAGACCTCTTTCAAATTAAAACTCTGACTCAATGTTGTCAGTCTCTTTGGGATCATCTGAATACTGACTACGCTGTCACTATCTCATGAAATTATAAATAATGTGCATGTCCAAATGTGTACGTCAATGCGTACGTGTGTGTGTACATGTGTGTGTGTCTCCAGGTCATCTGCTAGTTAATTCAGCTGTGTCCTCGCTAGCCCCGGGGAATCCTGCTCTGTCACCATGAAGAGGCTGTTTACTTAAGTACAAACTCTGACCATAACAGATCTACCGCTTTGTGGGTGTGTGTGGATGTGGAGGTGTGATGGCTGTTTACAGTAAGGCAAGTGTGAGTGTATGGTCTTGAATGCAGTTGTGTTCTTACTTGTGTCCTTGCAAGTGTGTGTGTACGTACATACCTACGTCTGTGTGTGCGTACGTACATACCTGCGTGTGTGTGTGAGTGTGTGTGTGGGTGTGGGTGTGTGTGTGTGTGTGTGTGTGTGTGTGTGTGTGTGTGTGTGTGTGTGTGTGTGTGTGTGTGTGTGTGTGTGTGTGTGTGTGTGTGCCTGAGTACCCCAGAGCAGCTGCAGGAGTGGAGAGTTGCAGCTGCTCCACTCCATAACAATAAAAACAAAGAGGGAGGGAGGAGGAGAAAGAAAGGTAGAGAGAGTGAGTGAGGGAGGGAGGAGGAGAAAGAAAGGTAGAGAGAGTGAGGGAGGGGGACAGGGAGGTGTGAGGGAGGGGGACAGGGAGGTGGGAGGGAGTATACAATACAGAAATACACTACGGAAAAAGAAGGAACAACACGTCAGATATCAGCTCAATGTAAAAAAGAACCCATAAACTCTAACCACTTCTGGGAAAATTGGAAAACACTAAACAAACAACAACACAAAGAATTATCTATCCAAAACAGAGATGTATGGGTAAACCACTTCTCCAATCTTTTTGGCTCTATAACAAAGAACAAAAAGCAAAAACATATACATTATCAAATACAAATCTTAGAATCAACTATTAAAGACTACCAGAACCCACTGGATTCACCAATTACATTGAATGAACTGCAGGTCAAAATACAACCCCTCCAACCCAAAAAGGCCTGTGGTGTTGATGGTATCCTCAATGAAATGATAAAATATACAGACAACAAATTCCATTTGGCTATACTAAAACTCTTTAAGATCATCCTTAGCTCTGGCATCTTCCCCAATATTTGGAACCAAGGACTGATCACCCCAATCCACAAAAGTGGAGACAAATATGACCCCAATAACTACCTTGGGAAAATCCTCTGCATTATCATTAACAGCAGACTCGTACATTTCCTCAGTGAAAACAATGTACTGAGCAAATGTCAAATTGGATGTTTACCAAATGATCCTATGACAGACCACATATTCACCCTGCACACCCTAATTGACAAACAAACAAACCAAAACCAAGCAAAGTCTTCTCATGCTTTGTTGATTTAAAAACAGCCTTCAACTCAATTTGGTGTGAGGGTCTGCTATACAAATTGATGGAAAGTTGTGTTGGGGGAAAAACGTACGACATTATAGAATCCATGTACACAAACAACAAGTGTGTTA
>NC_092106.1:38297235-38364871 GCF_045679555.1 Salvelinus alpinus | reverse complement strand
ACCTGTTATGGCTGCAAGGGAAATTATTGAGTAGCCAGAAAAAAGGTGCCCATTTCAAACGGCCTCGTACTCAATTCTTGCTCGTACAATATGCATATTATTTATTACCTTTGGATATAAAACACCTTCTAGTTTCTAAAACAGGTTTAATTATTTCTCTAAGTGAAACATAACTCTTTTTACAGCCCATTTTCTGGAAAAAGTGAATTTTCCAAGAAGCTATGTCTCTCTTCAAGATACTCTCTATAAAAGGCCTTGGCACTTGGGACTGTACAAACACGTCACACATCTTCCCCTGGTTGTCATGCGGAAGTGAGAGAAAAAAGGACTTGATTATCTCTGTCAGGGACTGAAAGGAACCTCTTTGAGTGATAAGTGCGCACTTTATAATTTTTTCTGGGCGCGAAGTAGGAACTGGACCGCGCTCCTGGAAAACACTCGTTATAGGTGAATATGACCTCCAGCTTCGATTTTCTTTGATACATGTCACAAAATCATCCTAAAGTATGTTTTTTCAATATACTTTAATTATATTATTGAAATTTATTCTGGACTTTAGACGTGATGCGACGCAAGAATTTTGTCAAGACGGAGAGGTTAGCATGGCATGGCCAGTGTGTCATGCTAATTCAACAGGGACATCGTTCGTTCTAGGTCCAAATGAACATGGTTCTGAACAAAGGACCCTTTGGAGAACATTCTGATGGAAAATCAACAAAGATAAGGACCCAATTTGGGATGCTTTTTCATATATCTGTCGAACTGTGCTATCGCTAGCGTTTGACTAGAATCAATGCTGCTGTGTGTTAGCTATTGTAGTAAGCTAATATAACGATATATTGTGTTTTCGCTGTAAAACACTTCAGAAATCGGAAATATTGTCTGTATTCACAAGATCTTTCTCTTTCATTAGCTATCCACCATATATTTTTCTGAAATCTTTTCTGATGTGAAATTAGAAGTAGACGTTGGTGTCTGTTTTCTCTGGCTACTGCCGTGCGATTTCTTACTGTAGCTATGATGGTAGCAGTAATGTAAAACTGATTTATAGCTAAAATATGCATTTTTTTTGAACAAAACATAGATTTATTGTGTAACATGTTATAGGACTGTCATCTGAGGGAGTTTTTTCTAGGTTATTTAGGTTAGTTCTAGGTTAGTTAGGTTGGCTTTGCATGCTAGCTGCATGCTAGCTGCATGCTACCGGTGCTGTGAAAAATATCTGTCTCTCTTTTTGTATTTGGTGGTGAGCTAACATGAATATATGTGGTGTTTTCGCTGTAAAACATTTAAAGAATCTGAAATATTGTCTGTATTCACAAGATCTTTCTCTTTCATTTGCTATCCACCATATATTTCTCTGAAATGTTTTCTGAAGTGTAATAAGGTAGTTGACGTTGGTGTCTGTATTTTCTCTGGCTACTCCCGTGCGATTTCTTACTGTAGCTATGATGGTAGCAGTAATGTAAAACTGATTTATAGCTAAAATATGCATTTTTTTTGAACAAAACATAGATTTATTGTGTAACATGTTATAGGACTGTCATCTGAGGTAGTTTTTTCTAGGTTATTTAGGTTGGTTCTAGGTTAGTTAGGTTGGCTTGTGCATGCTAAATGCAGCCTACTTGTGCTGTGAAAAATGTCTTTCTGTCTTTTTTTATTTGGTGGTGACCTAACATAAATATATGTGGTGTTTTCTCTGTAAAACATTTAAAAAATCGGACATGTTGGCTGGATTGACAAGATGTTTATCTTTCAAATGCTGTATTGGACTTGTTAATGTGTGAAAGTTAAATATTTTACAAAAATAGATTTTGAATTTCGCGCTCTGCACTTGGACAGGCTGTTGTCATATTGATCCCGATGTCGGGCTTGCAGCCTGAAGAAGTTAAAATAGGCAAAAAACACACGTTTCTTCCCACAGGGCCGTAGGGTGAGACAGGGATGCAGCTTAAGCCCCACCCCTTCAACATATATTTCAACGAATTGGCGAGCGCACTAGAAAAGTCTGTGGCACCCGGCCTCACCCTACTAGAATCTGAAGTCAAATGTCTACTGTTTGCTGATGATATTGTCACGCCCTGACCATAGTAAGCTGTTTCTTCTCTGTGTTGGTTGGGGTGTGATAGTGACTTGGGTGGGTCTTCTAGGTGTTTTCTATTTCTATGGTGGCCTGATATGGTTCCCAATCAGAGGCAGCTGTTTATCGTTGTCTCTGATTGGGGATCATATTTAGGTAGCCATTTTCCTCATTTGTGTTTGTGGGATCTTGTCTATGTTTAGTTGCCTGTGAGCACTATTTGTATAGCTTCACGTTTCGTTTGTTGATTTTGTTGTTTTCTCTTCAGGTTTCATTCATTTAAAGAGAATGTACACATACCTCGCTGCGCCTTGGTCCATTCCATACGACGATCGTGACAGAAGATCCCACCAACAAAGGACCAAGCTGCGTGCCCAGGAGGAGGAAGTATCCTGGACTTGGGAAGAGATCCTGGATGGGAAGGGATCCTGGACTTGGGAGGAAATCCTGGCAGGACAGGATCGCCTTCCTTGGCGGGAGTTGCCTAGGAGCATGAGAGGACAGCAACGACGTCGGGGAGGAAGGCCACAGAGCAGTCGGCGGAGCCGAGGAGTGAACCAGAGCCAGTCAGGGAGTCGAGTGAGGAGCTCGACGCAAGATTCCGGAGAGAGGTGCTGGCATTGAGAGCGCTGCAGAGCGGGCGTGCTGAGGTGCGTGTCATCAGCCCGGTGCCTCCTGTACCGGTACCACGCATCAGGTCTCCAGTGCGCCTTCACAGCCCAGTGTGTCCTGTGCTAGCTTCCCGCACTTGCCGGGCTGGAGTGAGCATCCAGTCAGGAAGGGTTGTGCCAGCTCTGCGCTCTAGACCTCCAGTGCGCCTCCACAGTCCAGTACGTCCTGTGCCTCCTCTCCACACTCGCCCTGAGGTGCGTGTCATCAGCCCGGTACCACCTGTACCGGTCCCACGCATCAGGCCTCCAGTGCGCCTCCACAGTCCAGTACGTCCTGTGCCTCTTCCCCGCACTCGCCCTGAGGTGCGTGTCATCAGCCCGGTGCCACCTGTACCGGTCCCACGCATCAGGCCTCCAGTGCGCCTCCACAGACTAGAGCTTCCGGCGACAGTTCCCAGTCCAGGGCTGCCGGCGACAGTTCCCAGTCCAGAGCTTCCCGGCGACAGTTCCCAGTCCAGAGCTTCCGACGACAGTTCCCAGTCCAGAGCTTCCGGCGACAGTTCCCAGTCCAGAGCTTCCGGCGACAGTTCCCAGTCCAGGGCTGCCGGCGACAGTTCCCAGTCCAGAGCTTCCGACGACAGTTCCCAATCCAGAGCTTCCGGCGACGTTTCACAGTCCGGAACCTCCAACGACGGGCCACAGTCCGGAACCTCCAACGACGGGCCACAGTCCGGAACCTCCAACGACGGGCCACAGTCCGGAACCTCCAATGACGGGCCACAGTCCGGAACCTCCTGAGACGGTCCACAGTCCGGAACCTCCTGAGACGTTCTACAGTCCGGAACCTCCTGAGACAGTCCACAGTGCGGAACCTCCTGAGACGGTCCACAGTCCGGAACCTCCTGAGACGCACAGTCCGGAACCTCCAGCGACGGTCCCCAGTCCGGAGTCTTTAGCGACGAGCTGCAGTCCAGAGCCTCCAGCGCGGGTTCCCAGTCCAGATTCTCCGGCAACGATTTGCAGTCCGGAGCCTCCAGTGGTGGTTCCCAGTTCAGAGCCTCCGGCGATGATCCACAGTCCGGTTCCTCCGGCAACGATTCACGGTCCTGAGTCTTCAGCGACGGTCGGCGGTCCAGAGCCTCAAGCGACGGTCGGAGGGTCCAGAGCCTCCAACGACGGTCGGCGGACCAGAGCCTACAGCAGGGGTTCTTAATCCAGAGCCTGCGACGATCTACGGTCCGGTTCCTCCGGTGACGATCCACAGTCCGGTTCCTCTGGCGACGACCCACGGTCCGGAGTTTCCGGCGATGCGACCCGCACCGGAGCCGCCCCCGATGCCCTGTGTCATCCATCATAGATGCCCACCCGGACCCTCCCCTATTGAGTCAGGTTTTGCGGTCGGAGTCCGCACCTTTGGGGGGGGGGGGTACTGTCACGCCCTGACCATAGTAAGCTGTTTATTCTCTGTGTTGGTTGGGGTGTGATAGTGACTTGGGTGGGTCTTCTAGGTGTTTTCTATTTCTATGGTGGCCTGATATGGTTTCCAATCAGAGGCAGCTGTTTATCGTTGTCTCTGATTGGGGATCATATTTAGGTAGCCATTTTCCTCATTTGTGTTTGTGGGATCTTGTCTATGTTATTTGCCTGTCAGCACCATTTGTATTGCTTCACGTTTCGTTCATTGATTTTGTTGTTTTTTGTTCAGTGTTCATTCATTAAAAGAGAATGTACGCATACCACGCTGCGCCTTGGTCCATTCCATACGACGATCATGACAGATCTGGTGCTTCTGTCACCAATCAAGGAGGGCGTACAGCAGCACCTAGATCTTCTGCACAGATTCTGCCAGACCTGTACCCTGACAGTAAATCTCAGTAAGACCAAAATACTGGTGTTCCAAAAATGGTCCAGTTGCCAGTACCACAAATACAAATTCCATCTAAACACCATTGCCCTAGAGCACACAAAAAACTATACATACCTTGGCCTAAACATCAGCGCCACAGGTAACTTCCACAAAGTTGTGGAAGATCTGAGAGACAAGGCAAGAAGGGCATTCTATGCCATTAAAAGGAACATAGAATTCGACATACCAATTAGGATCTGGCTAAACATACTTGAATCAGTTTTAGAACCCATTGCCCTTTATGGTTGTGAGGTCTGGGGTCCGCTCAGCAACCATGAATTCACAAAATGGGACAAACACCAAATTGAGACGAATTCTGCAAAAATATCCTCAGTGTACAATGTAAAACACCAAATAAAGCAAGCAGAGCAGAATTAGGCCGATACCCGCTAATGATCAAGATCCAGAAAGAGATGTTAAATTCCACAACCACCTAAAAGGAAGCGATTCCCAAACCTTCCATAACAAAGCCATCACCTACAGAGAGATGAACCTGGAAAAAAGTCCCCTAAGCAAGCTGGTCCTGGGGCTCTGTTCACAAGCACAAACAGACCCTACAGAGCCCCAGGACAGCAACACAATTAGATCCAACCAAATCATGAAAAAACTAAAAGATAATTGCTTGACACATTGGAAAGAATTCACCAAAAAAACAGAGCAAACTAGAATGCTATTTGGCCCTAAACAGAGAGTACACAGTGGCAGAATAATAAATGCATGCTTTTCAACCGTTCGCTGCCCGCACCCGCCCGCCCGACTAGCATCTCTACTCTGAACAGTTCTGACTTAGAATATGTGGACAATTACAAATAACTTGGTGTCTGGCTAGACTGTAAACTCTCCTTCCAGACTCATATTAAACATCTCCAATCCAAAATAACATCTAGAATCGGCTTCCTATTTCGCAACAAAGCCTCCTTCACTCACTCACGCCGCCAAACAAACCCTCGTAAAACTGACTATTCTACCGATCCTCGACTTCGGCGATGTCATTTACAAAATAGCCTCCAACACTATACACAACAAATTCACAGTGCCATCCGTTTTGTCACCAAAGCCCCAAATACCACCTACCACTGCGACATGTATGCTGTAGTCGGCTGGCCGTCCACTACATATTCGTCAACAGACCCACTGGCTCCAGGTCATCTATAAGTCTATGCTAGGTAAAGCTCCGCCTTATCTCAGCTCACTGGTCACGATAACAACACCCACCCATAGCACGCGCTCCAGCAGGTATATCTCACTGGTCACCGCCTTTCCTTCCAGTTCTCTGCTGCCAATGACTGGAACGAATTGCAAAAATCGCTGAAGCTGGAGACTTATATTTCCCTCACTAACTTTAAACATCAGCTATCTGAGCAGCTAACCGATCGCTGCAGCTGTACATAGCCCATCTGTAAATAGCCCATCTAATCTACCTACCTCATCCCCATATTGTTTTTATTTACTTTTCTGCTCTTTTGCACACCAGTATTTCTACTTGCATATCATCATCTGCACATCTATCACTCAAGTGTTAATTTGCTAAATTGTAATTAATTCGCAACTACCTCCTCACACCATTTGCACACACTGTATATAGACTTTCTTTTTTTCTATTGTGTTATTGACCGTTCGCTTGATTATTCCATGTGTAACTCTGTGTTGTTTGTGTCGCACTGCTTTGCTTTATCTTGGCCAGGTCGCAGTTGTAAACGAGTACTTGTTCTCAACTAGCCTACCTGGTTAAATAAAGGTGAAATAAAAATCAAATAAAAAATACCTGACCACTGTGACTGACCCAAACTTAAGGAAATCTTTGACTATGTACAGACTAAGTGAGCGTAGCCTTGCTATTGAGAAAGGCCACCGTAGGCAGACATGGCTCTCAAGAGAAGACATGTGCACACTGCCTACAGAATGAGGTGGAAATTGAGCTGCACTTTTTAACCTCCTGCCAAATGTATGACCATATTAGAGAGACATATTTCCCTCAGATTACACAGATCCACAAAGAATTAGAAAACCACCCCGATTTTAATAAACTCCCATATCTATTGGGTGAAATACCACAGTGTGCCATCACAGCAGCAAGATTTGTGACCTGTTGCCACAAGAAAAGGGCAACCAGTGAAGAACAAACACCATTGTAAATACAACCCATATTTACAGTTGAAGTTGGAAGTTTACATACACCTTAGCCAAATACATTTAATCTCAGTTTTTCACAATTCCTGAAATTTTTTCCTAGTAGAAATTCCCTGTCTTGGGTCAGTTAGGATCACCACTTTATTTTAAGAATGTGAAATGTCAGAATAATAGTAGAGAGAACGATTTATTTCAGCTTTTATTTATTTCATCACATTCCCAGTGGGTCAGAAATTTACATGCACTCAATCAGTATTTGGTAGCATTGCCTTTAAATTGTTTAACTTCGGTCAAACGTTTTGGTTAGCCTTCCACTGCTCCTGACAGAGCTGGTTTAACTAAGTCAGGTTCGTAGGCCTCCTTGCTCGCACACGCTTTTTCAGTTCTGCCCACACATTTTCTATAGGATTGAGGTCAGGGCTTTGTGATGGCCACTCCAATACCTTGACTTTGTTGTCCTTAAGCCATTCTGCCACAACTTTAGAAGTATGCTTGTGGTCATTGTCCATTTGGAAGACTCATTTGCGACCAAGCTTTAACTTCCTGACTGATGTCTTGAGATGTTGTTTCAATATATCGATAAGAAACAATACTGTGCAGCCGTATTCAGAAAGCCAAGGCTTTCGACTCTGTCAATCACCACATCCTCATCGGCAGACTCGACAGCCTTGGTTTCTCAAATGATTGCCTCGCCTGGTTCACCAACTACTTCTCTGATAGAGTTCAGTGTGTCAAATCGGAGGGTCTGTTGTCCGGGCCTCTGGCAGTCTCTATGGGGGTGCCACAGGGTTCAATTCTTGGACCGACTCTCTTCTCTGTATACATCAATGATGTCGCTCTTGCTGCTGGTGAGTCTCTGATCCACCTCTACGCAGAAGACACCATTCTGTATACTTCTGGCCCTTCTTTGGACACTGTGTTAACTACCCTCCAGGCGAGCTTCAATACCATACAACTCTCCTTCCGTGGCCTCCAATTGCTCTTAAATACAAGTAAAACTAAATGCATGCTCTTCAACCGATCGCTGCCTGCACCTGCCCGCCTGTCCAACATCACTACTCTGGACGGCTCTGACTTAGAATATGTGGACAACTACAAATACCTAGGTGTCTGGTTAGACTGTAAACTCTCCTTCCAGACTCACATCAAACATCTCCAATCCAAAGTTAAATCTAGAATTGGCTTCCTATTCCGCAACAAAGCATCCTTCACTCATGCTGCCAAACATACCCTTGTAAAACTGACCATCCTACCAATCCTCGACTTCGGTGATGTCATTTACAAAATAGCCTCCAATACCCTACTCAATAAATTGGATGCAGTCTATCACAGTGCCATCCGTTTTGTCACCAAAGCCCCATATACTACCCACCACTGCGACCTGTACACTCTCGTTGGCTGGCCGTCGCTTCATACTCATACTGGTTCCAGGTCATCTACAAGACCCTGCTAGGTAAAGTCCCCCCTTATCTCAGCTCGCTGGTCACCATAGCAGCACCCACCTGTAGCACGCGCTCCAGCAGGTATATCTCTCTGGTCACCCCCAAAACCAACTCTTCCTTTGGCCGCCTCTCCTTCCAGTTCTCTGCTGCCAATGACTGGAACGAACTACAAAAATCTCTGAAACTGGAAACACTTATCTCCCCCACTAGCTTTAAGCACCAGCTGTCAGAGCAGCTCATAGATTACTGCACCTGTACATAGCCCATCTATAATTTAGCCCAAACAACTACCTCTTTCCCTACTGTATTTATTTATTTATTTATTTTGCTCCTTTGCACCCCATTATTTCTATCTCTACTTTGCACATTCTTCCACTGCAAATCAACCATTCCAGTGTTTTACTTGCTATATTGTATTTACTTCGCCACCATTACCTTTTTTTTGCCTTCACCTCCCTTATCTCACCTCACTTGCTCACATTGTATATTGACTTATTCTTCTACTGTATTATTGACTGTATGTTTGTTTTACTCCATGTGTAACTCTGTGTTGTTGTATGTGTCGAAATGCTTTGCTTTATCTTGGCCAGGTCGCAATTGTAAATGAGAACGTGTTCTCAACTTGCCTACCTGGTTAAATAAAGGTGAATTTTAAAAATAATAATAATAATAATATCCACATAATTTTCCACCCTCATGATGCCATCTATTTTGTGAAGTGCACCAGTCCCTCCTGCAGCAAAGCACCCTTACCACATGATGCTGCCACCCCCGTGCTTCATGGTTGGGATGATGTTCTTCGGCTTGCAAGCCTCCCCCTTATTCCTCCAAACATAACGATGGTCATTATGGCCAAACAGTTCCATTTCTGTTTCATCAGACCAGAGGACATTTCTCCAAAACGTATGATATTTGTCCCATGTGCAGTTGCAAACCGTAGTCTGGCTTTTTTATGGCGGTTTTGGAACAGTGGCTTCTTCCTTGCTGAGCGGCCTTTCAAGTTTTGTCGATATAGGACTCGTTTTACTGTGGATATAGATACTTTTGTACCTGTTTCCTCCAGCATCTTCACATGGTCCTTTGCTGTTGTTCTGGGATTGATTTGCACTTTTCGCACCAACGTATGTTCATCTCTAGGAGACAGAACGCGTCTCCTTCCTGAGTTGTATGACGACTGCGTGGTCCCATGGTGTTTATACTTGCGTACTATTGTTTGTACAGATGAACGTGGTACCTTCAGGCGTTTGGAAATTGCTCCCAAGGATGAACCAGACTTGTGGAGGTCTACAATTTTTTGGGCTGATTTCTTTTGATTTTCCCATGATGTTAAGCAAAGAGGCACTGAGTTTGAAGTAGGCCTTGAAATACATCCACAGGTACACCTCTAATTGACTTAAATTATGCCAATTAGCCTATCAGAAGCTTCTAAAACCATGACATAATTATCTGGAATTTTCCAAGCTGTTTAAAGTCAACTTAGGCTATGTAAACTTCTGACCCACTGGAATTGTGATGCAGTGAATTATAAGTGAAATTATCTGTCTGTGAACAATTGTTGGAAAAATTACTTGTGTCATGCACAAAGTAGATGTCCTAACCGACTTGCCAAAACTATAGTTAGTTAACAAGAAATTTGTGGAGTGGTTGAAAAACACATTTGCATGACTCCAACCTAAGTGTACGTAAACCTCTGACTTCAACTGTATGTTTATTTCTTTTCCATTTTAACAATTTGCACATCGTTGCAACACTGTTTATATACACATGATATGACATTTGTAATGTCTTTATTATTTTGGAACTTCTGTGAGTGTAATGTTTACTGTTAATTTTTTTATTCTTTATTTCACTTTTTTTTTGTTTATTATCTACTTCACTTGCTTTGGCAATGTTAACATATGTTTCCCATGCCAATAAAGCCTCTTGAATTGAACTGAGTTGGATTGAGGGAGGGAAGGAAGGAGGGAGATAGAGAGAAGGGGGGAGTCAGAGAAAGAGAACAGTGGCAGTGGGAACAGGGAGATTGAGAGAGAGGTGAGAGAAAGAGAGCAGAGAGAACAGAGAGATGGTGAGAGAAAGAGAGCAGAGAGAACAGAGAGATGGAGAGAGGTGAGAGAAAGAGAGCAGAGAGAACAGGGAGATGGAGAGAGGTGAGAGAAAGAGAACAGTGAGAACAGAAAGATGGAGAGAGGTGAGGGAAAGAGAGCAGAGAGAACAGAAAGATGGAGAGAGGTGAGAGAAAGAGAGCAGAGAGAATAGAGAGATGGAGAGAGGTGAGAGAAAGATAACAGTGAGAACAGACAGATGGAGAGAGGTGAGGGAAAGAGAGCAGAGAGAACAGAAAGATGGAGAGAGGTGAGGGAAAGAGAGCAGAGAGAACAGAGAGATTGAGAGAGGTGAGAGAAAGAGAGCAGAGAGATTGAGAGAGGTGAGAGAAAGAGAGCAGAGAGAACAGGGAGATGGAGAGAGGTGAGAGAAAGAGAACAGAGAGAACAGAGAGATGGAGAGAGGTGAGGGAAAGAGAGCAGAGAGAACAGAGAGATGGAGAGAGGTGAGAGAAAGAGAACAGAGAGAACAGAGAGATGGTGAGAGAAAGAGAACAGAGAACAGTGAGAACAGAAAGATGGAGAGGTGAGAGAAAGAGAGCAGAGAGAACAGAAAGATGGAGAGAGGTGAGGGAAAGAGAGCAGAGAGAACAGAGAGATGGAGAGAGGTGAGAGAAAGAGAGCAGAGAGATTGAGAGAGGTGAGAGAAAGAGAGCAGAGAGAGAACAGGGAGATGGAGAGAGGTGAGAGAAAGAGAACAGAGAGAACAGGGAGATGGAGAGAGGTGAGAGAAAGAGAACAGTGAGAACAGAGAGATGGAGAGAGGTGAGAGAAAGAGAGCAGAGAGAACAGAGAGATCGAGAGAGGTGAGAGAAAGAGAACAGTGAGAACAGAAAGATGGAGAGAGGTGAGGGAAAGAGAGCAGAGAGAACAGAAAGATGGAGAGAGATGAGAGAAAGAGAACAGAGTTATTGAGAGAGGTGAGAGAAAGAGAGCAGAGAGAACAGAGAGATGGAGAGAGGTGAGAGAAAGAGAGCAGAGAGAACAGAGAGATGGTGAGAGAAAGAGAACAGTGAGAACAGAAAGATGGAGAGAGGTGAGAGAAAGAGAACAGAGAGATTGAGAGAGGTGAGAGAAAGAGAGCAGAGAGAACAGAGAGATGGAGAGAGGTGAGAGAAAGAGAGCAGAGTGAACAGAGAGATGGTGAGAGGTGAGAGAAAGAGAACAGTGAGAACAGAGAGATGGAGAGAGGTGAGAGAAAGAGAACAGTGAGAGCAGAGTGATGGAGAGAGGTGAGAGAAAGAGAACAGAGAACAGTGAGATGGAGAGAGGTGAGAGAAAGAGAGCAGAGAGAACAGAGAGATGGAGAGAGGTGAGAGAAAGCGAGCAGAGAGAACAGAGAGATGGAGAGAGGTGAGAGAAAGAGAACAGAGAACAGTGAGATGGAGAGAGGTGAGAGAAAGAGAGCAGAGAGAACAGAGAGATGGAGAGAGGTGAGAGAAAGCGAGCAGAGAGAACAGAGAGATGGAGAGAGGTGAGAGAAAGAGAACAGTGAGAACAGAAAGATGAGAGAGGTGAGAGAAAGAGAGCAGAGAGAACAGAGAGATGAGAGAGGTGAGGGAAAGAGAGCAGAGAGAACAGAGAGATGGAGAGAGGTGAGGGAAAGAGAGCAGAGAGAACAGAGAGATGAGAGAGGTGAGAGAAAGAGAACAGAGAACAGAGAGATGGAGAGAGGTGAGAGAAAGAGAATAGTGAGAACAGAAAGATGGAGAGAGGTGAGAGAAAGAGAACAGTGAGAACAGAAAGATGAGGAGAGGTGAGAGAAAGAGAGCAGAAAGATTGAGAGAGGTGAGAGAAAGAGAGCAGAGAGAACAGAGAGATGGAGAGAGGTGAGAGAAAGAGAGCAGAGATAACAGAGAGATGGTGAGAGGTAAGAGAACAGTGAGAACAGAGAGATGGAGAGAGGTGAGAGAAAGAGAACAGTGAGAGCAGAGAGATGGAGAGAGGTGAGAGAAAGAGAGCAGAGAGAACAGAAAGATGGAGAGAGGTGAGAGAAAGAGAACAGTGAGAACAGAGAGATGGAGAGAGGTGAGAGAAAGAGAACAGAGCGATTGAGAGAGGTGAGAGAAAGAGAGCAGAGAGAACAGAGAGATGGAGAGAGGTGAGAGAAAGAGAGCAGAGAGAACAGGGAGATGGAGAGAGGTGAGAGAAAGAGAGCAGAGAGAACAGAGAGATGGAGAGAGGTGAGGGAAAGAGAACAGAGAGAACAGAGAGATGAGAGAGGTGAGAGAAAGAGAGCAGAGAGAACAGAGAGATGGAGAGAGGTGGGGGAAAGAGAACAGAGAGAACAGAGAGATGAGAGAGGTGAGAGAAAGAGAACAGTGAGAACAGAAAGATGGAGAGAGGTGAGAGAAAGAAAACAGTGAGAACAGAAAGATGAGGAGAGGTGAGAGAAAGAGAGCAGAGAGATTGAGAGAGGTGAGAGAAAGAGAGCAGAGAGAACAGAGAGATGGAGAGAGGTGAGAGAAAGAGAGCAGAGAGAACAGAGAGATGGTGAGAGGTGAGAGAAAGAGAACAGTGAGAACAGAGAGATGGAGAGAGGTGAGAGAAAGAGAACAGTGAGAGCAGAGAGATGGAGAGAGGTGAGAGAAAGAGAGCAGAGAGAACAGAAAGATAGAGAGAGGTGAGAGAAAGAGAACAGTGAGAACAGAGAGATGGAGAGAGGTGAGAGAAAGAGAACAGAGCGATTGAGAGAGGTGAGAGAAAGAGAGCAGAGAGAACAGAGAGATGGAGAGAGGTGAGAGAAAGAGAGCAGAGAGAACAGGGAGATGGAGAGAGGTGAGAGAAAGAGAACAGTGAGAACAGAAATATGGAGAGAGGTGAGGGAAAGAGAGCAGAGAGAACAGAGAGATGGAGAGAGTTGAGAGAAAGAGAGCAGAGAGAACAGAAAGATGGAGAGAGGTGAGAGAAAGAGAACAGTGAGAACAGAGAGATGGAGAGAGGTGAGAGAAAGAGAACAGAGAGATTGAGAGAGGTGAGAGAAAGAGAGCAGAGAGAACAGAGAGATGGAGAGAGGTGAGAGAAAGAGAACAGAGAGAACAGAGAGATGGTGAGAGGTGAGAGAAAGAGAACAGTGAGAACAGAGAGATGGAGAGAGTTGAGAGAAAGAGAACAGTGAGAGCAGAGAGATGGAGAGAGGTGAGAGAAAGAGAACAGAGAACAGTGAGATGGAGAGAGGTGAGAGAAATAGAGCAGAGAGAACAGAGAGATGGAGAGAGGTGAGAGAAAGAGAGCAGAGAGAACAGAGAGATGGAGAGAGGTGAGAGAAAGAGAACAGTGAGAACAGAAAGATGAGAGAGGTGAGAGAAAGAGAGCAGAGAGAACAGAGAGATGAGAGAGGTGAGGGAAAGAGAGCAGAGAGAACAGAGAGATGGAGAGAGGTGAGGGAAAGAGAGCAGAGAGAACAGAGAGATGGAGAGAGGTGAGAGAAAGAGAGCAGAGAGAACAGAGAGATGGTGAGAGGTAAGGGAAAGAGAACAGAGAGAACAGAGAGATGGAGAGAGGTGAGGGAAAGAGAACAGAGAGAACAGAGAGATGAGAGAGGTGAGAGAAAGAGAGCAGAGAGAACAGAGAGATGGAGAGAGGTGAGGGAAAGAGAACAGAGAGAACAGAGAGATGAGAGAGGTGAGGGAAAGAGAACAGAGAACAGAGAGATGGAGAGAGGTGAGAGAAAGAGAACAGTGAGAACAGAGAGATGGAGAGAGGTGAGAGAAAGAGAACAGTGAGAGCAGAGAGATGGAGAGAGGTGAGAGAAAGAGAACAGAGAACAGTGAGATGGAGAGAGGTGAGAGAAATAGAGCAGAGAGAACAGAGAGATGGAGAGAGGTGAGAGAAAGAGAGCAGAGAGAACAGAGAGATGGAGAGAGGTGAGGGAAAGAGAACAGAGAGAACAGAGAGATGAGAGAGGTGAGGGAAAGAGAACAGAGAACAGAGAGATGGAGAGAGGTGAGAGAAAGAGAACAGTGAGAACAGAAAGATGGAGAGAGGTGAGAGAAAGAGAACAGTGAGAACAGAAAGATGAGGAGAGGTGAGAGAAAGAGAGCAGAGAGATTGAGAGAGGTGAGAGAAAGAGAGCAGAGAGAACAGATAGATGGAGAGAGGTGAGAGAAAGAGAGCAGAGAGAACAGAGAGATGGTGAGAGGTGAGAGAAAGAGAACAGTGAGAACAGAGAGATGGAGAGAGGTGAGAGAAAGAGAACAGTGAGAGCAGAGAGATGTGAGAGAAAGAGAGCAGAGAGAACAGAAAGATGGAGAGAAGTGAGAGAAAGAGAACAGTGAGAACAGAGAGATGGAGAGAGGTGAGAGAAAGAGAACAGAGCGATTGAGAGAGGTGAGAGAAAGAGAGCAGAGAGAATAGAGAGATGGAGAGAGGTGAGAGAAAGAGAGCAGAGAGAACAGGGAGATGGAGAGAGGTGAGAGAAAGAGAACAGTGAGAACAGAAAGATGGAGAGAGGTGAGGGAAAGAGAGCAGAGAGAACAGAGAGATGGAGAGAGGTGAGAGAAAGAGAACAGTGAGAACAGAGAGATGGAGAGAGGTGAGAGAAAGAGAACAGAGAGAACAGAGAGATGGTGAGAGAAAGAGAACAGAGAAAGGGAAGAGAGATAGTAAGAGAGAGAGAAAGAACACAGCAATTGACAGAGAGAGAAAGGGGAGATGCAGAAATGGAAGAGCGCATTATTGATTACTGATTATAAATGAGTATAGTAAGAGCATGAGTAGCAAATATCTATACTGTATGAGGAAGAAAATCTGCAGAATTTGGCATCTTGTTCATCAACATCTCACATTTGGCTACGTATTAGTGTCTGCTTGTACAACAGTCAAAGAAAAAATAGAGAAAGAGAGAGGGAGGGAGATATACTGTATGTATATAGAAATAGAGAGAGAGAGAGAGAGGGAGGGAGATATACTGTATGTATATAGAAATAGAGAGAGAGAGAGAGAGAGGGAGGGAGATATACTGTATGTACAGTGGGGAGAACAAGTATTTGATACACTGCCGATTTTGCAGGTTTTCCTACTTACAAAGCATGTAGAGGTCTGTCATTTTTATCATAGGTACACTTCAACTGTGAGAGACGGAATCTAAAACAAAAATCCAGAAAATCACATTGTATGATTTTTAAGTAATTAATTTGCATTTTATTGCATGACATAAGTATTTGATCACCTACCAACCAGTAAGAATTCCGGCTCTCACAGACCTGTTAGTTTTTCTTTAAGAAGCCCTCCTGTTCTCCACTCATTACCTGTATTAACTGCACCTGTTTGAACTCGTTACCTGTATAAAAGACACCTGTCCACACACTCAATCAAACAGACTCCAACCTCTCCACAATGGCCAAGACCAGAGAGCTGTGTAAGGACATCAGGGATAAATTGTAGACCTGTACAAGGCTGGGATGGGCTACAGGACAATAGCCAAGCAGCTTGGTGAGAAGGCAACAACTGTTGGCACAATTATTAGAAAATGGAAGAAGTTCAAGATGACGGTCAATCACCCTCGGTCTGGGGCTCCATGCAAGATCTCACCTCGTGGGGCATCAATGATCATGAGGAATGTGAGGGATCAGCCCAGAACTACACGGCAGGACCTGGTCAATGACCTGAAGAGAGCTGGGACCACAGTCTCAAAGAAAACCATTAGTAACACACTACGCCGTCATGGATTAAAATCCTGCAGCGCACGCAAGGTCCCCCTGCTCAAGCCAGCGCATGTCCAGGCCCGTCTGAAGTTTGCCAATGACCATCTGGATGATCCAGAGGAGGAATGGGAGAAGGTCATGTGGTCTGATGAGACAAAAATAGAGCTTTTTGCTCTAAACTCCACTCGCCGTGTTTGGAGGAATAGAAGGATGAGTACAACCCCAAGAACACCATCCCAACCGTGAAGCATGGAGGTGGAAACATCATTCTTTGGGGATGCTTTTCTGCAAAGGGGACAGGACGACTGCACCGTATTGAGGGGAGGATGGATGGGGCCATGTATCGCGAGATCTTGACCAACAACCTCCTTCCCTCAGTAAGAGCATTGAAGATGGGTCGTGGCTGGGTCTTCCAGCATGACAACGACCCGAAACACACAGCCAGGGCAACTAAGGAGTGGCTCCGTAAGAAGCATCTCAAGGTCCTGGAGTGGCCTAGCCAGTCTCCAGACCTGAACCCAATAGAAAATCTTTGGAGGGAGCCGAAAGTCCGTATTGCCCAGCGACAGCCCCGAAACCTGAAGGATCTGGAGAAGGTCTGTATAGAGGAGTGGGCCAAAATCCCTGCTGCAGTGTGTGCAAACCTGGTCAAGAACTACAGGAAACGTATGATCTCTGTAATTGCAAACTAAGGTTTCTGTACCAAATATTCAGTTCTGCTTTTCTGATGTATCAAATACTTATGTCATGCAATAAAATGCAAATTAATTACTTAAAAATCATACAATGTGATTTTCTGGATTTTTGTTTTAGATTCCTTCTCTCACAGTTGAAGTGTACCTATGATAAAAATTACAGACCTCTACATGCTTTGTAAGTAGGAAAACCTGCAAAATTGTCAGTGTATCAAATACTTGTTCTCCCCACTGTATATAGAAATAGAGAGAGAGAGAGAGAGGGAGGGAGATATACTGTATGTATATAGAAATAGAGAGAGAGAGAGAGGGAGATATACTGTATGTATATAGAAATAGAGAGAGAGAGAGAGGGAGATATACTGTATGTATATAGAAATAGAGAGAGAGAGAGGGAGATATACTGTATGTATATAGAAATAGAGAGAGAGAGAGAGAGAGAGAGAGAGAGAGAGGGAGGGAGATATACTGTATGTATATAGAAATAGAGAGAGAGAGGGAGATATACTGTATGTATATAGAAATAGAGAGAGAGAGAGATATACTGTATGTATATAGAAATAGAGAGAGAGAGAGAGAGGGAGATATACTGTATGTATATAGAAATAGAGAGAGAGAGAGATATACTGTATGTATATAGAAATAGAGAGAGAGAGAGATATACTGTATGTATATTGAAATAGAGAGAGAGAGAGAGAGGGAGATATACTGTATGTATATTGAAATAGAGAGAGAGAGAGATATACTGTATGTATATTGAAATAGAGAGAGAGAGAGATATACTGTATGTATATTGAAATAGAGAGAGAGAGAGAGAGGGAGATATACTGTATGTATATTGAAATAGAGAGAGAGAGAGATATACTGTATGTATATTGAAATAGAGAGAGAGAGAGATATACTGTATGTATATAGAAATAGAGAGAGAGAGAGATATACTGTATGTATATAGAAATAGAGAGAGAGAGAGAGAGGGAGATATACTGTATGTATATAGAAATAGAGAGAGAGAGAGATATACTGTATGTATATAGAAATAGAGAGAGAGAGAGATATACTGTATGTATATTGAAATAGAGAGAGAGAGAGAGAGGGAGATATACTGTATGTATATAGAAATAGAGAGAGAGAGAGATATACTGTATGTATATTGAAATAGAGAGAGGGAGATATATACTGTATGTATATTGAAATAGAGAGAGAGAGAGAGAGAGAGGGAGATATACTGTATGTATATTGAAATAGAGAGAGAGAGAGATATACTGTATGTATATTGAAATAGAGAGAGAGAGAGATATACTGTATGTATATAGAAATAGAGAGAGAGAGAGAGAGGGAGATATACTGTATGTATATAGAAATAGAGAGAGAGAGAGATATACTGTATGTATATAGAAATAGAGAGAGAGAGAGAGAGAGAGGGAGATATACTGTATGTATATAGAAATAGAGAGAGAGAGAGAGAGAGATATACTGTATGTATATAGAAATAGAGAGAGAGAGAGAGAGAGAGATATACTGTATGTATATAGAAATAGAGAGAGAGAGAGATATACTGTATGTATATAGAAATAGAGAGAGAGAGAGAGAGGGAGATATACTGTATGTACAGTGGGGAGAACAAGTATTTGATACACTGCCGATTTTGCAGGTTTTCCTACTTACAAAGCATGTAGAGGTCTGTAATTTTTATCATAGGTACACTTCAACTGTGAGAGACGGAATCTAAAACAAAAATCCAGAAAATCACATTGTATGATTTTTAAATAATTAATTTGCATTTTATTGCATGACATAAGTATTTGATCACCTACCAACCAGTAAGAATTCCGGCTCTCACAGACCTGTTAGTTTTTCTTTAAGAAGCCCTCCTGTTCTCCACTCATTACCTGTATTAACTGCACCTGTTTGAACTCGTTACCTGTATAAAAGACACCTGTCCACACACAATCAAACAGATTCCAACCTCTCCACAATGGCCAAGACCAGAGAGCTGTGTAAGGACATCAGGGATAAAATTGTAGACCTGCACAAGGCTGGGATGGGCTACAGGACAATAGGCAAGCAGCTTGGTGAGAAGGAAACAACTGTTGGCGCAATTATTAGAAAATGGAAGAAGTTCAAGATGACGGTCAATCACCCTCGGTCTGGGGCTCCATGCAAGATTTCACCTCGTGGGGCATCAATGATCATGAGGAAGGTGAGGGATCAGCCCAGAACTACACGGCAGGACCTGGTCAATGACCTGAAGAGAGCTGGGACCACAGTCTCAAAGAAAACCATTAGTAACACACTACGCCGTCATGGATTAAAATCCTGCAGCGCACGCAAGGTCCCCCTGCTCAAGCCAGCGCATGTCCAGGCCCGTCTGAAGTTTGCCAATGACCATCTGGATGATCCAGAGGAGGAATGGGAGAAGGTCATGCGGTCTGATGAGACAAAAATAGAGCTTTTTGGTCTAAACTCCACTCGCCGTGTTTGGAGGAAGAAGAAGGATGAGTACAACCCCAAGAACACCATCCCAACCGTGAAGCATGGAGGTGGAAACATCATTCTTTGGGGATGCTTTTCTGCAAAGGGGACAGGACGACTGCACCGTATTGAGGGGAGGATGGATGGGGCCATGTATCGCGAGATCTTGGCCAACAACCTCCTTCCCTCAGTAAGAGCATTGAAGATGGGTCGTGGCTGGGTCTTCCAGCATGACAACGACACGAAGCACACAGCCATGGCAACTAAGGAGTGGCTCCGTAAGAAGCATCTCAAGGTCCTGGAGTGGCCTAGCCAGTCTCCAGACCTGAACCCAATAGAAAATCTTTGGAGGGAGCTGAAAGTCCGTATTGCCCAGCGACAGCCCCGAAACCTGAAGGATCTGGAGAAGATCTGTAGGGAGGAGTGGGCCAAAATCCCTGCTGCAGTGTGTGCAAACCTAGTCAAGAACTACAGGAAACGTATGATCTCTGTAATTGCAAACAAAGGTTTCTGTACCAAATATTAAGTTCTGCTTTTCTGATGTATCAAATACTTATGTCATGCAATAAAATGCAAATTAATTACTTAAAAATCATACAATGTGATTTTCTGGATTTTTGTTTTAGATTCCGTCTCTCATAGTTGAAGTGTACCTATGATAAAAATTACAGACCTCTACATGCTTTGTAAGTAGGAAAACCTGCAAAATCGGCAGTGTATCAAATACTTGTTCTCCCCACTGTATATAGAAATAGAGAGAGAGAGAGAACAGTTACAGCAAACAACAACAAAAAATGCTTCACATTATCTTCTCCTGATCATGATGGAAGAAAGAGAGAGAGAAAAAAGAATGAGAGAAAAAAAGAAAGTCAGAGCGTTGGAGACTAAAGCTCTCCATGCCTTTTCCAAGACAATGGTAATAGCTCAACAATAGCTATAGCCAGGAGCCCACTCAATACCACTCAATACCAATAGACAGTTAGTTATACAACATAAACATTCTGAACTGTTTGTGGGTTTTCAGACTCCCAATACAACTAAAGATTGGTTCTGACCAGGGAACAATGCACAGAAAGCAGAAAACATTACAGACCCAGAGCTACAAAGCAGACATCGATTAGCCGACAATCGCAGCTTGGAGTTAGGAGGAGAGAAAGGGGGAGGGAGACTGAGGTTAAGAGTGGATGTAGTGAGAACCACAGAGAGACGTCACAAGGAGTCTGTTATACTTACAGGTAAACACAGTCTAGCTGTTCTCAGATACAGACCATCACTAACATGTTGGACAAACATACATAGTGACAGATGCGAGGGGAGACAGAGAGATGTTCACACTTAGAGAACGTTTTGAACAACTTCTCTCGACACGTACACAGTGTGTGTAGTACATTCTGAATCAATGTATCTGCATGCACGTACACAGTGTGTGTAGTACATTCTGAATCAATTAATCTGCATGCACGTACACAGTGTGTGTAGTACATTCTGAATCAATTCATCTGCATGCACGTACACAGTGTGTGTAGTACATTCTGAATCAATTCATCTGCATGCACGTACACAGTGTGTGTAGTACATTCTGAATCAATTCATCTGCATGCACGTACACACACGCACACAAAATCCCACTTCAATTAGAGACACAGATATTTATTTATTCAACCTAAATCAGGGGAATTAATTGAATTAAGTATTATGAAAATGGCCTGATTTGATTATGCCAGAGAATGAACAACCTAATTGATGAGGAATTGCTCTCAGTTTTATGCATAGATAATAGTCTCTGAATACACTATATATACAAAAGTATGTGGACACCCATTCAAATTATTGGATTTGGCTATTTCACACCGTTGATGACAGGTGTATAAAATCGAGCACACAGCCATGCAATCTCCATAGACAAACATTGGCAGTAGAATGGCCTTACTGAAGAGCTCAGTGACCTTCAACATGGCACACTCACAGGACGCCACCTTTCTAACAAGTCAGTTCGTTAGATTTCTGCCCTGCTAGAGCTGCCCGGTCAACTGTAAGTGCTGTTATTGTGAAGTGGAAACATCTAGGAGCAACAACGGCTCAGCTGTGAAGTGGTAGGCCACACAAGCTCACAGAATGGGACCACCGAGAGCTAAAGCGCGTAAAAATCACCTGTCCTCGGTTGCAACACTCACTACTGAGTTCCAAATTGCCTCTGGAAGCAACGTCAGAACAATAACTGTTCGACAGCGGCTTCATAAAATGGGTTGCAGCCCCATGTGCAATGCCAAGCGTCGGCTAGAGTGATGTAAAGCTCGCCACCATTGGACTCTGGAGCAGTGGAGAATCCACTGGAGCAGTGGAGGAGTGATGAATCACGTTTCACCATCTGGCAGTCTGACGGACAAATCTGGGTTTGGCAGATGGCAGAAGAACACCACCTGCCCCAATGCATAGTGCCAACTGTAATGTTTGGTGGAGGAAGAATAATGGTTTGGGGCTGTTTTTTATGGTTCGGGTCCGTTAGTACCAGTGAAGGGAAATCTTGACGCTATAGCGTACAATGACATTCCAGACAATTCTGTTCTTCCAACTTTGTGGGAACAGTTTGTGGAAGGCCCTTTACTGTTTCACCATGACAATGCCCCCTTGCCCAAAGCGAGATCCATACAGAAATGGTTTGTTGAAATCGGTGTGGAAGAACTTGACTGGCTAACACAGAGCCCTGACCTCAACTCCATTGAACACCTTTGGGATGAAATCGAATGCTGACTGCGAGCCAGGCATAATCACACAACATCAGTGCCAGACCTCACTAATGGTCTTGTGGCTGAGTGGAAGCAAGTCCCTGCAGCAATGTTCCAACATCTAGTGGAAAGCCTTCCCAGAACAGTGGAGGCTGTTTTAGCAGCAAAGGGGAGACCAACTCCATATTAATGCCCATGATTTTGGAATGAGATGTTCGACAAGCAGGTGTCCACATACTTTTGGTCATGTTGTGTACATGTAGTGCCATGTCAACCATACAGGAAAGACTATGATCCAGACACATTTGCACACACAACACAGACAAACACACATACAAAAACACACTCACACATACACACACACACACACACACACACACACACACACACACACACACACACACACACACACACACACACACACACACACACACACACACACACACACACACATACAAAAACACACACACATACAAAAACACACACACACACACACGGGTGCGTGTCTGCTAGTCAATCATAAAGCATACTATTACAGTCTGCCAATAAAATAAACTGTCAATCCCTTCATTCTTTATTCCTACAATTCAAAACCAACCAATCAAAACCACTTCGCAATGAAAAATCCCACCAATCAGATAGACACACACCAATCAGAAATCTACCAATAGCCAAGGGCATCCCAATAACCAAAAGCATCTCAATAAAAAGCTATCTCATTTCCCTAGAGGCAGTCACCCAAACCATAACCATAAACAGAAGAGTCCCTTCGTCTGAGGAAATGACCACTTCTCTTTTATGTAGCGTCAGCCCCAGTGTATATATTGATTATGATTCCTTTATGAGGAGTGGTTAGGGTTATTGTTATTCACAGTCACACATGACTACATTTAACTGTACCCTGTCCACATCATTGAGTTGTGAAATCAACTCATCAGAAAAAAAGAAAGGAGAGAGAGAGATGGAGAGAGAGAGAGAGAGAGATGGAGAGAGAGAGATTTTGTGGAGATCACCCCAATCCACAAAAGTGGAGACAAATTTGACCCCAATAACTACCGTGGAATATGCGTCAACAGTAACCTTGGGAAAATACTCTGCATTATCATTAACAGCAGACTCGTACATTTCCTCAATGAAAACAATGTACTGAGCAAATGTCAAATTGGCTTTTTACCAAATTACCGTACAACAGACCATGTATTCACCCTACACACCCTAATTGACAACCAAACAAACCAAAACAAAGGCAAAGTCTTCTCATGCTTTGTTGATTTCAAAAAAGCCTTCGACTCAATTTGGCATGAGGGTCTGCTATACAAATTGATGGAAAGTGGTGTTGGGGGTAAAACATATGACATTATAAAATCCATGTACACAAACAACAAGTGTGCGGTTAAAATTGGCAAAAAACACACACATTTCTTCACACAGGGTCGTGGGGTGAGACAGGGATGCAGCTTAAGCCCCACCCTCTTCAACATACAGTGGGGAGAACAAGTATTTGATACACTGCCGATTTTGCAGGTTTTCCTACTTACAACGCATGTAGAGGTCTGTAATTTTTATCATAGGTACACTTCAACTGTGAGAGACGGAATCTAAAACAAAAATCCAGAAAATCACATTGTATAATTTTTAAGTAATTAATTTGCATTTTATTGCATGACATAAGTATTTGATACATCAGAAAAGCAGATCTTAATATTTGGTACAGAAACCTCTGTTTGCAAATACACAGATCAAACGTTTCCTGTAGTTCTTGACCAGGTTTGCACACACTGCAGCAGGGATTTTGGCCCACTCCTCCATACAGACCTTCTCCAGATCCTTCAGGTTTCGGTGCTGGCGCTGGGCAATACGGACTTTCAGCTCCCTCCAAAGATTTTCTATTGGGTTCAGGTCTGGAGACTGGCTAGGCCACTCCAGGACCTTGAGATGCTTCTTACGGAGCCACTCCTTAGTTTCCCTGGCTGTGTGTTTCGGGTCGTTGTCATGCTGGAAGACCCAGCCACGACCCATCTTCAATGCTCTTACTGAGGGAAGGAGGTTGTTGGCCAAGATCTCGCGATACATGGCCCCATCCATCCTCCCCTCAATACGGTGCAGTCGTCCTGTCCCCTTTGCAGAAAAGCATCCCCAAAGAATGATGTTTCCACCTCCACGCTTCACGGTTGGGATGGTGTTCTTGGGGTTGTACTCATCCTTCTTCTTCCTCCAAACACGTCGAGTGGAGTTTAGACCAAAAAGCTCAATTTTTGTCTCATCAGACCACATGACCTTCTCCCATTCTTCCTCTGGATCATCCAGATGGTCATTGGCAAACTTCAGACGGGCCTGGACATGCCCTGGCTTGAGCAGGGGGACCTTGCGTGCGCTGCAGTATTTTAATCCATGACGGCATAGTGTGTTACTAATGGTTTTCTTTGAGACTGTGGTCCCAGCTCTCTTCAGGTCATTGACCAGGTCCTGCCGTGTAGTTCTGGGCTGATCCCTCACCTTCCTCATGATCATTGATGCCCCACGAGGTGAGATCTTGCATGGAGCCCCAGACCGAGGATGATTGACCGTCATCTTGAACTTCTTCCATTTTCTAATAATTGCGCCAACAGTTGTTGCCTTCTCACCAAGCTGCTTGCCTATTGTCCTGTAGCCCATCCCAGCCTTGTGCAGGTCTACAATTTTATCCCTGATGTCCTTACACAGCTCTCTGGTCTTGGCCATTGTGGAGAGGTTGGAGTCTGTTTGATTGAGTGTGTGGACAGGTGTCTTTTATACAGGTAACGAGTTCAAACAGGTGCAGTTAATACAGGTAATGAGTGGAGAACAGGAGGGCTTCTTAAAGAAAAACTAACAGTCTGTGAGAGCCGGAATTCTTACTGGTTGGTAGGTGATCAAATACTTATGTCATGCAATAAAATGCAAATTAATTACTTAAAAATTATACAATGTGATTTTCTGGATTTTTGTTTTAGATTCCGTCTCTCACAGTTGAAGTGTACCTATGATAAAAATTACAGACCTCTACATGCTTTGTAAGTAGGAAAACTTGCAAAATCGGCAGTGTATCAAATACTTGTTCTCCCCACTGTATATATCAACGAATTGGCGCGGGCACTAGAACAGTCTGCAGCACCCGGTCTCACCCTACTAGAATCCGAAGTCAAATGTCTACTGTTTGCTGATGATCTGGTGCTTCTGTCACCAACCAAGGAGGGCCTACAGCAGCACCTAGATCTTCTGCACAGATTCTGTCAGACCTGGGCCCTGACAGTAAATCTCAGTAAGACCAAAATAATGGTGTTCCAAAAAAGGTCCAGTCACCAGGACCACAAATTCCATCTAGACACCGTTGCCCTAGAGCACACAAAAAACTATACATACCTCGGCCTAAACATCAGCACCACAGGTAACTTCCACAAAGCTGTGAACGATCTGAGAGACAAGGCAAGAAGGGCCTTCTATGCCATCAAAAGGAACATAAATTTCAACATACCAATTAGGATCTGGCTAAAAATACTTGAATCAGTCATAGAGCCCATTGCCCTTTATGGTTGTGAGGTCTGGGGTCCGCTCACCAACCAAGATTTCACAAAATGGGACAAACACCAAATTGAGACTCTGCATGCAGAATTCTGCAAAAATATCCTCCGTGTACAACGTAGAACACCAAATAATGCATGCAGAGCAGAATTAGGCCGATACCCACTAATTATCAAAATCCAGAAAAGAGCCGTTAAATTCTACAACCACCTAAAAGGAAGCGATTCCCAAACCTTCCATAACAAAGCCATCACCTACAGAGAGATGAACCTGGAGAAGAGTCCCCTAAGCAAGCTGGTCCTAGGGCTCTGTTCACAAACACAAACACACCCCACAGAGCCCCAGGACAACAGCACAATTAGACCCAACCAAATCATGAGAAAACAAAAAGATAATTACTTGACACATTGGAAAGAATTAACAAAAAAACAGAGCAAACTAGAATGCTATTTGGCCCTAAACAGAGAGTACACAGTGGCAGAATACCTGACCACTGTGACTGACCCAAACTTAAGGAAAGCTTTGACTATGTACAGACTCAGTGAGCATAGCCTTGCTATTGAGAAAGGCCGCCGTAGGCAGACATGGCTCTCAAGAGAAGACAGGCTATGTGCACACTGCCCACAAAATGAGGTGGAAACTGAGCTGCACTTCCTAACCTCCTGCCCAATGTATGACCATATTAGAGAGACATATTTCCCTCAGATTACACAGATCCACAAGGAATTCGAAAACAAATCCAATTTTGATAAACTCCCATATCTACTGGGTGAAATTCCACAGTGTGCCATCACAGCAGCAAGATTTGTGACCTGTTGCCACAAGAAAAGGGCAACCAGTGAAGAACAAACACCACTGTAAATACAACCCATATTTATGTTTATTTATTTTAACTTGTGTGCTTTAACCATTTGTACATTGTTACAACACTGCATATATATAATATGACATTTGTAATGTCTTTATTGTTTTGAAACTTCTGTATGTGTAATGTTTACTGTTCATTTTTATTGTTTATTTGACTTTTGTATATTACCTACCTCACTTGCTTTGGCAATGTTAACACATGTTTCCCATGCCAATAAAGCCCCTTGAATTGAATTGAATTGAATTGAATTGAGATGGAGAGAGAGAGATGGAGAGATGGAGAGAGATGGAGGGAGAACGATATAGAGAGATGGAGAGATGGAGAGAGAATGATATAGAGAGATGGAGAGAGAGAGATGGAGAGAGAACGATGGAGAGAGAGATGGAGAGAGAAAGATGGAGAGAGAGATGGAGAGAGAGAGATGGAGAGAGAAAGATGGAGAGAGAGATGGAGAGAGAAAGATGGAGAGAGAGAGATGGATTGAGAGAGATGGAGAGAGAAAGATGGAGAGAGAGAGATGGAGAGATGGAGAGAGATGGAGAGAGAACGATATAGAGAGATGGAGAGATGGAGAGAGATGGAGAGAGAACGATATAGAGAGATGGAGAGAGAGAGATGGAGAGAGAACGATGGAGAGAGAGATGGAGAGAGAAAGATGGAGAGAGAGAGATGGAGAGATGGAGAGAGATGGAGAGAGAACAATATAGAGAGATGGAGAGATGGAGAGAGATGGAGAGAGAACGATATAGAGAGATGGAGAGAGAGAGATGGAGAGAGAACGATGGAGAGAGAGATGGAGAGAGAAAGATGGAGAGAGAGATGGAGAGAGAAAGATGGAGAGAGAGAGATGGATTGAGAGAGATGGAGAGAGAAAGATGGAGAGAGAGATGGAGAGAGAAAGATGGAGAGAGAGAGATGGAGAGATGGAGAGAGATGGAGAGAGAACGATATAGAGAGATGGAGAGATGGAGAGAGATGGAGAGAGAACGATATAGAGAGATGGAGAGAGAGAGATGGAGAGAGAACGATGGAGAGAGAGATGGAGAGAGAAAGATGGAGAGAGAGAGATGGAGAGATGGAGAGAGATGGAGAGAGAACAATATAGAGAGATGGAGAGATGGAGAGAGATGGAGAGAGAACGATATAGAGAGATGGAGAGAGAGAGATGGAGAGAGAACGATGGAGAGAGAGATGGAGAGAGAAAGATGGAGAGAGAGATGGAGAGAGAGATGGAGAGAGAAAGATGGAGAGAGAGATGGAGAGAGAGATGGAGGGAGAGAGAGAGATGGAGAGAGAGATGGAGAGAGAGATAGAGAGATGAGAGAGAGAGAGAGAGAGAAAGGTCTCTGAAGATTTCCCAGTGTGGAGGGTGATAATATCGTTGTTATGAAATTTTATTTTCTAATAGTTCTGTACAGAGACAGTTTGAGCCAATAATAGCTAGTTTGAGCCAATAATAAATGACAGTATGTCTGTATAAATTCAGCTGTAAAGATCAGATCAGATGTCTGCTGAAAGGCTCACAGAAGCAATGTCACACAGGTCACTCATGGTACCATACACACAGGTCAGACATAGAGTACCTGCCCAGAACACTGACAAAATAACACAAAAGCTGCACACTGTGTCTCTGATGCAATCAATGTAATAGACACCAACATTTCAGAAACTATGCTGCCTTCTTCAAGGTTTCATGTCCATGTTCCCCTGCCCAGACCCCCTTGCTCCCACCCCTAACCTAGTTATGCTATTCTAGAGGTGGAATTTAGCATCTCCACCCATCAATAGGAACAGAGTAGCTAGCAGCAATGTCAAAAGGTACCCTGCTATTATATTCAGCTGCCCATGCACTCTCCACACTCTGACATACAAATCTATATAATTCACATCCTATTACACGCAGTACCATACATCGATAGCAAAAAACGCCTGTTTCGCCTCCTTGTGAAGACAATAAATTAGAGGAATTGGTGATATTTGATTATGTTGTTATACAGTGCCAAGGGTAAATACCATTTTGCTATCCCCTCTCTCTATCGCTACAAGTCTCTGATAAAGTTGTCTTCTCACCCCTCCCAACTTTTTATACTTACCCTATTTTATTATTATTCTCTCTCTCTCTCTCTCTCTCTCTCTCTCTCTCTCTCTCTCTCTCTCTCTCTCTCTCTCTCTCTCTCTCTCTCTCTCTCTCTCTCTCTCTCTCTCTCTCTCTCTCTCTCTCTCTCTCTCTCTCTCTCTCTCTCTCTCTCTCTCTCTCTCCATAGTGATTGATACTCTGTGGGTGCCATGGGGGTCTCTGTAATATAACAGTGTCTGTAATATAACAGTGTCTGTAATATAACATGTCTGTAATATAACAGTGTCTGTAATATAACAGGTCTGTAATATAACAGGTCTGTAATATAACAGTGTCTGTAATATAACAGGTCTGTAATATAACAGGTCTGTAATATAACATGTCTGTAATATAACAGGTCTGTAATATAACAGGTCTGTAATATAACAGGTCTGTAATATAACAGGTCTGTAATATAACAGTGTCTGTAATATAACAGTGTCTGTAATATAACAGTGTCTGTAATATAACAGGTCTGTAATATAACAGGTCTGTAATATAACAGGTCTGTAATATAACAGTGTCTGTAATATAACAGTGTCTGTAATATAACAGTGTCTGTAATATAACAGGTCTGTAATATAACAGTGTCTGTAATATAACAGTGTCTGTAATATAACAGTGTCTGTAATATAACATGTCTGTAATATAACAGTGTCTGTAATATAACATGTCTGTAATATAACAGGTCTGTAATATAACAGGTCTGTAATATAACAGTGTCTGTAATATAACATGTCTGTAATATAACAGTGTCTGTAATATAACAGTGTCTGTAATATAACAGGTCTGTAATATAACAGGTCTGTAATATAACAGTGTCTGTAATATATCAGGTCTGTAATATAACAGTGTCTGTAATATAACATGTCTGTAATATAACATGTCTGTAATATAACAGGTCTGTAATATAACAGGTCTGTAATATAACAGGTCTGTAATATAACAGGTCTGTAATATAACAGTGTCTGTAATATAACAGGTCTGTAATATAACAGGTCTGTAATATAACAGTTTCTGTAATATAACATGTCTGTAATATAACAGTGTCTGTAATATAACAGGTCTGTAATATAACAGGTCTGTAATATATCAGGTCTGTAATATAACAGGTCTGTAATATAACAGTGTCTGTAATATAACAGGTCTGTAATATAACAGGTCTGTAATATAACAGGTCTGTAATATAACAGGTCTGTAATATAACAGGTCTGTAATATAACAGTGTCTGTAATATAACAGGTCTGTAATATAACAGTGTCTGTAATATAACAGGTCTGTAATATAACAGTGTCTGTAATATAACAGTGTCTGTAATATAACAGGTCTGTAATATAACAGGTCTGTAATATAACAGGTCTGTAATATAACAGGTCTGTAATATAACAGGTCTGTAATATAACAGTGTCTGTAATATAACAGTGTCTGTAATATAACAGGTCTGTAATATAACAGGTCTGTAATATAACAGGTCTGTAATATAACAGGTCTGTAATATAACAGGTCTGTAATATAACAGGTCTGTAATATAACAGTGTCTGTAATATAACAGTGTCTGTAATATAACAGGTCTGTAATATAACAGTGTCTGTAATATAACAGGTCTGTAATATAACAGGTCTGTAATATAACAGGTCTGTAATATAACAGGTCTGTAATATAACAGTGTCTGTAATATAACAGTGTCTGTAATATAACAGGTCTGTAATATAACAGTGTCTGTAATATAACAGGTCTGTAATATAACAGGTCTGTAATATAACAGGTCTGTAATATAACAGTGTCTGTAATATAACAGGTCTGTAATATAACAGGTCTGTAATATAACAGGTCTGTAATATAACAGTGTCTGTAATATAACAGGTCTGTAATATAACAGTGTCTGTAATATAACAGGTCTGTAATATAACAGGTCTGTAATATAACAGGTCTGTAATATAACAGGTCTGTAATATAACAGGTCTGTAATATAACAGTGTCTGTAATATAACAGTGTCTGTAATATAACAGTGTCTGTAATATAACAGGTCTGTAATATAACAGGTCTGTAATATAACAGTGTCTGTAATATAACAGTGTCTGTAATATAACATGTCTGTAATATAACAGTGTCTGTAATATAACATGTCTGTAATATAACAGGTCTGTAATATAACAGGTCTGTAATATAACAGTGTCTGTAATATAACATGTCTGTAATATAACAGTGTCTGTAATATAACAGTGTCTGTAATATAACAGGTCTGTAATATAACAGGTCTGTAATATAACAGTGTCTGTAATATATCAGGTCTGTAATATAACAGTGTCTGTAATATAACATGTCTGTAATATAACAGTGTCTGTAATATAACATGTCTGTAATATAACAGGTCTGTAATATAACAGGTCTGTAATATAACAGGTCTGTAATATAACAGGTCTGTAATATAACAGTGTCTGTAATATAACAGGTCTGTAATATAACAGGTCTGTAATATAACAGTGTCTGTAATATAACATGTCTGTAATATAACAGTGTCTGTAATATAACAGGTCTGTAATATAACAGGTCTGTAATATATCAGGTCTGTAATATAACAGTGTCTGTAATATAACAGTGTCTGTAATATAACAGGTCTGTAATATAACAGGTCTGTAATATAACAGGTCTGTAATATAACAGGTCTGTAATATAACAGTGTCTGTAATATAACAGGTCTGTAATATAACAGTGTCTGTAATATAACAGGTCTGTAATATAACAGTGTCTGTAATATAACAGTGTCTGTAATATAACAGGTCTGTAATATAACAGGTCTGTAATATAACAGGTCTGTAATATAACAGGTCTGTAATATAACAGGTCTGTAATATAACAGTGTCTGTAATATAACAGTGTCTGTAATATAACAGTGTCTGTAATATAACAGGTCTGTAATATAACAGGTCTGTAATATAACAGGTCTGTAATATAACAGGTCTGTAATATAACAGGTCTGTAATATAACAGGTCTGTAATATAACAGTGTCTGTAATATAACAGTGTCTGTAATATAACAGGTCTGTAATATAACAGTGTCTGTAATATAACAGGTCTGTAATATAACAGGTCTGTAATATAACAGGTCTGTAATATAACAGGTCTGTAATATAACAGGTCTGTCATATAACAGTGTCTGTAATATAACAGTGTCTGTAATATAACAGGTCTGTAATATAACAGTGTCTGTAATATAACAGGTCTGTAATATAACAGGTCTGTAATATAACAGGTCTGTAATATAACAGTGTCTGTAATATAACAGGTCTGTAATATAACAGGTCTGTAATATAACAGGTCTGTAATATAACAGTGTCTGTAATATAACAGGTCTGTAATATAACAGTGTCTGTAATATAACAGTGTCTGTAATATAACAGGTCTGTAATATAACAGGTCTGTAATATAACAGGTCTGTAATATAACAGGTCTGTAATATAACAGTGTCTGTAATATAACACTGTCTGTAATATAACAGGTCTGTAATATAACAGTGTCTGTAATATAACAGGTCTGTAATATAACAGGTCTGTAATATAACAGGTCTGTAATATAACAGTGTCTGTAATATAACAGGTCTGTAATATAACAGGTCTTTAATATAACAGTGTCTGTAATATAACAGTGTCTGTAATATAACAGGTCTGTAATATAACAGTGCCTGTAATATAACAGGTCTGTAATATAACAGTGTCTGTAATATAACAGGTCTGTAATATAACAGTGTCTGTAATATATCAGGTCTGTAATATAACAGTGTCTGTAATATAACAGTGTCTGTAATATAACAGTGTCTGTAATATAACAGGTCTGTAATATAACAGGTCTGTAATATAACAGTGTCTGTAATATAACAGTGTCTGTAATATAACAGGTCTGTAATATAACAGGTCTGTAATATAACAGGTCTGTAATATATCAGGTCTGTAATATAACAGGTCTGTAATATATCAGGTCTGTAATATAACAGTGTCTGTAATATAACAGTGTCTGTAATATAACAGGTCTGTAATATAACAGGTCTGTAATATAACAGGTCTGTAATATAACAGGTCTGTAATATAACAGTGTCTGTAATATAACAGGTCTGTAATATAACAGTGTCTGTAATATAACAGTGTCTGTAATATAACAGTGTCTGTAATATAACAGGTCTGTAATATAACAGTGTCTGTAATATAACAGTGTCTGTAATATAACAGGTCTGTAATATAACAGTGTCTGTAATATAACAGGTCTGTAATATAACAGTGTCTGTAATATAACAGGTCTGTAATATAACAGTGTCTGTAATATAACAGGTCTGTAATATAACAGTGTCTGTAATATAACAGTGTCTGTAATATAACAGTGTCTGTAATATAACAGGTCTGTAATATAACAGTGTCTGTAATATAACAGTGTCTGTAATATAACAGGTCTGTAATATAACAGGTCTGTAATATATCAGGTCTGTAATATTACAGTGTCTGTAATATAGCAGCGCTCCGTTTGAGGGATGGAGAGAGAGGTGGATGACAGAAGAATGGCCTTTAGCCCAATCTGGGTGTCTCTACTCATCTATAACTCTTTCCCTTTGTCTTTCATCCTCCCCCTCTCACTGCCTAGCTCTTCCTAGTTTTTCCTAACTCTCTATAACTCTCCCTAACTCTCCCTAGGTCTCCCTTAAGCTCCCTAGTTCTCCATAACTCTCCCTAGTTCTCCATAACTCTCCCTAACTCTCCCTAGCTCTCCATAGTCCTCCCTAACTCTCAGTAGCTCTCCCTAGCTCTCCCTAGCTGAAAGACAAAACAGTACAGATAACAAAAATGGAAAAAGCAGTGTGCAGGTGAGGTTGGAAGCCAAAAAAGGGCTTATATGAAAACCACACCACAAATATAAGTTGCAAAAAAAGCTTGTTCAATCAGTTAAACTAACCATATTAATGATGATATACTCAGCACACTAGAAAACCCAGTGAGTGAATGAGTGAGAGACTGAGAGAGTGAGAGAGTGAGAGTGAGAGAGTGAGAGAGCGAGAGAGCGAGAGAGTGAGTGAGGGTGTGTGAGAGGGGTGAGAGAGAGTGTGAGTGAGAGTGAGTGAGAGTGTGAGAGAGGGAGTGAGAGAGGGAGTGAGAGCGGGAGTGCGAGTGTGAGTGAGAGGGTGAGAGAGTGAGTGAGAGTGTGAGAGGGTGAGATGGAGTGAGAGAGGGAGTGAGAGTGTGAGAGAGGGAGTGAGAGTGTGAGTGAGAAGGTGAGAGAGTGAGTGAGAGTGTGAGAGGGAGTGCGTGTTACATGTTTCCTCGCCCAGATTGGAGATGCCACTAAATAATGCAGCATCTCTGCACTCTGGTCCAGAAATTTTTAGATTAAATATTGAAATGTTGAAATTGCAGCACAGAGTGGCAAAATAGAGCCATAAACACAGCTGAAAGAAGAAGAGGGGGAACTCAGGGTTGGTGGGGGTGACTTTCAGAGAGTGTGTGACCTCTTTAATCCCATCCACTGTCACCAAGAGTAGCTACAGGTCACACAGAGAGTTAGCAGGGCAGAGAGAAACCCAACAACAAACTAGCATCGCCCCCCAGAACAAAACAATGGCTCATTTATCCTTCTATGTTTCAATGGCAATGGAGAGAATGACATTCTGTACTCTCAAACTGAAAAAAGCGGGCATGTAGTTTTAGTCTACTGTAAAGTCAGAGATAGCAGTTGGTTGGACGTTCAATAGGTAGAGCTTGCATGCCTCTCGGGCACACTACACACACATTACTCTGATAACAGAGTAAAGTAACTATTGATGCAGTCTATGAAAGATGAAACTGCATGATACTATGAATAAATAAGTCATGTTATTTAATTAATGATGTATGCATAATATGGTATTCATCCCATTTCAGCACTCTTTCCAATATGGAAGATGCCAAAACAAACTGTGCCAAAAGTGCATGGGCCTTTATATCTTACCTCTCCTTCCCTCATCAAACTATTTTATTATCTCTCCCCGTCCCTCTCTGCCATCTCCCCCTCATTCAAATTGGCACCTCCTATCTGGCACCCCTGGCAGAAACAGTTGTGGTGTGTGTGTGTGTGTGTGTGTGTGTGTGTGTGTGTGTGTGTGTGTGTGTGTGTGTGTGTGTGTGTGTGTGTGTGTGTGTGTGTGTGTGTGTGTGTGTGTGTGTCTGTCTGTCTGTCTGTCTGTCTGTCTGTCTGTCTGTCTGTCTGTCTGTCTGTCTGTCTGTCTGTCTGTCTGTCTGTCTGTCTGTCTGTCTGTCTGTCTGTCTGTCTGTCTGTCTGTCTGTCTGTCTGTCTGTCTGTCTGTCTGTCTGTCTGTCTGTCTGTCTGTCTGTCTGTCTGTCTGTCTGTCTGTCTGTCTGTCTGTCTGTCTGTCTGTGTCTGTCTGTCTGTCTGTCTGTCTGTCTGTCTGTCTGTCTGTCTGTCTGTCTGTCTGTCTGTCTGTCTGTCTGTCTGTCTGTCTGTCTGTCTGTCTGTCTGTCTGTCTGTCTGTCTGTCTGTCTGTCTGTCTGTCTGTCTGTCTGTCTGTGTGTGTGTGTGTGTGTGTGTGTGTGTGTGTGTGTGTGTGTGTGTGTGTGTGTGTGTGTGTGTGTGTCTGTCTGTCTGTCTGTCTGTCTGTCTGTCTGTCTGTCTGTCTGTCTGTCTGTCTGTCTGTCTGTCTGTCTGTCTGTCTGTCTGTCTGTCTGTCTGTCTGTCTGTCTGTCTGTCTGTCTGTCTGTCTGTCTGTCTGTCTGTCTGTCTGTCTGTCTGTCTGTCTGTCTGTCTGTCTGTCTGTCTGTCTGTCTGTCTGTCTGTCTGTCTGTCTGTCTGTCTGTCTGTCTGTCTGTCTGTCTGTCTGTCTGTCTGTCTGTCTGTCTGTCTCTCTCTCTCTCTCTCTCTCTCTCTCTCTCTCTCTCTCTCTCTCTCTCTCTCTCTCTCTCTCTCTCTCTCTCTCTCTCTCTCTCTCTCTCTCTCTCTCTCTCTCTCTCTCTCTCTCTCTCTCTCTCTCTCTCTCTCTCTCTCTCTCTCTCTCTCTCTCTCTCTCTCTCTCTCTCTCTCTCTCTCTCTCTCTCTCTCTCTCTCTCTCTCTCTCTCTCTCTCTCTCTCTCTCTCTCTCACACACTCATTGATTAATCTCCTTCTTATATGAACAACAAGCTAAAACAACAGCGGCAAGAGGGTTTGTGGAGCTCACATTTGTCAGGCTACACAGTGTCTGAGTCTAGAGCAATGGATGAATAATTGGAATTGGAAATTGATTTTGGAGAGAGAGGAAGGAATTATCATGGAGTTTGGGTTTGAAGGGAGAAATGGGGTAATGGATATTGGATAATAGACTTGTGATACACAAACCCACAAACAGAAAGAAACCACACGTGGGAGTTAGGAGGTTTATGAGTCTGTGTGGATATGTGTGTTGGTGCATATGCATGTGTGTGTGTGTGTCCTTGCGTGTCCCTGCGTTTGTGTTTGCTCGAGTTTGTGCAATTGTGTGTGTGAGTGTATGAGTGTGTGTGCATGTGTGCATGTGTGCATATGTGTGTGTTATTGCTCTAGGACAGGTATTCCAGGAGAGCTGAATAGTCGCTATCTAGTGATGATGAAAATGGTAATTATCATAGATAATGTAGATTTAATCTCTGTTCACAATAACCACTGATTACACCGACACTTATCTCACATGAGCTCAGCCTGTCCTCTCAGTGGGTGAAACAGGGGAATACAGTCCTGTGCGGCCTCTCAGTGGGTAAAACAGAGGAATACGGTCCTGTGTGGCCTCTCAGTGGGTGAAACGGGGGAATACGGTCCTGTGTGGCCTCTCAGTGGGTGAAACAGGGGAATGGGATCCTGTATGGCCTCTCAGTGGGTGAAACAGAGGAATGGGGTCCTGTGTGGATTCTCAGTGGGTAAAACGGGGGAATACGGTCCTGTGTGGCCTCTCAGTGGGTGAAACAGGGGAATGGGATCCTGTATGGCCTCTCAGTGGGTAAAACAGAGGAATACGGTCCTGTGTGGCCTCTCAGTGGGTGAAACAGAGGAATGCGGTCCTGTGCGGCCTCTCAGTGGGTGAAACAGAGGAATACGGTCCTGTGTGGCCTCTCAGTGGGTGAAACAGAGGAATACGGTCCTGTGTGGCCTCTCAGTGGGTGAAACAGAGGAATACGGTCCTGTGTGGCCTCTCAGTGGGTGAAACAGAGGAATAGGGTCCTGTGTGTCTGTATGCAAGAACGGGTGAGTACCATAAGAGTTACAGCAATGATGCACATGTGGTTGACCATATGATACTGTTACAGTGTTGCTGTACATGTGGTTGACTATATGATACTGTTACAGTGTTGCTGTACATGTGGTTGACCATATGATACTGTTACAGTGTTGATATACATGTGGTTGACTATATGATACTGTTACAGTGTTGCTGTACATGTGGTTGACCATATGATACTGTTACAGTGTTGATGTACATGTGGTTGACTATATGATACTGTTACAGTGTTGCTGTACATGTGGTTGACCATATGATACTGTTACAGTGTTGCTGTACATGTGGTTGACTATATGATACTGTTACAGTGTTGCTGTACATGTGGTTGACCATATGATACTGTTACAGTGTTGATGTACATGTGGTTGACTATATGATACTGTTACAGTGTTGCTGTACATGTGGTTGACCATATGATACTGTTACAGTGTTGATGTACATGTGGTTGACTATATGATACTGTTACAGTGTTGATGTACATGTGGTTGACTATTTGATACTGTTACAGTGTTGATGTACATGTGGTTGACTATATGATACTGTTACAGTGTTGATGTACATGTGGTTGACTATATGATACTGTTACAGTGTTGATGTACATGTGGTTGACTATATGATACTGTTACAGTGTTGATGTACATGTGGTTGACTATATGATACTGTTACAGTGTTGATGTACATGTGGTTGACTATATGATACCGTTACAGTGTTGGTGACTATATGATACTGTTACAGTGTTGATGTACATGTGGTTGACTATATGATACTGTTACGGTGTTGCTGTACATGTGGTTGACTATATGATACTGTTACAGTGTTGATGTACATGTGGTTGACTATATGATACTGTTACAGTGTTGATGTACACGTGGTTGACTATATGATACTGTTACAGTGTTGATGACTATATGATACTGTTACAGTGTTGATGTACATGTGGTTGACTACATGATACTGTTACAGTGTTGTTGAATATATGATACTGCTACAGTGTTGATGTACATGTGGTTGACTATATGATACTGTTACAGTGTTGTTGACTATATGATACTGTTACAGTGTTGATGTACATGTGGTGGACTATATGATACTGTTACAGTGTTGATGTACATGTGGTTGACTATATGATACTGTTACAGTGTTGTTGAATATATGATACTGCTACAGTGTTGATGTACATGTGGTTGACTATATGATACTGTTACAGTGTTGTTGACTATATGATACTGTTATAGTGTTGATGTACATGTGGTTGACTATATGATACTGTTACAGTGTTGTTGACTATATGATACTGTTACAGTGTTGATGTACATGTGGTTGACTATATGATACTGTTACAGTGTTGTTGACTATATGATACTGCAACAGTGTTGATGTACATGTGGTTGACTATATGATACTGCTACAGTGATGTAGACTATATAATTCTGTTACAGTGTTGATGTACATGTGGTTGACTATATGATACTGTTACAGTGTTGATGTACATGTAGTTGACTATATGATACTGTTACAGTGTTGATGTACATGTGGTTGACTATATGATACTGTTACAGTGTTGATGTACATGTGGTTGACTATATGATACTGTTACAGTGTTGATGTACATGTGGTTGACTATATGATACTGTTACAGTGTTGATGTACATGTGGTTGACTATATGATACTGTTACAGTGTTGATGACTATATGATACTGTTACAGTGTTGATGTACATGTGGTTGACTATATGATACTGTTACAGTGTTGTTGACTATATGATACTGCTACAGTGTTGACGTACATGTGGTTGACTATATGATACTGTTACAGTGTTGTTGACTATATGATACTGTTACAGAGTTGATGCACATGTGGTTGACTATATGATACTGTTACAGTGTTGATGTACATGTGGTTGACTATATGATACTGTTACAGTGTTGATGTACATGTGGTTGACTATATGATACTGTTACAGTGTTGATGACTATATGATACTGTTACAATGTTGATGTACATGTGGTTGACTATATAATACTGTTACAGTGTTGATGTACATGTGGTTGACTATATGATACTGTTACAGTGTTGATGTACATGTGGTTGACTATAGGATACTGCTACAGTGATGTAGACTATATAATACTGTTACAGTGTTGATGTACATGTGGTTGACTATATGATACTGTTAAAATGTTGATGTACATGTGGTTGACTATATGATACTGTTACAGTGTTGTTGACTATATGATACTGTTACAGTGTTGATGTACATGTGGTTGACTATATGATACTGTTACAGTGTTGTTGACTATATGATACTGCTACAGTGTTGATGTACATGTGGTTGACTATATGATACTTTTACAGTGTTGTTGACTATATGATACTGCTACAATGTTGATGTACATGTGGTTGACTATATAATACTGTTACAGTGTTGATGTACATGTAGTTGACTATATGATACTGTTACAGTGTTGATGTACATGTGGTTGACTATATGATACTGTTACAGTGTTGATGTACATGTGGTTGACTATATGATACTGTTACAGTGTTGCTGTACATGTGGTTGACTATATGATACTGTTACAGTGTTGCTGTACATGTGGTTGACCATATGATACTGTTACAGTGTTGATGTACATGTGGTTGACTATATGATACTGTTACAGTGTTGCTGTACATGTGGTTGACCATATGATACTGTTACAGTGTTGATGTACATGTGGTTGACTATATGATACTGTTACAGTGTTGCTGTACATGTGGTTGACCATATGATACTGTTACAGTGTTGCTGTACATGTGGTTGACTATATGATACTGTTACAGTGTTGCTGTACATGTGGTTGACCATATGATACTGTTACAGTGTTGATGTACATGTGGTTGACTATATGATACTGTTACAGTGTTGCTGTACATGTGGTTGACCATATGATACTGTTACAGTGTTGATGTACATGTGGTTGACTATATGATACTGTTACAGTGTTGATGTACATGTGGTTGACTATATGATACTGTTACAGTGTTGATGTACATGTGGTTGACTATATGATACTGTTACAGTGTTGATGTACATGTGGTTGACTATATGATACTGTTACAGTGTTGATGTACATGTGGTTGACTATATGATACTGTTACAGTGTTGATGTACATGTGGTTGACTATATGATACTGTTACAGTGTTGATGTACATGTGGTTGACTATATGATACCGTTACAGTGTTGGTGACTATATGATACTGTTACAGTGTTGATGTACATGTGGTTGACTATATGATACTGTTACGGTGTTGCTGTACATGTGGTTGACTATATGATACTGTTACAGTGTTGATGTACATGTGGTTGACTATATGATACTGTTACAGTGTTGATGTACACGTGGTTGACTATATGATACTGTTACAGTGTTGATGACTATATGATACTGTTACAGTGTTGATGTACATGTGGTTGACTATATGATACTGTTACAGTGTTGTTGAATATATGATACTGCTACAGTGTTGATGTACATGTGGTTGACTATATGATACTGTTACAGTGTTGTTGACTATATGATACTGTTACAGTGTTGATGTACATGTGGTGGACTATATGATACTGTTACAGTGTTGATGTACATGTGGTTGACTATATGATACTGTTACAGTGTTGATGACTATATGATACTGTTACAATGTTGATGTACATGTGGTTGACTATATAATACTGTTACAGTGTTGATGTACATGTGGTTGACTATATGATACTGTTACAGTGTTGATGTACATGTGGTTGACTATAGGATACTGCTACAGTGATGTAGACTATATAATACTGTTACAGTGTTGATGTACATGTGGTTGACTATATGATACTGTTAAAATGTTGATGTACATGTGGTTGACTATATGATACTGTTACAGTGTTGTTGACTATATGATACTGTTACAGTGTTGATGTACATGTGGTTGACTATATGATACTGTTACAGTGTTGTTGACTATATGATACTGCTACAGTGTTGATGTACATGTGGTTGACTATATGATACTTTTACAGTGTTGTTGACTATATGATACTGCTACAATGTTGATGTACATGTGGTTGACTATATAATACTGTTACAGTGTTGATGTACATGTAGTTGACTATATGATACTGTTACAGTGTTGATGTACATGTGGTTGACTATATGATACTGTTACAGTGTTGATGTACATGTGGTTGACTATATGATACTGTTACAGTGTTGCTGTACATGTGGTTGACTATATGATACTGTTACAGTGTTGCTGTACATGTGGTTGACCATATGATACTGTTACAGTGTTGATGTACATGTGGTTGACTATATGATACTGTTACAGTGTTGCTGTACATGTGGTTGACCATATGATACTGTTACAGTGTTGATGTACATGTGGTTGACTATATGATACTGTTACAGTGTTGCTGTACATGTGGTTGACCATATGATACTGTTACAGTGTTGCTGTACATGTGGTTGACTATATGATACTGTTACAGTGTTGCTGTACATGTGGTTGACCATATGATACTGTTACAGTGTTGATGTACATGTGGTTGACTATATGATACTGTTACAGTGTTGCTGTACATGTGGTTGACCATATGATACTGTTACAGTGTTGATGTACATGTGGTTGACTATATGATACTGTTACAGTGTTGATGTACATGTGGTTGACTATATGATACTGTTACAGTGTTGATGTACATGTGGTTGACTATATGATACTGTTACAGTGTTGATGTACATGTGGTTGACTATATGATACTGTTACAGTGTTGATGTACATGTGGTTGACTATATGATACTGTTACAGTGTTGATGTACATGTGGTTGACTATATGATACTGTTACAGTGTTGATGTACATGTGGTTGACTATATGATACCGTTACAGTGTTGGTGACTATATGATACTGTTACAGTGTTGATGTACATGTGGTTGACTATATGATACTGTTACGGTGTTGCTGTACATGTGGTTGACTATATGATACTGTTACAGTGTTGATGTACATGTGGTTGACTATATGATACTGTTACAGTGTTGATGTACACGTGGTTGACTATATGATACTGTTACAGTGTTGATGACTATATGATACTGTTACAGTGTTGATGTACATGTGGTTGACTATATGATACTGTTACAGTGTTGTTGAATATATGATACTGCTACAGTGTTGATGTACATGTGGTTGACTATATGATACTGTTACAGTGTTGTTGACTATATGATACTGTTACAGTGTTGATGTACATGTGGTGGACTATATGATACTGTTACAGTGTTGATGTACATGTGGTTGACTATATGATACTGTTACAGTGTTGTTGAATATATGATACTGCTACAGTGTTGATGTACATGTGGTTGACTATATGATACTGTTACAGTGTTGTTGACTATATGATACTGTTATAGTGTTGATGTACATGTGGTTGACTATATGATACTGTTACAGTGTTGTTGACTATATGATACTGTTACAGTGTTGATGTACATGTGGTTGACTATATAATACTGTTACAGTGTTGATGACTATATGATACTGTTACAGTGTTGATGTACATGTGGTTGACTATATGATACTGTTACAGTGTTGTTGACTATATGATACTGTTACAGTGTTGATGTACATGTGGTTGACTATATGATACTGTTACAGTGTTGTTGACTATATGATACTGCTACAGTGTTGATGTACATGTGGTTGACTATATGATACTGCTACAGTGATGTAGACTATATAATTCTGTTACAGTGTTGATGTACATGTGGTTGACTATATGATACTGTTACAGTGTTGATGTACATGTGGTTGACTATATGATACTGTTACAGTGTTGATGTACATGTGGTTGACTATATGATACTGTTACAGTGTTGATGTACATGTGGTTGACTATATGATACTGTTACAGTGTTGATGTACATGTGGTTGACTATATGATACTGTTACAGTGTTGATGTACATGTGGTTGACTATATGATACCGTTACAGTGTTGGTGACTATATGATACTGTTACAGTGTTGATGTACATGTGGTTGACTATATGATACTGTTACGGTGTTGCTGTACATGTGGTTGACTATATGATACTGTTACAGTGTTGATGTACATGTGGTTGACTATATGATACTGTTACAGTGTTGATGTACACGTGGTTGACTATATGATACTGTTACAGTGTTGATGACTATATGATACTGTTACAGTGTTGATGTACATGTGGTTGACTATATGATACTGTTACAGTGTTGTTGAATATATGATACTGCTACAGTGTTGATGTACATGTGGTTGACTATATGATACTGTTACAGTGTTGTTGACTATATGATACTGTTACAGTGTTGATGTACATGTGGTGGACTATATGATACTGTTACAGTGTTGATGTACATGTGGTTGACTATATGATACTGTTACAGTGTTGTTGAATATATGATACTGCTACAGTGTTGATGTACATGTGGTTGACTATATGATACTGTTACAGTGTTGTTGACTATATGATACTGTTATAGTGTTGATGTACATGTGGTTGACTATATGATACTGTTACAGTGTTGTTGACTATATGATACTGTTACAGTGTTGATGTACATGTGGTTGACTATATAATACTGTTACAGTGTTGATGACTATATGATACTGTTACAGTGTTGATGTACATGTGGTTGACTATATGATACTGTTACAGTGTTGTTGACTATATGATACTGTTACAGTGTTGATGTACATGTGGTTGACTATATGATACTGTTACAGTGTTGTTGACTATATGATACTGCTACAGTGTTGATGTACATGTGGTTGACTATATGATACTGCTACAGTGATGTAGACTATATAATTCTGTTACAGTGTTGATGTACATGTGGTTGACTATATGATACTGTTACAGTGTTGATGTACATGTAGTTGACTATATGATACTGTTACAGTGTTGATGTACATGTGGTTGACTATATGATACTGTTACAGTGTTGATGTACATGTGGTTGACTATATGATACTGTTACAGTGTTGATGTACATGTGGTTGACTATATGATACTGTTACAGTGTTGATGTACATGTGGTTGACTATATGATACTGTTACAGTGTTGATGACTATATGATACTGTTACAGTGTTGATGTACATGTGGTTGACTATATGATACTGTTACAGTGTTGTTGACTGTATGATACTGCTACAGTGTTGACGTACATGTGGTTGACTATATGATACTGTTACAGTGTTGTTGACTATATGATACTGTTACAGTGTTGATGCACATGTGGTTGACTATATGATACTGTTACAGTGTTGATGTACATGTGGTTGACTATATGATACTGTTACAGTGTTGATGTACATGTGGTTGACTATATGATACTGGTACAGTGTTGATGACTATATGATACTGTTACAATGTTGATGTACATGTGGTTGACTATATAATACTGTTACAGTGTTGATGTACATGTGGTTGACTATATGATACTGTTACAGTGTTGATGTACATGTGGTTGACTATAGGATACTGCTACAGTGATGTAGACTATATAATACTGTTACAGTGTTGATGTACATGTGGTTGACTATATGATACTGTTAAAGTGTTGATGTACATGTGGTTGACTATATGATACTGTTACAGTGTTGTTGACTATATGATACTGTTACAGTGTTGATGTACATGTGGTTGACTATATGATACTGTTACAGTGTTGTTGACTATATGATACTGCTACAGTGTTGATGTACATGTGGTTGACTATATGATACTTTTACAGTGTTGTTGACTATATGATACTGCTACAGTGTTGATGTACATGTGCTTGACTATATGATACTGTTACAGTGTTGTTGACTATATAATACTGCTACAGTGTTGATGTACATGTGGTTGACTATATGATACTGTTACACTGTTGTTGACTATATGCTACTGCTACAGTGTTGATGTACATGTAGTTGACTATATGATACTGTTACAGTGTTGATGACTATATGATACTGTTACAGTGTTGATGCACATGTGGTTGACTATATGATACTGTTACAGTGTAGTTGACTATATGATACTGTTACAGTGTTGATGTACATGTGGTTGACTATATGATACTGTTACAGTGTTGTTGACTATATGATACTGCTACAGTGTTGATGTACATGTGGTTGACTATATGATACTGCTACAGTGATGTAGACTATATAATTCTGTTACAGTGTTGATGTACATGTGGTTGACTATATGATACTGTTACAGTGTTGATGTACATGTAGTTGACTATATGATACTGTTACAGTGTTGATGTACATGTGGTTGACTATATGATACTGTTACAGTGTTGATGTACATGTGGTTGACTATATGATACTGTTACAGTGTTGATGTACATGTGGTTGACTATATGATACTGTTACAGTGTTGATGTACATGTGGTTGACTATATGATACTGTTACAGTGTTGATGACTATATGATATTGTTACAGTGTTGATGTACATGTGGTTGACTATATGATACTGTTACAGTGTTGTTGACTATATGATACTGCTACAGTGTTGACGTACATGTGGTTGACTATATGATACTGTTACAGTGTTGTTGACTATATGATACTGTTACAATGTTGATGCACATGTGGTTGACTGTATGATACTGTTACAGTGTTGATGTACATGTGGTTGACTATATGATACTGTTACAGTGTTGATGTACATGTGGTTGACTATATGATACTGTTACAGTGTTGATGACTATATGATACTGTTACAATGTTGATGTACATGTGGTTGACTATATAATACTGTTACAGTGTTGATGTACATGTGGTTGACTATATGATACTGTTACAGTGTTGATGTACATGTGGTTGACTATAGGATACTGCTACAGTGATGTAGACTATATAATACTGTTACAGTGTTGATGTACATGTGGTTGACTATATGATACTGTTAAAGTGTTGATGTACATGTGGTTGACTATATGATACTGTTACAGTGTTGTTGACTATATGATACTGTTACAGTGTTGATGTACATGTGGTTGACTATATGATACTGTTACAGTGTTGTTGACTATATGATACTGCTACAGTGTTGATGTACATGTGGTTGACTATATGATACTTTTACAGTGTTGTTGACTATATGATACTGCTACAGTGTTGATGTACATGTGCTTGACTATATGATACTGTTACAGTGTTGTTGACTATATAATACTGCTACAGTGTTGATGTACATGTTGTTGACTATATGCTACTGCTACAGTGTTGATGTACATGTAGTTGACTATATGATACTGTTACAGTGTTGATGACTATATGATACTGTTACAGTGTTAATGTACATGTGGTTGACTATATGATACTGTTACAGTGTTAATGTACATGTGGTTGACTATATGATACTGTTACAGTGTTGTTGACTATATGATACTGTTACAGTGTTGATGTACATGTGGTTGACTATATGATACTGTTACAGTGTTGATGTACATGTGGTTGACTATATGATACTGTTACAGTGTTGATGACTATATGATACTGTTACAGTGTTAATGTACATGTGGTTGACTATATGATACTGCTACAGTGTTGATGTACATGTGGTTGACTATATGATACTGTTACAGTGTTGATGTACATGTGGTTGACTATATGATACTGTTACAGTGTTGTTGACTATATGATACTGCTACAGTGTTGATGTACATGTGGTTGACTATATGATACTGTTACAGTGTTGTTGACTATATGATACTGTTACAGTGTTGATGTACATGTGGTTGACTATATGATACTGTTACAGTGTTAATGTACATGTGGTTGACTATATGATACTGTTACAGTGTTGTTGACTATATGATACTGTTACAGTGTTGTTGACTACATGATACTGTTACAGTGTTGATGACTATATGATACTGTTACAGTGTTGATGTACATGTAGTTGACTATATGATACTGTTACAGTGTTGATGACTATATGATACTGTTACAGTGTTGATGTACATGTGGTTGACTATATGATACTGTTACAGTGTTGATGTACATGTGGTTGACTATATGATACTGTTACAGTGTTAATGTACATGTGGTTGACTATATGATACTGTTACAGTGTTGTTGACTATATGATACTGTTACAGTGTTGTTGACTACATGATACTGTTACAGTGTTGATGACTATATGATACTGTTACAGTGTTGATGTACATGTAGTTGACTATATGATACTGTTACAGTGTTGATGACTATATGATACTGTTACAGTGTTGATGTACATGTGGTTGACTATATGATACTGCTACAGTGTTGATGTACATGTGGTTGACTATATGATACTGTTACAGTGTTGATGTACATGTGGTTGACTATATGATACTGTTACAGTGTTGATGTACATGTGGTTGACTATTTGATACTGTTACAGTGTTGATGACTATATGATACTGTTACAGTGTTGATGTACATGTAGTTGACTATATGATACTGTTACAGTGTTGATGTACATGTAGTTGACTATATGATACTGTTACAGTGTTGATGACTATATGATACTGTTACAGTGTTAATGTACATGTGGTTGACTATATGATACTGTTACAGTGTTGATGTACATGTAGTTGACTATATGATACTGTTACAGTGTTGATGTACATGTGGTTGACTATATGATACTGTTACAGTGTTGATGTACATGTAGTTGACTATATGATACTGTTACAGTGTTGTTGACTATATGATACTGTTACAGTGTTGATGACTATATGATACTGTTACAGTGTTGATGTACATGTGGTTGACTATATGAGACTGTTACAGTGTTGATGTACATGTGGTTGACTATATGATACTGTTACAGTGTTGATGTACATGTGGTTGACTATATGATACTGTTACAGTGTTGATGTACATGTGGTTGACTATATGATACTGTTACAGTGTTGTTGACTATATGATACTGTTACAGTGTTGATGTACATGTGGTTGACTATATGATACTGTTACAGTGTTGATGACTATATGATACTGTTACAGTGTTGATGCACATGTGGTTGACTATATGATACTGTTACAGTGTAGTTGACTATATGATACTGCTACAGTGTTGATTCTAAAGACTGCTAAAGTTTGTAATTTCCACTTTAAAATGTCAGATTTGGTTAGCCCCGATGAAAACCCCTACAAACTGTTCCCTTTTCTTTTAATGTCCGATGGTCCAGCAACATCCTCAGACAATTTCTTTCAGTTTTAGTCTCTGGAAAAGGTTCAAATCAAGGTCATGTGACATGATAGCCCGAAACACAGGGCCCTAATTATAATCCACATAATAATTCACATGTCCTGTTGCTGCATGATTATTTTCCTGCTGTGAGAAAGTGGTCAAATTAAGAAAGCTGATCTGAACATCTGCGTGGGGGTTTGATAAATGCAGGCCACAGAGTGCCACAGACATGACACCTGACCTTTATAGCTCTTTTCTTTCTGATTATGTCATTCTACTGTTTCCATGGCAATATCTCAATCCATGTAATATATGTATGCCCACGTTCATACCACACAGAGAGAGGCACTGTTAGGGCAAACCACTATCACCCCTGGCACCATTGGTTGACACGACACACTGTCCCTGCCAAAGCGTGTGTGTGTGTGCGTGCGTGTGTGTGAGAGTGAGAAAGTGAGCGAGTGAGAGAGAGAGAGACAGAGAGACAGAGAGAAAGAGAGAGTCAAAAGTTTGGACACACCTACTCACTCAATTTACTATTTTCTACATTGTAGAATAATAGGGAAGTGATCAAACTATGAAATAACACATGGAATCATGTAGTAACCAAAAAATGGTTAAACAAATCAACATTTATTTTATATTTGAGATTCTTCAAAGTAGCCACCCTTTGCCTTGATGACAGCTTTGCACACTCTTGGGATTCTCTCAACCAGCTTCCCCTGGAATGCTTTTCCTACAGTCTTGAAGGAGTTATGTTGAGCACTTGTTGGCTGCTTTTCCTTCACTCTGCGGTCCAACTCCTCCCAAACCATCTCAATTGGGTTGAGGTCGGGTGACTGTGGAGGCCAGGTCATCTGATGCAGCACTCCATCACGCTCCTTCTTGGTCAAATAGCTGTTACACAGCCTGGAGGTGTGTTGGGTCATTGTCCTGTTGCAAAACAAATGATAGTCCCACTATGCGCAAACCAGATGGGATGGCGTATCGCTGCAGAATGCTGTGGTAGCCATGCTGGTTAAGTGTGCCTTGAATTCGAAATAAATCACTGACAGTGTCACCAGAAAGCACTCCACACCATCACACCTCCTCCTCCATGCTTCATGGTGGGAACCACACATGCAGAGATCATCTAATCCCCTACTCTGCGTCCCACAAAGACATGGCGGTTGAAACAAAAAATCTCAAATTTGGACTCATCAGACCAAAGGACAGATTTCCACCGGTCTATTGTCCATTGCGCGTGTTTCTTGGCCCAAGCAAGTCTATTCTTCTTTTTGGTGTCTTTTAGTAGTGGTTTCATTGCAACAGTTCCGCCATGAAGGTCTGATTCATGCAGTCTCCTCTGAACAGTTGATTTTGAGATGTGTCTGTTACTTAACCTCTGTGAAGCATTTATTTGGGCTGCAATTTCTGAGGCTGTTAACGTTAATGAACTTATTGTCTAAAGCAGAGGTAACTCTGGGTCTTCCTTTCCTGTGGCGCTCCTCATGAGAGACAGTTTCATCATGGCGCTTGATGGTTTTTGCGACTGCACTTGAAGAAACTTTAAAAGTTCTTGAAATGTTCCACACTGACTGACCTTCATGTCTTAAAGTAACGATGGACTGTCATTTCTCTTTGCTTATTTGAGATTTTCTTGCCATAATATGGACTTGGTCTTTTACCAAATAGGGCTATCTTCTGTATACCACCCATACTGTACCTTGTCACAACACAACTGATTGGCTCAAACGCATTAACTTCTTGTGGGCAGGGGCCAGCATTTTCACTTTCGGAAAAATAGCATGCAAAAATTCAACTGCCTGCTACTCATCCCCAGAATAGAAGATATGCATATTATTAGTAGATTTGGATAGAAAACACTCTGAAGTTTCTAAAACTGTTTGAATCATATCTGTGAGAATAACAGAACTTATGTAGCAGGCAAAACCCTGAGGACAAACCATTCAGAATTTGTATTTTTTTGATGTCACTGTCTTTTCAATTATTTTTTTAGAGACACCAGATTTCTAATTGACTTGCTTGCAGTTCCTACCGCTTCCACTGGATGTCACCAGTCCTTGGAAATTGGTTGAGGTTATTCCTTTGTGTACTGAAGAAGTAGGGCTATCGTAAATGAGGGTCACATGAAGTACATTTTTTGAGAGAGCCACGTTACGAAAAAAGTTGCGTCAGTTTGTTTTCTTTTGTATTGGACATAGATCATCCCGTCTTCAAATTGATCGATTATTAACGTTTAAAAATACCTAACGTTGTATTACAAAATGAGTTTGAAATGTTTTGGTAAAGTTTACATGTAACTTTTGATATATTTTGTAGAGAAGTGGCGATAGTTGGAAGCTGTGTTTTTCTGGATGAAACGGTCCAAATAAATTGACATTTTGGATATATATCGTCGGAATTAATCGAACAAAAGGACCTTTTGTGATGTTTATTGGACAAATTGGAGTGCCAACAAAAGAATTTCGTCAAAGGTAAGGCATGATTTACATTTTATTTCTGCGTTTTGTGTCGTGCTTGCAGTGTTGAAATATGCTACTCTCTCTTTGTTGACATTGTGCTGTGATCAGATAATAGCATCTTATGCTTTCGCCGAAAAGCCGTTTTGAAATCTGACACGTTGGCTGGATTCACAACGAGTGTAGCTTTAATTTGGTATCTTACATGTGTGATTTAATGAAAGTTTGATTTTTATATCATGTTATTTGAATATGCCGCGCTGTATTTTCCCTGGCTATTGGCCGGTGGGACGTTTGCGTCCCACCTGCCCCAGAGAGGTTAAGAAGGAAAGAAATTCAACAAATTAACTTTTACCAAGGCACACCTGTTAATTGAAATACATTCCAGGTGTCTACTGTACATCATGAAGCTGGTTGAGAGAACGCCAAGAATGTGGAAAGCTGTCATCAAGGCAACGGGTGGCTACCTTGAAGAATCTCAAATATAAAATACATTTTGATTTGTTTAACCATTTTTTGGTTACTACATGATTCCATATGTGTTATTTCATAGTTTTGATGTCTTCACTATTATTCTACAGTGTAGAAAATAGTATAAATAAGGAAAAGCCCTTGGATGAGTAGGTGTGTCCAAACTTTTGACTGGTACTGCAGGTTGTGAACATTCTGAGAGACAAGGCAAGCAGGCCTTTCTATGCCATCAAAAGGAACATCAAATTTCATATTCCAATTAGGAACTGGCTACAAATACTCCAATCATTTATGGAATCCATTGCCTTCCATGGTTGTGATTTCTGGGGTCCACTCACCAAACAAGAATTCACAAAATGGGACAAACACCCAATTGAGTGTGTGATGTGAGGTAGACCATTTGTCTGTTATTACAGGATAATGTCTGACATAAAGCTCAAACACCCTTTTGGGATAAACCTCAACCTCCAGCAATCTGTTGTCTGTCTGCAGCTAGTTCTTAATGCACTGGTGAGCACATAAACTGGTTGGTCTTTAGACAATGTGTGATACACAGTCTGTGTGTGTGTGTGTCTGTGTCTGTGTGTGTGTGTGTGTGTGTGTGTGTGTGTGTGTGTGTGTGTGTGTGTGTGTGTGTGTGTGTGTGTGTGTGTGTGTGTGTGTGTGTGTGTGTGTGTGTGTGTGTGTGTGTGCGTGTGTGTACTCATTATCTTGTTGTTTCTGTATGTACAGCCACTGAGACTGGTCTCTCCACTGGTCTCTCTGCTGGTCTATATGTGTGGGTTGAATGGCTCTGTGATTCCTGATGCAGCAGGACTAGATCTTAAAGAACCCACTCTGTGATCATCTATCACTGCCTGCCGAGCCAATTCTCACAAGCTCTGGTGGTTTTTCTATTCCTCTTTAAGAGCTTTCCTTCTCTGCTCAGACAAAGTACCGCTGACAGTGTGTAGACACACACACACACACAACCTCATATGAGCCTGCTTCTTGTTCCCCGAAGAGTGGGTATAAAGCAGAAGTACACCAAGTAAAAACCACACACACACACACACATAATACAAAACATACCTCACTCAGTGTAATATATCCCGAGTGTACAGTCAGGTACTTCAGAAACACACCATGAGACAAGCACCATCGTGTAAAACGCAGTAATCCCAGGGAGAGACATCCATCCTCCAGCCTTTACCTGAATTAATCTCCCCGTTCCTCCTGTACATAAACAATTACAAAATAATAACATGGACTACTGTCCGGAAATGTGCTCAACAGCTCTCAGTTTATCTATCAGACTGCCTTTAAAATGCACTGCTTTGCAATTCAAACAGGGGAGGGCAGTGGAGAAGTAGAAGAGAGAGGGGTGGGACGGAGGAGATCGGGAGATCCAGGCTGTAGGGTTCACTTAGGCTGTGTTCACACACACAGACACACACGGAAACATGCACACACACACATGGAAACGTGCACACACATGTACACACACGTACACACACACAGAAACACACACACCTTATTGGGACCTATATTAGAGCCTTGGGTTTTTTTCACACACAGGCAATCGGCCTCCTCTTGTCAGAGCAATATTGAACGGATGATGAGATGCTAGATAAATGTGTTCTCCAGGGCCTTTTAGTCTCCTCTGAGTTGGGTATCGATGGAGATAATTGTGGGCTATAGGGTTGTGTGCCTGAGGAAAATGCATGGAGAGATATTAGAACATCTATTCTCAGAGCGATTAACATGGAGAATTATTGATGCGGACGTTTATATCAGCAATATAAATTGATGATGAGGTAGCTATATTAGCTTGCTATGAAATGGAAACCATATTTGATGACTGCCAAAATAGATCAAAGAGAATCGAGTCAGTTATTTATTATGTTTTATTGTAGTCCTAACTATCCAATGTCGAAGACCCAATAATAATCACACACAAAAAAACTACATGACCAAAAGTATGTGGACACCTGCTCGTCAAATATCTCATTCTAAAATGATGGGCATGAAGCATGATTAATCACTCCATGAAGCACCCGATGAGCAGTTCTTGTGCAGACGTTGCTTTCAGAGGCAGTTTGGAACTCGGCAGTGAGTGTTGCAACTGAGGACAGACGATTTTTACACGCTACGCGCTTTAGCGATTTGCGGTCCCGATCTGTGAGCTTGTGTGTCCTACCACTTCGCGGCTGAGCCGTTGTTGTTCTAGACGTATCCACTTCAAATACATCACTTACAGTTGACCGGGGGAAGCTCTAGCAGGGCAAAACTTAGACTAACTGACTTGTTGGAAAAGTGGCATCCTATGATGGTGCCACGTTGAACGTCACTGACCTCTTCGGTAAGGCCTGTCTACTGACAATGTTATATCTATTGAGATTGCATGTCTGTGTGCTCGATTTTATACACCTGTCAGCAACGGGTGTGGCTGAAATAGCAGGATCCACTAATTTGAAAGGGTGACCACATACTTTTGTAAATACTGTATAGTGTACATAAATATATGACAGGAGGCAGATCCTACTCAATAATGCAGAGAGTCACAGGCAAGGCCATCAACATGGCCACCAGCCCTGTCAGACTATAATTCCCATGAGGCCGTTGGGTCAGGCCATCAACATGGCCACTAGCCCTGTCAGACTATAATGCCCATGAGGCCGTTGGGTCAGGTCATCAACATGGCCACTAGCCCTGTCAGACTATAATGCCCATGAGGCCGTTGGGTCAGGTCATCAACATGGCCACTAGCCCTGTCAGACTATAATGCCCATGAGGCCGTTGGGTCAGGTCATCAACATGGCCACTAGCCCTGTCATACTATAATGCCCATGAGGCCGTTGGGTCAGGTCATCAACATGGCCACTAGCCCTGTCATACTATAATGCCCATGAGGCCGTTGGGTCAGGTCATCAACATGGCCACTAGCCCTGTCAGACTATAATGCCCATGAGGCCGTTGGGTCAGGTCATCAACATGGCCACTAGCCCTGTCAGACTATAATGCCCATGAGGCCGTTGGGTCAGGTCATCAACATGGCCACTAGCCCTGTCATACTATAATGCCCATGAGGCCGTTGGGTCAGGTCATCAACATGGCCACTAGCCCTGTCAGACTATAATGCCCATGAGGCCGTTGGGTCAGGTCATCAACATGGCCACTAGCCCTGTCATACTATAATGCCCATGAGGCCGTTGGGTCAGGTCATCAACATGGCCACTAGCCCTGTCAGACTATAATGCCCATGAGGCCGTTGGGTCAGGTCATCAACATGGCCACTAGCCCTGTCAGACTATAATGCCCATGAGGCCGTTGGGTCAGGTCATCAACATGGCCACTAGCCCTGTCATACTATAATGCCCATGAGGCCGTTGGGTCAGGTCATCAACATGGCCACTAGCCCTGTCAGACTATAATGCCCATGAGGCCGTTGGGTCAGGTCATCAACATGGCCACTAGCCCTGTCATACTATAATGCCCATGAGGCCGTTGGGTCAGGCCATCAACATGGCCACTAGCCCTGTCATACTATAATGCCCATGAGGCCGTTGGTTCAGGTCATCAACATGGCCACTAGCCCTGTCATACTATAATGCCCATGAGGCCGTTGGGTCAGGTCATCAACATGGCCACTAGCCCTGTCAGACTATAATGCCCATGAGGCCGTTGGGTCAGGTCATCAACATGGCCACTAGCCCTGTCATACTATAATGCCCATGAGGCCGTTGGGTCAGGTCATCAACATGGCCACTAGCCCTGTCAGACTATAATGCCCATGAGGCCGTTGGGTCAGGTCATCAACATGGCCACTAGCCCTGTCATACTATAATGCCCATGAGGCCGTTGGGTCAGGCCATCAACATGGCCACTAGCCCTGTCATACTATAATGCCCATGAGGCCGTTGGGTCAGGTCATCAACATGGCCACTAGCCCTGTCATACTATAATGCCCATGAGGCCGTTGGGTCAGGCCATCAACATGGCCACTAGCCCTGTCATACTATAATGCCCATGAGGCCGTTGGGTCAGGCCATCAACATGGCCACTAGCCCTGTCATACTATAATGCCCATGAGGCCGTTGGGTCAGGTCATCAACATGGCCACTAGCCCTGTCATACTATAATGCCCATGAGGCCGTTGGGTCAGGCCATCAACATGGCCACTAGCCCTGTCAGACTATAATGCCCATGAGGCCGTTGGGTCAGGCCATCAACATGGCCACTAGCCCTGTCAGACTATAATGCCCATGAGGCCGTTGGGTCAGGTCATCAACATGGCCACTAGCCCTGTCATACTATAATGCCCATGAGGCCGTTGGGTCAGGTCATCAACATGGCCACTAGCCCTGTCATACTATAATGCCCATGAGGCCGTTGGGTCAGGTCATCAACATGGCCACTAGCCCTGTCAGACTATAATGCCCATGAGGCCGTTGGGTCAGGTCATCAACATGGCCACTAGCCCTGTCAGACTATAATGCCCATGAGGCCGTTGGGTCAGGTCATCAACATGGCCACTAGCCCTGTCAGACTATAATGCCCATGAGGCCGTTGGGTCAGGTCATCAACATGGCCACTAGCCCTGTCAGACTATAATGCCCATGAGGCCGTTGGGTCAGGTCATCAACATGGCCACTAGCCCTGTCAGACTATAATGCCCATGAGCCCGTTGGGTCAGGTCATCAACATGGCCACTAGCCCTGTCAGACTATAATGCCCATGAGGCCGTTGGGTCAGGCCATCAACATGGCCACTAGCCCTGTCAGACTATAATGCCCATGAGGCCGTTGGGTCAGGTCATCAACATGGCCACTAGCCCTGTCATACTATAATGCCCATGAGGCCGTTGGGTCAGGCCATCAACATGGCCACTAGCCCTGTCAGACTATAATTCCCATGAGGCCGTTGGGTCAGGCCATCATATCAGCATCATTATGAAAGGCAGGAGGATCAACCAGGTGACCTTTTCAAACAGGACACATAACTTGAACATGACTAATGCCTCTTTAATATTCAGAAGAAACTCAGAGACGATTGTATGGTGAACCATGCACATCCACATAATAAAAAAGCTGCAAGGATATCCCTTAGCCTAGGGCTAGCCTTCACAGTGTGAATACAGTGTGTAAAAAAGTTATATTTCAAACAGGTTCTATGAAACTGTTCATTATGGCTTGAAAGAGTTGGAATGGAGTTATATTCAATGCTCCAAAAGCTTCTCTGCTTGCATGGCTCTGTTGAAATCGTGTTGAACTCTGTTGCACTTTGAACCTGTGTGAGGCTTGATAGAGTGCAGGCTGTGAACGTGTTGACACTACTGGAATCACACAGAATAGGAAAGAGTTGGCTCTGTCTGCAGAATGACAAATGAGCTCTCAGCTCTGCATGACTCCTGATTTCAAGTAACACACACCAGCACACACACAGGCGTAAGTACGAAACACAGAGATTAATTAAATTAATGAAAAGACGTACACGCTCATGCGTGAACACACACACACACACAATTCTGTACACATACACAAAAACACAAGGAAACATACACACACACACACAATTATACACACTCGCGTACAAACAGACACATATTTCTATTCTCCAGAGATGCGCTGTGTGAAGCTGTTCAAACAGACGGTATCCAAGTATCATGAAGAGTAAACGTCTGCTTAGTGATATTCAGTTGTAGAGCAGAGCAGAGTAGAGCAGAGTACAGTACAGCAGAAAAGAGAAGAGACGAGCAGAGTAGAGCAGAGTAGAGTACAGCAGAGTAGAGTACAGTAGAGTAGAGCAGAGTACAGTAGAGTAGAGTACAGTAGAGTAGAGCAGAGTAGAGTACAGCAGAGTAGAGTAGAGTAGAGCAGAGTAGAGTAGAGCAGAGTGCAGAAGAGCAGAGCAGAGTACAGAAGAGAAGAGCAGAGTAGAGCAGAGTCGAGTAGAGTAGAGCAGAGTAGAGTAGAGTAGAGTAGAGTAGAGCAGAGCAGAGTAGAGTAGAGCAGAGCAGAGCAGAGTAGAGCAGAGTACAGTAGAGCAGAGTACAGTAGAGCAGAGTAGAGCAGAGTACAGTATAGCATACTAGAGAAGAGTTGAGCAGAGTAGAGCAGAGCAAAGTACAGTATAGCAGAATAGAGAAGAGTAGAGCAGAGTAGAGTAGAGCAGGCTGTGGAAATGTTTGATTCCTGAAAACACCACTCCTACACACTCTACTTAAACACACTGCAGTGACACACATGGTCTACCTAAACACACACACACACGCACACGCACACGCACACGCACACACACACTAACTGCCCATGCCATTTCCTACTGTTAGTGTATTTATTTATTCTCCTAATCATGCTGTTCCATGACTCCTGGGACTTGCAGTGAGGCATACCCACATTAACATATAATGCCATTTAAACCACAGCAGGCCAGTGGAGATGAGGACAGGGGGGCAAAGGAACACCTGACCTTACAGACAGCTTCATGTGAACACTACCTCTAATTAGAAATCTATTCTAATTTATATAACCCTCTGGCCTAAGAATGTAATGGGGTTTAAACTCAGGTAATGATGTAGTTACAACTCTAAGTCGGAGATATACACTGAGTGTACAAAACATTAAGGACACCTTCCTAATATTGAGTTGCATAATGTGTAATTAGTGTCCGTAATGTTTTGTCCAGCCGGTGTATATATCCACCCATGTCCTGATAAATGTATATCAGAAAAGTCCAAACTCACAAGTCCCAAACCAAATACATTATTGTGTCGCAGCTCCATTTCAGTGTGCTGCGTTCACAACTGTCCCAAGTCACAGCATTCATCAAGACCGGACTGTACTTCATGTCATAGTGAATATGTGATATATGACAGAAGAATACATGATTCCTCTAACTCTGTCACTGTTCTTCAAACTGATTGGCAGGTGGGCGCGACTCATTCACCTCTGGTCAACCAGCATGTAGGTCACAAACCTGCCAGTCAGCAGGCTGTTTTCACAAGATGGACGGTATGGCTGTTGGGTATAGTGGACTCTCGCCAGATCACACAAACACATTTCACACGCACGAAGGAAGAACCATTTTAATCAACAAATATTGCGCGCGCGCACACACACACACACACACACACACACACACACACACACACACACACACACACACACACACACACACACACACACACACACACACACACACACACACACACACACACACACACACACACACACACACACACAGAAGCCAGAGGAAAGAGGTTTTTAATTACATTGTGACTGATGACCTGGCTGAATAATAAGCCTAAACTTGCTAACGGGCTTCACACTATAAACACAGTGACACAGATCATCTGTCCATCCCTCTCTTATTGAAGTCACTGTGATCCCTAAACTGACTCCTGGGTTGATTTGTGTTGCCCTCCTTCCGTTAACCCTGTCGTACTGTCTCCTACAACTTCATACCCTTCAACTATGACATACAGACTGTGGTTGTAAATTCTTTCAACTTGTTTTGTAAGGTAAATTTGCTATGTGCTGAGCTGAACAAGAAGACCCACCCACTCAAGTGGACAATAAAGGTTTTGTATTAATCTGCAATTCAGCTAAGGAACTCTAATCAACAGAAATGGAAACTATTACAAAGCCATTGAAGATTGCTATCTTCTCCAGAGGGACATTGAGACAGATATACTCAAAATGGCAGCATGTGACAATGCAGAAATAACGCATGCCTAGCACCCACATTGTCGAGTGTGTAAGAGCAATTTCCCTGTTCCAACCGTGTGATTAACAAATAGTGGGAGGTTGTCTTTTTGTAACGTGTGCACTGGGAGTCAGGAAGCAAGTTCAGGGAGTGAATCATTTAATAAATAAATTAAACATAATACAAACCAAGAAACATGAACAACGCAGACAGGAAACTTAAACGGAAACAATAATGCCTGGGGAAGGAACCAAAAGGAGTGACATATATAGGGAGGTAATTAGGGAGGTGATGGAGTCCAGGTGAGTCTGATGACGCGCTGGTGCGCATAACGATGGTGACAGGTGTGCGCCATAACGAGCAGCCTGGTGACCTAGAGGCCAGAGAGGGAGTATGCGTGACACTTTTATTAAGCCGTAATGCATGATGGCAAGGAAGCCCCCGACCAAGGTAAAAAGGCTCAAAGTAGGACAGGAGAGGAGATATTTATGCATTTCATTTTCAATAAATTAACTTTGTCATTATGGGGTATTGTGTGTAGTTGGTGAGAAAAAAACGATTTAATCCATTTTGAATTCAGGCTGTAACAACAAAATGTGGAATAAGTCCAGGGGTATGAATACTTTCTGAAGGCTACTGTTCACATTCAGATAGAAAGGGTTGAACAGAGTGTGAAATAAACCTGAAAACCCAAGCCTGTCAATAGATGGGAATGTGTGGGTACATCATTTTGGTTTATCAAGGCTGGAAACAAGTACTGTGCATGAAGGCTTGACAAATAGCCAATGACAGATGAAAGACACAATGCCGCACAAACACATAAACAAATTCACACGAACACTCTCAACTTCTCTCCTATACCCTTCTACAGGAAAATATCCAAACAGGTTTCCAATGAAACTTTCATTTCTAATCCACCCTAGACAGAGCAGCTACAAAACCAAAGTTTTTATTTATTCATCTACACTGTCACAAATGTCCCCATTTGTCAAAATTACAATTCAGAATTGTTATGATAATTTGGGTTTTATGAAAGCCTATAAAGCATTATGTTGAATTTCGCAATAAAATGTCACTTTTGCTTAACTTGAAGATAAGTCTTCCTCTCATTCTCTCTCTTTCTGTACTCTTCTACCAGCCTCTCCTCTCCATCTCTGCCACCCTGTTAAAACTAGTTTACAGTTGGTCTATCAACATGTGTGTAGACAGTTGTCACAGTGACATCATGAATATTCCACGGTTGTCGTTATGATAAAGCATAAACACAAAACGACAGCCTCTGCATGACATCAGCAGCCCGGTGCTCCAAATAGCATCCTGTCTCTATTTGAACACCAATAAACCCATCCGTTTAAAAATGAATTCAGTAAATGTCATACCAGGGAGCCAGGCAACTAAAAGCAACTTTCAAAACAATGTTTTGGTTTAATGCTAGCTTGTTAGCTAGCTAGCTGGTTAGCCAGTTCAAATAATGACCAGAGTATAGCTGAGAATGCCTTAACTTTAGTTACTTTTTATTCATTACTACAGGAAAATAAACGCACCACAACAACATCATTATTTACAATGTAATGATGGCGAGCTTACAGAAAACAGCTTAGGGTTGTGAGTGTGACAAAATACAAGTAGGTAATTATATCTGATCATTTTAGAACTCCTGCACCGTCTTGTCACAGATGGATTTGGTATTGTTGCTGTAGCAGCCCAGTAACCACGACAACGGTTGTTGTGACAGTCGCAGAGATATACAATGTTTTAATGTCTATGCAACAAAGAAGCCGACAGTTGCAGCGATGGTCAGATATAGATATACAGATATGAACTCCTCACTGTCAACCACTTTATTTTCAGCAAACTTAACATGTGTAAATATTTGTATGAACATAACAAGATTCAACAGACATAAACTGAACAAGTTCCACAGACATGTGACTAACAGAAATGGAACAATGTGTCCCTGAACAAAGGGGGGGGGTCAAAATCAAAAGTAACAGTCAGTATCTGGTGTGGCCACCAGCTGCATTAAGTACTGAAGTGCATCTCCTCCTCATAGACTGCACCAGATTTGCCGGTTCTTGCTGTGAGATGTTACCCCACTCTTCCACGAAGACACCTGCACGTTCCCGGACATTTCTGGGGGGAATGGTCCTAGCCCTCACCCTCCGATCCAACAGGTCCCAGACGTGCTCAATGGGATTGAGATCCGGGCTCTTCGCTGGCCATGGCAGAACATGACATTCCTGTCTTACAGGAAATCACGCACAGAACGAGCAGTATGACTGGTGGCATTGTCATGCTGGAGGGTCATGTCAGGATGAGCCTGCAGGAAGGGTACCACATGAGGGAGGAGGATGTCTTCGCTGTAACGCACATCGTGACACACCGCCCCAGAGCATGACGGACCCTCCACCTCCAAATCGATCCTGCTCCAGAGTACAGGCCTCGGTGTAATGCTCATTCCTTCGACGATAAACGTGAATCCGCCCATCACCCCTGGTGAGACAAAACCGTCAGTGAAGAACACTTTTTGCCAGTCCTGTCTGGTCCAGCAACGGTGGGTTTGTGCCCATAGGCGACATTGTTGCTGGTGATGTCTGGTGAGGACCTGCCTTACAACAGGCCTACAAGCCCGCAGTCCAGCCTCTCTCAGCCTATTGCGGACAGTCTGAGCACTGATGCAGGGATTATGTGTTCCTGGTGTAACTCGGGCAGTTGTTGCTGCCATCCTGTACTTGTCCCGCAGGTGTGATGTTTGGATGTACCGATCCCGTGGAGTTGTTGTTACACGTGGTCTGCCACTGCGAGGACAATCAGCTGTCCTTCCTGTCTCCCTGTAGCGCTGTCTTAGGCGTCTCACAGTACGGACATTGCAATGTATTGCCCTGGCCACACCTGTAGTCCTCATGCCTCCTTGCAGCATGCCTAAGGCACGTTCACGCAGATGAGCAGGGACCCTGGGCATCATTCTTTTAGTGTTTTTCAGAGTCAGTAGAAAGGACTCTTTAGTGTCCTAAGTTTTCATAACTGTGACCGTAATTACCTACCGTCTGTAAGCTGTTAGTGTCTTAACAACCGTTTCACAGATGCATGTTCATTAATTGTTTATGGTTCATTGAACAAGCATGGGAAACAGTGTTTAAAACCTTTACAATGAAGATCTGTGAAGTTATTTGGATTTTTACGAATTATCTTTGAAAACAGGGTCCTGAAAATGGGACGTTTCTTTTTTTGCTGAGATTACTACCGGAGTATTAATGTAATGTCGTTAGAGCAAGTATAAACCGCCCTTTTTTCTCTTTGTAGACTCCTCTCTCTCTCTGTGTCCCCCTATCAGCTGAAATTTCTATATCCCAGGTCTTGTTCTCCACTCACAATCAGTCTCTCTTTCTACAGAGGCATATCATGTATAAGTCAGGTAGTTGAAAAGGTACTGTATCACTAGACAAGAGGAGATCTAGTAACATTCTGTAGAGGAGGTATCAGTAGACTAGACTAGAGGAGACCTAGTAACATTATGTAGAGGAGGTATCACTAGACTAGACGAGACCTAGTAACATTATATAGAGGAGGTATCAGTAGACTAGACTAGAGGAGACCTAGTAACATTATGTCGAGGAGGTATCACTAGATTAGACTAGACCTAGTAACATTATATAGAGGAGGTATCAGTAGACTAGACTAGAGGAGACCTAGTAACATTATATAGAGGAGGTATCACTAGACTAGACTAGAGGAGACCTAGTAACATTATATAGAGGAGGTATCAGTAGACTAGACTAGAGGAGACCTAGTAACATTATATAGAGGAGGTATCAGTAGATTAGACTAGAGGAGACCTAGTAACATTATATAGAGGAGGTATCAGTAGACTAGACTAGACGAGACCTAGTAACATTATATAGAGGAGGTATCAGTAGATTAGACTAGAGGAGACCTAGTAACATTATATAGAGGAGGTATCACTAGATTAGACTAGAGGAGACCTAGTAACATTATGTAGAGGAGGTATCAGTAGACTAGACTAGAGGAGACCTAGTAACATTATATAGAGGAGGTATCACTAGACTAGACTAGAGGAGACCTAGTAACATTATGTAGAGGAGGTATCAGTAGATTAGACTAGAGGAGACCTAGTAACATTATATAGAGGAGGTATCACTAGATTAGACTAGAGGAGACCTAGTAACATTATGTAGAGGAGGTATCAGTAGACTAGACTAGAGGAGACCTAGTAACATTATGTAGAGGAGGTATCAGTAGATTAGACTAGAGGAGACCTAGTAACATTATGTAGAGGAGGTATCACTAGATTAGACTAGAGGAGACCTAGTAACATTATGTAGAGGAGGTATCACTAGATTAGACTAGAGGAGACCTAGTAACATTATGTAGAGGAGGTATCAGTAGACTAGACTAGAGGAGACCTAGTAACATTATGTAGAGGAGGTATCAGTAGATTAGACTAGAGGAGACCTAGTAACATTATATAGAGGAGGTATCACTAGATTAGACTAGAGGAGACCTAGTAACATTATGTAGAGGAGGTATCACTAGATTAGACTAGAGGAGACCTAGTAACATTATGTAGAGGAGGTATCAGTAGATTAGACTAGAGGAGACCTAGTAACATTATATAGAGGAGGTATCACTAGATTAGACTAGAGGAGACCTAGTAACATTATGTAGAGGAGGTATCAGTAGACTAGACTAGAGGAGACCTAGTAACATTATATAGAGGAGGTATCAGTAGACTAGACTAGAGGAGACCTAGTAACATTATGTAGAGGAGGTATCACTAGACTAGACTAGAGGAGACCTAGTAACATTATATAGAGGAGGTATCACTAGATTAGACTAGACTAGACCTAGTAACATTATATAGAGGAGGTATCAGTAGATTAGACTAGAGGAGACCTAGTAACATTATATAGAGGAGGTATCAGTAGACTAGACTAGAGGAGACCTAGTAACATTATATAGAGGAGGTATCACTAGATTAGACTAGAGGAGACCTAGTAACATTATATAGAGGAGGTATCAGTAGACTAGACTAGAGGAGACCTAGTAACATTATGTAGAGGAGGTATCACTAGATTAGACTAGAGGAGACCTAGTAACATTATATAGAGGAGGTATCACTAGATTAGACTAGAGGAGACCTAGTAACATTATATAGAGGAGGTATCAGTAGACTAGACTAGAGGAGACCTAGTAACATTATGTAGAGGAGGTATCACTAGATTAGACTAGAGGAGACCTAGTAACATTATGTAGAGGAGGTATCAGTAGATTAGACTAGAGGAGACCTAGTAACATTATATAGAGGAGGTATCACTAGACTAGACTAGAGGAGACCTAATAACATTATATAGAGGAGGTATCACTAGACTAGACTAGAGGAGACCTAGTAACATTATATAGAGGAGGTATCACTAGATTAGACTAGAGGAGACCTAGTAACATTATATAGAGGAGGTATCACTAGATTAGACTAGAGGAGACCTAGTAACATTATATAGAGGAGGTATCAGTAGACTAGACTAGAGGAGACCTAGTAACATTATATAGAGGAGGTATCACTAGACTAGACTAGAGGAGACCTAGTAACATTATATAGAGGAGGTATCAGTAGACTAGACTAGAGGAGACCTAGTAACATTATGTAGAGGAGGTATCACTAGATTAGACTAGAGGAGACCTAGTAACATTATATAGAGGAGGTATCACTAGACTAGACTAGAGGAGACCTAGTAACATTATGTAGAGGAGGTATCACTAGATTAGACTAGACTAGACCTAGTAACATTATATAGAGGAGGTATCACTAGATTAGACTAGAGGAGACCTAGTAACATTATATAGAGGAGGTATCAGTAGATTAGACTAGAGGAGACCTAGTAACATTATATAGAGGAGGTATCACTAGATTAGACTAGAATAGACCTAGTAACATTATATAGAGGATGTATCACTAGATTAGACTAGAGGAGACCTAGTAACATTATATAGAGGAGGTATCAGTAGATTAGACTAGAGGAGACCTAGTAACATTATATAGAGGAGGTATCACTAGACTAGACTAGACCTAGAAACATTATATAGAGGAGGTATCATTAGATTAGACTAGAGGAGAACTAGTAACATTATATAGAGGAGGTATAACTAGATTAGACTAGAGGAGACCTAGTAACATTATGTAGAGGAGGTATCACTAGACTAGACGAGACCTAGTAACATTATATAGAGGAGGTATCAGTAGACTAGACTAGAGGAAACCTAGTAACATTATATAGAGGAGGTATCAGTAGACTAGACTAGAGGAGACCTAGTAACATTATATAGAGGAGGTATCAGTAGACTAGACTAGAGGAGACCTAGTAACATTATATAGAGGAGGTATCACTAGATTAGACTAGAGGAGACCTAGTAACATTATGTAGAGGAGGTATCAGTAGACTAGACTAGAGGAGACCTAGTAACATTATGTAGAGGAGGTATCACTAGACTAGACTAGAGGAGACCTAGTAACATTATGTAGAGGAGGTATCACTAGACTAGACTAGAGGAGTCCTAGTAACATTATGTCGAGGAGGTATCAGTAGACTAGACTAGAGGAAACCTAGTAACATTCTGTAGAGGAGGTATCACTAGATTAGACTAGACTAGACCTAGTAACATTATGTAGAGGAGGTATCACTAGATTAGACTAGACTAGACCTAGTAACATTATGTAGAGGAGGAATCACACAATTAGACTAGAGGACCCCTAGAAACACTATATAGAGGAGGTATCAGTAGACTAGACTAGAGGAAACCTAGTAACATTCTGTAGAGGAGGTATCACTAGACTAGAATAGACGAGACCTAGTAACATTCTATAGAGGAGGTATCACTAGACTAGACTAGACCTAGTAACATTATATAGAGGAGGTATCACTAGATTAGACTAGAGGAGACCTAGTAACATTATGTAGAGGAGGTATCAGTAGACTAGACTAGAGGAAACGTAGTAACATTCTGTAGAGGAGGTATCACTAGACTAGAATAGACGAGACCTAGTAACATTCTATAGAGGAGGTATCACTAGACTAGACTAGACCTAGTAACATTATGTAGAGGAGGTATCAGTAGACTAGACTAGAGGAGACCTAGTAACATTATGTAGAGGAGGTATCAGTAGATTAGACTAGAGGAGACCTAGTAACATTATGTAGAGGAGGTATCAGTAGATTAGACTAGAGGAGACCTAGTAACATTATATAGAGGAGGTATCACTAGATTAGACTAGAGGAGACCTAGTAACATTATGTAGAGGAGGTATCAGTAGACTAGACTAGAGGAGACCTAGTAACATTATGTAGAGGAGGTATCAGTAGATTAGACTAGAGGAGACCTAGTAACATTATGTAGAGGAGGTATCACTAGATTAGACTAGAGGAGACCTAGTAACATTATGTAGAGGAGGTATCAGTAGATTAGACTAGAGGAGACCTAGTAACATTATATAGAGGAGGTATCACTAGATTAGACTAGAGGAGACCTAGTAACATTATGTAGAGGAGGTATCAGTAGACTAGACTAGAGGAGACCTAGTAACATTATATAGAGGAGGTATCAGTAGACTAGACTAGAGGAGACCTAGTAACATTATGTAGAGGAGGTATCACTAGACTAGACTAGAGGAGACCTAGTAACATTATATAGAGGAGGTATCACTAGATTAGACTAGACTAGACCTAGTAACATTATATAGAGGAGGTATCAGTAGATTAGACTAGAGGAGACCTAGTAACATTATATAGAGGAGGTATCAGTAGACTAGACTAGAGGAGACCTAGTAACATTATATAGAGGAGGTATCACTAGATTAGACTAGAGGAGACCTAGTAACATTATATAGAGGAGGTATCAGTAGACTAGACTAGAGGAGACCTAGTAACATTATGTAGAGGAGGTATCAGTAGATTAGACTAGAGGAGACCTAGTAACATTATATAGAGGAGGTATCACTAGATTAGACTAGAGGAGACCTAGTAACATTATATAGAGGAGGTATCAGTAGACTAGACTAGAGGAGACCTAGTAACATTATGTAGAGGAGGTATCACTAGATTAGACTAGAGGAGACCTAGTAACATTATGTAGAGGAGGTATCAGTAGATTAGACTAGAGGAGACCTAGTAACATTATATAGAGGAGGTATCAGTAGACTAGACTAGAGGAGACCTAGTAACATTATGTAGAGGAGGTATCACTAGACTAGACTAGAGGAGACCTAGTAACATTATATAGAGGAGGTATCACTAGATTAGACTAGAGGAGACCTAGTAACATTATATAGAGGAGGTATCACTAGATTAGACTAGAGGAGACCTAGTAACATTATATAGAGGAGGTATCAGTAGACTAGACTAGAGGAGACCTAGTAACATTATATAGAGGAGGTATCACTAGATTAGACTAGAGGAGACCTAGTAACATTATATAGAGGAGGTATCAGTAGACTAGACTAGAGGAGACCTAGTAACATTATGTAGAGGAGGTATCACTAGATTAGACTAGAGGAGACCTAGTAACATTATATAGAGGAGGTATCACTAGACTAGACTAGAGGAGACCTAGTAACATTATATAGAGGAGGTATCACTAGACTAGACTAGAGGAGACCTAGTAACATTATATAGAGGAGGTATCACTAGATTAGACTAGAGGAGACCTAGTAACATTATATAGAGGAGGTATCAGTAGATTAGACTAGAGGAGACCTAGTAACATTATATAGAGGAGGTATCACTAGATTAGACTAGACTAGACCTAGTAACATTATATAGAGGAGGTATCACTAGATTAGACTAGAGGAGACCTAGTAACATTATATAGAGGAGGTATCAGTAGATTAGACTAGAGGAGACCTAGTAACATTATATAGAGGAGGTATCACTAGACTAGACTAGACCTAGAAACATTATATAGAGGAGGTATCATTAGATTAGACTAGAGGAGACCTAGTAACATTATATAGAGGAGGTATAACTAGATTAGACTAGAGGAGACCTAGTAACATTATGTAGAGGAGGTATCACTAGACTAGACTAGAGGAGACCTAGTAACATTATATAGAGGAGGTATCAGTAGACTAGACTAGAGGAAACCTAGTAACATTAT
>NC_092106.1:38257108-38297135 GCF_045679555.1 Salvelinus alpinus | reverse complement strand
TAGAGGAGGTATCAGTAGACTAGACTAGAGGAGACCTAGTAACATTATGTAGAGGAGGTATCACTAGACTAGACGAGACCTAGTAACATTATATAGAGGAGGTATCAGTAGACTAGACTAGAGGAGACCTAGTAACATTATGTCGAGGAGGTATCACTAGATTAGACTAGACCTAGTAACATTATATAGAGGAGGTATCAGTAGACTAGACTAGAGGAGACCTAGTAACATTATATAGAGGAGGTATCACTAGACTAGACTAGAGGAGACCTAGTAACATTATATAGAGGAGGTATCAGTAGACTAGACTAGAGGAGACCTAGTAACATTATATAGAGGAGGTATCAGTAGATTAGACTAGAGGAGACCTAGTAACATTATATAGAGGAGGTATCAGTAGACTAGACTAGACGAGACCTAGTAACATTATATAGAGGAGGTATCAGTAGATTAGACTAGAGGAGACCTAGTAACATTATATAGAGGAGGTATCACTAGATTAGACTAGAGGAGACCTAGTAACATTATGTAGAGGAGGTATCAGTAGACTAGACTAGAGGAGACCTAGTAACATTATATAGAGGAGGTATCACTAGACTAGACTAGAGGAGACCTAGTAACATTATGTAGAGGAGGTATCAGTAGATTAGACTAGAGGAGACCTAGTAACATTATATAGAGGAGGTATCACTAGATTAGACTAGAGGAGACCTAGTAACATTATGTAGAGGAGGTATCAGTAGACTAGACTAGAGGAGACCTAGTAACATTATGTAGAGGAGGTATCAGTAGATTAGACTAGAGGAGACCTAGTAACATTATGTAGAGGAGGTATCACTAGATTAGACTAGAGGAGACCTAGTAACATTATGTAGAGGAGGTATCACTAGATTAGACTAGAGGAGACCTAGTAACATTATGTAGAGGAGGTATCAGTAGACTAGACTAGAGGAGACCTAGTAACATTATGTAGAGGAGGTATCAGTAGATTAGACTAGAGGAGACCTAGTAACATTATATAGAGGAGGTATCACTAGATTAGACTAGAGGAGACCTAGTAACATTATGTAGAGGAGGTATCACTAGATTAGACTAGAGGAGACCTAGTAACATTATGTAGAGGAGGTATCAGTAGATTAGACTAGAGGAGACCTAGTAACATTATATAGAGGAGGTATCACTAGATTAGACTAGAGGAGACCTAGTAACATTATGTAGAGGAGGTATCAGTAGACTAGACTAGAGGAGACCTAGTAACATTATATAGAGGAGGTATCAGTAGACTAGACTAGAGGAGACCTAGTAACATTATGTAGAGGAGGTATCACTAGACTAGACTAGAGGAGACCTAGTAACATTATATAGAGGAGGTATCACTAGATTAGACTAGACTAGACCTAGTAACATTATATAGAGGAGGTATCAGTAGATTAGACTAGAGGAGACCTAGTAACATTATATAGAGGAGGTATCAGTAGACTAGACTAGAGGAGACCTAGTAACATTATATAGAGGAGGTATCACTAGATTAGACTAGAGGAGACCTAGTAACATTATATAGAGGAGGTATCAGTAGACTAGACTAGAGGAGACCTAGTAACATTATGTAGAGGAGGTATCACTAGATTAGACTAGAGGAGACCTAGTAACATTATATAGAGGAGGTATCACTAGATTAGACTAGAGGAGACCTAGTAACATTATATAGAGGAGGTATCAGTAGACTAGACTAGAGGAGACCTAGTAACATTATGTAGAGGAGGTATCACTAGATTAGACTAGAGGAGACCTAGTAACATTATGTAGAGGAGGTATCAGTAGATTAGACTAGAGGAGACCTAGTAACATTATATAGAGGAGGTATCACTAGACTAGACTAGAGGAGACCTAATAACATTATATAGAGGAGGTATCACTAGACTAGACTAGAGGAGACCTAGTAACATTATATAGAGGAGGTATCACTAGATTAGACTAGAGGAGACCTAGTAACATTATATAGAGGAGGTATCACTAGATTAGACTAGAGGAGACCTAGTAACATTATATAGAGGAGGTATCAGTAGACTAGACTAGAGGAGACCTAGTAACATTATATAGAGGAGGTATCACTAGACTAGACTAGAGGAGACCTAGTAACATTATATAGAGGAGGTATCAGTAGACTAGACTAGAGGAGACCTAGTAACATTATGTAGAGGAGGTATCACTAGATTAGACTAGAGGAGACCTAGTAACATTATATAGAGGAGGTATCACTAGACTAGACTAGAGGAGACCTAGTAACATTATGTAGAGGAGGTATCACTAGATTAGACTAGACTAGACCTAGTAACATTATATAGAGGAGGTATCACTAGATTAGACTAGAGGAGACCTAGTAACATTATATAGAGGAGGTATCAGTAGATTAGACTAGAGGAGACCTAGTAACATTATATAGAGGAGGTATCACTAGATTAGACTAGAATAGACCTAGTAACATTATATAGAGGATGTATCACTAGATTAGACTAGAGGAGACCTAGTAACATTATATAGAGGAGGTATCAGTAGATTAGACTAGAGGAGACCTAGTAACATTATATAGAGGAGGTATCACTAGACTAGACTAGACCTAGAAACATTATATAGAGGAGGTATCATTAGATTAGACTAGAGGAGAACTAGTAACATTATATAGAGGAGGTATAACTAGATTAGACTAGAGGAGACCTAGTAACATTATGTAGAGGAGGTATCACTAGACTAGACGAGACCTAGTAACATTATATAGAGGAGGTATCAGTAGACTAGACTAGAGGAAACCTAGTAACATTATATAGAGGAGGTATCAGTAGACTAGACTAGAGGAGACCTAGTAACATTATATAGAGGAGGTATCAGTAGACTAGACTAGAGGAGACCTAGTAACATTATATAGAGGAGGTATCACTAGATTAGACTAGAGGAGACCTAGTAACATTATGTAGAGGAGGTATCAGTAGACTAGACTAGAGGAGACCTAGTAACATTATGTAGAGGAGGTATCACTAGACTAGACTAGAGGAGACCTAGTAACATTATGTAGAGGAGGTATCACTAGACTAGACTAGAGGAGTCCTAGTAACATTATGTCGAGGAGGTATCAGTAGACTAGACTAGAGGAAACCTAGTAACATTCTGTAGAGGAGGTATCACTAGATTAGACTAGACTAGACCTAGTAACATTATGTAGAGGAGGTATCACTAGATTAGACTAGACTAGACCTAGTAACATTATGTAGAGGAGGAATCACACAATTAGACTAGAGGACCCCTAGAAACACTATATAGAGGAGGTATCAGTAGACTAGACTAGAGGAAACCTAGTAACATTCTGTAGAGGAGGTATCACTAGACTAGAATAGACGAGACCTAGTAACATTCTATAGAGGAGGTATCACTAGACTAGACTAGACCTAGTAACATTATATAGAGGAGGTATCACTAGATTAGACTAGAGGAGACCTAGTAACATTATGTAGAGGAGGTATCAGTAGACTAGACTAGAGGAAACGTAGTAACATTCTGTAGAGGAGGTATCACTAGACTAGAATAGACGAGACCTAGTAACATTCTATAGAGGAGGTATCACTAGACTAGACTAGACCTAGTAACATTATGTAGAGGAGGTATCAGTAGACTAGACTAGAGGAGACCTAGTAACATTATGTAGAGGAGGTATCAGTAGATTAGACTAGAGGAGACCTAGTAACATTATGTAGAGGAGGTATCAGTAGATTAGACTAGAGGAGACCTAGTAACATTATATAGAGGAGGTATCACTAGATTAGACTAGAGGAGACCTAGTAACATTATGTAGAGGAGGTATCAGTAGACTAGACTAGAGGAGACCTAGTAACATTATGTAGAGGAGGTATCAGTAGATTAGACTAGAGGAGACCTAGTAACATTATGTAGAGGAGGTATCAGTAGATTAGACTAGAGGAGACCTAGTAACATTATATAGAGGAGGTATCACTAGATTAGACTAGAGGAGACCTAGTAACATTATGTAGAGGAGGTATCACTAGATTAGACTAGAGGAGACCTAGTAACATTATGTAGAGGAGGTATCAGTAGATTAGACTAGAGGAGACCTAGTAACATTATATAGAGGAGGTATCACTAGATTAGACTAGAGGAGACCTAGTAACATTATGTAGAGGAGGTATCAGTAGACTAGACTAGAGGAGACCTAGTAACATTATATAGAGGAGGTATCAGTAGACTAGACTAGAGGAGACCTAGTAACATTATGTAGAGGAGGTATCACTAGACTAGACTAGAGGAGACCTAGTAACATTATATAGAGGAGGTATCACTAGATTAGACTAGACTAGACCTAGTAACATTATATAGAGGAGGTATCAGTAGATTAGACTAGAGGAGACCTAGTAACATTATATAGAGGAGGTATCAGTAGACTAGACTAGAGGAGACCTAGTAACATTATATAGAGGAGGTATCACTAGATTAGACTAGAGGAGACCTAGTAACATTATATAGAGGAGGTATCAGTAGACTAGACTAGAGGAGACCTAGTAACATTATGTAGAGGAGGTATCACTAGATTAGACTAGAGGAGACCTAGTAACATTATATAGAGGAGGTATCACTAGATTAGACTAGAGGACACCTAGTAACATTATATAGAGGAGGTATCAGTAGACTAGACTAGAGGAGACCTAGTAACATTATGTAGAGGAGGTATCACTAGATTAGACTAGAGGAGACCTAGTAACATTATGTAGAGGAGGTATCAGTAGATTAGACTAGAGGAGACCTAGTAACATTATATAGAGGAGGTATCACTAGACTAGAGGAGACCTAGTAACATTATATAGAGGAGGTATCACTAGACTAGACTAGAGGAGACCTAGTAACATTATATAGAGGAGGTATCACTAGATTAGACTAGAGGAGACATAGTAACATTATATAGAGGAGGTATCACTAGATTAGACTAGAGGAGACCTAGTAACATTATATAGAGGAGGTATCAGTAGACTAGACTAGAGGAGACCTAGTAACATTATATAGAGGAGGTATCACTAGACTAGACTAGAGGAGACCTAGTAACATTATATAGAGGAGGTATCAGTAGACTAGACTAGAGGAGACCTAGTAACATTATGTAGAGGAGGTATCACTAGATTAGACTAGAGGAGACCTAGTAACATTATATAGAGGAGGTATCACTAGACTAGACTAGAGGAGACCTAGTAACATTATGTAGAGGAGGTATCACTAGATTAGACTAGACTAGACCTAGTAACATTATATAGAGGAGGTATCACTAGATTAGACTAGAGGAGACCTAGTAACATTATATAGAGGAGGTATCAGTAGATTAGACTAGAGGAGACCTAGTAACATTATATAGAGGAGGTATCACTAGATTAGACTAGACTAGACCTAGTAACATTATATAGAGGAGGTATCACTAGATTAGACTAGAGGAGACCTAGTAACATTATATAGAGGAGGTATCAGTAGATTAGACTAGAGGAGACCTAGTAACATTATATAGAGGAGGTATCACTAGACTAGACTAGACCTAGAAACATTATATAGAGGAGGTATCATTAGATTAGACTAGAGGAGACCTAGTAACATTATATAGAGGAGGTATAACTAGATTAGACTAGAGGAGACCTAGTAACATTATGTAGAGGAGGTATCACTAGACTAGACTAGAGGAGACCTAGTAACATTATATAGAGGAGGTATCAGTAGACTAGACTAGAGGAAACCTAGTAACATTATGTAGAGGAGGTATCAGTAGACTAGACTAGAGGAAACCTAGTAACATTCTGTAGAGGAGGTATCACTAGACTAGAATAGACGAGACCTAGTAACATTATATAGAGGAGGTATCACTAGACTAGACTAGACCTAGTAACATTATATAGAGGAGGAATCACACAATTAGACTAGAGGAGACCTAGTAACATTATATAGAGGAGGTATCAGTAGACTAGACTAGAGGAGACCTAGTAACATTATGTAGAGGAGGTATCAGTAGACTAGACTAGAGGAGACCTAGTAACATTATGTAGAGGAGGTATCAGTAGATTAGACTAGAGGAGACCTAGTAACATTATGTAGAGGAGGTATCAGTAGATTAGACTAGAGGAGACCTAGTAACATTATATAGAGGAGGTATCACTAGATTAGACTAGAGGAGACCTAGTAACATTATGTAGAGGAGGTATCACTAGATTAGACTAGAGGAGACCTAGTAACATTATGTAGAGGAGGTATCAGTAGATTAGACTAGAGGAGACCTAGTAACATTATATAGAGGAGGTATCACTAGATTAGACTAGAGGAGACCTAGTAACATTATGTAGAGGAGGTATCAGTAGACTAGACTAGAGGAGACCTAGTAACATTATATAGAGGAGGTATCAGTAGACTAGACTAGAGGAGACCTAGTAACATTATGTAGAGGAGGTATCACTAGACTAGACTAGAGGAGACCTAGTAACATTATATAGAGGAGGTATCACTAGATTAGACTAGACTAGACCTAGTAACATTATATAGAGGAGGTATCAGTAGATTAGACTAGAGGAGACCTAGTAACATTATATAGAGGAGGTATCAGTAGACTAGACTAGAGGAGACCTAGTAACATTATATAGAGGAGGTATCACTAGATTAGACTAGAGGAGACCTAGTAACATTATATAGAGGAGGTATCAGTAGACTAGACTAGAGGAGACCTAGTAACATTATGTAGAGGAGGTATCACTAGATTAGACTAGAGGAGACCTAGTAACATTATATAGAGGAGGTATCACTAGATTAGACTAGAGGACACCTAGTAACATTATATAGAGGAGGTATCAGTAGACTAGACTAGAGGAGACCTAGTAACATTATGTAGAGGAGGTATCACTAGATTAGACTAGAGGAGACCTAGTAACATTATGTAGAGGAGGTATCAGTAGATTAGACTAGAGGAGACCTAGTAACATTATATAGAGGAGGTATCACTAGACTAGACTAGAGGAGACCTAGTAACATTATATAGAGGAGGTATCACTAGACTAGACTAGAGGAGACCTAGTAACATTATATAGAGGAGGTATCACTAGATTAGACTAGAGGAGACCTAGTAACATTATATAGAGGAGGTATCACTAGATTAGACTAGAGGAGACCTAGTAACATTATATAGAGGAGGTATCAGTAGACTAGACTAGAGGAGACCTAGTAACATTATATAGAGGAGGTATCACTAGACTAGACTAGAGGAGACCTAGTAACATTATATAGAGGAGGTATCAGTAGACTAGACTAGAGGAGACCTAGTAACATTATGTAGAGGAGGTATCACTAGATTAGACTAGAGGAGACCTAGTAACATTATATAGAGGAGGTATCACTAGACTAGACTAGAGGAGACCTAGTAACATTATGTAGAGGAGGTATCACTAGATTAGACTAGACTAGACCTAGTAACATTATATAGAGGAGGTATCACTAGATTAGACTAGAGGAGACCTAGTAACATTATATAGAGGAGGTATCAGTAGATTAGACTAGAGGAGACCTAGTAACATTATATAGAGGAGGTATCACTAGATTAGACTAGACTAGACCTAGTAACATTATATAGAGGAGGTATCACTAGATTAGACTAGAGGAAACCTAGTAACATTATATAGAGGAGGTATCACTAGACTAGACTAGACCTAGAAACATTATATAGAGGAGGTATCATTAGATTAGACTAGAGGAGACCTAGTAACATTATATAGAGGAGGTATAACTAGATTAGACTAGAGGAGACCTAGTAACATTATGTAGAGGAGGTATCACTAGACTAGACTAGAGGAGACCTAGTAACATTATATAGAGGAGGTATCAGTAGACTAGACTAGAGGAAACCTAGTAACATTATGTAGAGGAGGTATCAGTAGACTAGACTAGAGGAAACCTAGTAACATTCTGTAGAGGAGGTATCACTAGACTAGAATAGACGAGACCTAGTAACATTATATAGAGGAGGTATCACTAGACTAGACTAGACCTAGTAACATTATATAGAGGAGGAATCACACAATTAGACTAGAGGAGACCTAGTAACATTATATAGAGGAGGTATCACTAGATTAGACTAGAGGAGACCTAGTAACATTATATAGAGGAGGTATCAGTAGACTAGACTAGAGGAGACCTAGTAACATTATGTAGAGGAGGTATCAGTAGACTAGACTAGAGGAAACCTAGTAACATTCTGTAGAGGAGGTATCACTAGACTAGAATAGACGAGACCTAGTAACATTCTATATAGGAGGTATCACTAGACTAGACTAGACCTAGTAACATTACATAGAGGAGGTATCACTAGATTAGACTAGAGGAGACCTAGTAACATTATATAGAGGAGGTATCACTAGACTAGACTAGAGGAGACCTAGTAACATTATGTAGAGGAGGTATCAGTAGACTAGACTAGAGGAGACCTAGTAACATTATATAGAGGAGGTATCACTAGATTAGACTAGAGGAGACCTAGTAACATTATGTAGAGGAGGTATCAGTAGACTAGACTAGAGGAGACCTAGTAACATTATATAGAGGAGGTATCAGTAGACTAGACTAGAGGAGACCTAGTAACATTATATAGAGGAGGTATCACTAGATTAGACTAGAGGAGACCTAGTAACATTATGTAGAGGAGGTATCACTAGACTAGACTAGAGGAGACCTAGTAACATTATGTCGAGGAGGTATCAGTAGACTAGACTAGAGGAAACCTAGTAACATTCTGTAGAGGAGGTATCACTAGACTAGAATAGACGAGACCTAGTAACATTATGTAGAGGAGGAATCACACAATTAGACTAGAGGACCCCTAGAAACACTATATAGAGGAGGTATCAGTAGACTAGACTAGAGGAAACCTAGTAACATTCTGTAGAGGAGGTATCACTAGACTAGAATAGACGAGACCTAGTAACATTCTATAGAGGAGGTATCACTAGACTAGACTAGACCTAGTAACATTATATAGAGGAGGTATCACTAGATTAGACTAGAGGAGACCTAGTAACATTATATAGAGGAGGTATCAGTAGACTAGACTAGAGGAGACCTAGTAACATTATATAGAGGAGGTATCAGTAGACTAGACTAGACGAGACCTAGAAACATTCTGTAGAGGAGGTATCAGTAGACTAGACTAGAGGAGACCTAGTAACATTATATAGAGGAGGTATCACTAGACTAGACTAGAGGAGACCTAGTAACATTATGTAGAGGAGGTATCACTAGACTAGACTAGAGGAGACCTAGTAACATTATGTAGAGGAGGTATCACTAGACTAGACTAGAGGAGACCTAGTAACATTATGTAGAGGAGGTATCACTAGACTAGACTAGAGGAGACCTAGTAACATTATGTAGAGGAGGTATCACTAGACTAGACTAGAGGAGACCTAGTAACATTATGTAGAGGAGGTATCAGTAGACTAGACTAGAGGAGACCTAGTAACATTATGTAGAGGAGGAATCACTAGACTAGACTAGAGGAGACCTAGTAACATTATGTAGAGGAGGTATCACTAGACTAGACTAGAGGAGACCTAGTAACATTATGTAGAGGAGGTATCACTAGACTAGACTAGAGGAGACCTAGTAACATTATATAGAGGAGGTATCACTAGACTAGAGGAGACCTAGTAACATTATGTAGAGGAGGTATCACTAGACTAGACTAGAGGAGACCTAGTAACATTATGTAGAGGAGGTATCACTAGACTAGACTAGAGGAGACCTAGTAACATTATGTAGAGGAGGTATCACTAGACTAGACTAGAGGAGACCTAGTAACATTATGTAGAGGAGGTATCACTAGACTAGACTAGAGGAGACCTAGTAACATTATGTAGAGGAGGTATCACTAGACTAGACTAGAGGAGACCTAGTAACATTATGTAGAGGAGGTATCACTAGACTAGACTAGAGGAGACCTAGTAACATTATATAGAGGAGGTATCACTAGACTAGACTAGAGGAGACCTAGTAACATTATATAGAGGAGGAATCACTAGACTAGACTAGAGGAGACCTAGTAACATTATGTAGAGGAGGTATCACTAGACTAGACTAGAGGAGACCTAGTAACATTATGTAGAGGAGGAATCACTAGACTAGACTAGAGGAGACCTAGTAACATTCTATAGAGGAGGTATCACTAGACTAGACTAGAGGAGACCTAGTAACATTATGTAGAGGAGGTATCAGTAGACTAGACTAGAGGAGACCTAGTAACATTATGTAGAGGAGGTATCAGTAGACTAGACTAGAGGAGACCTAGTAACATTATATAGAGGAGGTATCACTAGACTAGAGTAGAGGAGACCTAGTAACATTATATAGAGGAGGTATAGGTAGACTAGACTAGAGGAGACCTAGTAACATTATATAGAGGAGGAATCACTAGACTAGACTAGAGGAGACCTAGTAACATTATGTAGAGGAGGTATCACTAGACTAGACTAGAGGAGACCTAGTAACATTATGTAGAGGAGGTATCACTAGACTAGACTAGAGGAGACCTAGTAACATTATGTAGAGGAGGTATCACTAGACTAGACTAGAGGAGACCTAGTAACATTATGTAGAGGAGGTATCACTAGACTAGACAAGAGGAGACCTAGTAACATTATGTAGAGGAGGTATCAGTAGACTAGACTAGAGGAGACCTAGTAACATTATGTAGAGGAGGTATCACTAGACTAGACTAGAAGAGACCTAGTAACATTATGTAGAGGAGGTATCACTAGACTAGACTAGAGGAGACCTAGTAACATTATGTAGAGGAGGTATCACTAGACTAGACTAGAGGAGACCTAGTAACATTATGTAGAGGAGGTATCAGTAGACTAGACTAGAGGAGACCTAGTAACATTATATAGAGGAGGTATCAATAGATTAGACTAGAGGAGACCTAGTAACATTATATAGAGGAGGTATCACTAGATTAGAATAGAGGAGACCTAGTAACATTATGTAGAGGAGGTATCACTAGATTAGACTAGAGGAGACCTAGTAACATTATATAGAGGAGGTATCACTAGACTAGACTAGAGGAGACCTAGTAACATTATGTAGAGGAGGTATCAGTAGACTAGACTAGAGGAGACCTAGTAACATTATATAGAGGAGGTATCACTAGATTAGACTAGAGGAGACCTAGTAACATTATATAGAGGAGGTATCAGTAGACTAGACTAGAGGAGACCTAGTAACATTATATAGAGGAGGTATCACTAGATTAGACTAGAGGAGACCTAGTAACATTATGTAGAGGTATCAGTAGACTAGACTAGAGGAGACCTAGTAACATTATGTAGAGGAGGTATCACTAGACTAGACTAGAGGAGACCTAGTAACATTATGTAGAGGAGGTATCACTAGACTAGACTAGAGGAGACCTAGTAACATTATGTAGAGGAGGTATCACTAGACTAGACTAGAGGAGACCTAGTAACATTATGTAGAGGAGGTATCACTAGACTAGACTAGAGGAGACCTAGTAACATTATGTAGAGGAGGTATCAGTAGACTAGACTAGAGGAGACCTAGTAACATTATGTAGAGGAGGTATCACTAGACTAGACTAGAGGAGACCTAGTAACATTATGTAGAGGAGGTATCACTAGACTAGACTAGAGGAGACCTAGTAACATTATGTAGAGGAGGTATCACTAGACTAGACTAGAGGAGACCTAGTAACATTATGTAGAGGAGGTATCAGTAGACTAGACTAGAGGAGACCTAGTAACATTATATAGAGGAGGTATCACTAGATTAGAATAGAGGAGACCTAGTAACATTATGTAGAGGAGGTATCACTAGATTAGACTAGAGGAGACCTAGTAACATTATATAGAGGAGGTATCACTAGACTAGACTAGAGGAGACCTAGTAACATTATGTAGAGGAGGTATCAGTAGACTAGACTAGAGGAGACCTAGTAACATTATATAGAGGAGGTATCACTAGATTAGACTAGAGGAGACCTAGTAACATTATATAGAGGAGGTATCAGTAGACTAGACTAGAGGAGACCTAGTAACATTATATAGAGGAGGTATCACTAGATTAGACTAGAGGAGACCTAGTAACATTATGTAGAGGAGGTATCAGTAGACTAGACTAGAGGAGACCTAGTAACATTATGTAGAGGAGGTATCACTAGACTAGACTAGAGGAGACCTAGTAACATTATGTAGAGGATGTATCACTAGACTAGACTAGAGGAGACCTAGTAACATTATGTAGAGGAGGTATCACTAGACTAGACTAGAGGAGACCTAGTAACATTATGTAGAGGAGGTATCAGTAGACTAGACTAGAGGAGACCTAGTAACATTATATAGAGGAGGTATCACTAGATTAGACTAGAGGAGACCTAGTAACATTATATAGAGGAGGTATCACTAGATTAGAATAGAGGAGACCTAGTAACATTATGTAGAGGAGGTATCACTAGATTAGACTAGAGGAGACCTAGTAACATTATATAGAGGAGGTATCACTAGACTAGACTAGAGGATACCTAGTAACATTATGTAGAGGAGGTATCAGTAGACTAGACTAGAGGAGACCTAGTAACATTATATAGAGGAGGTATCACTAGATTAGACTAGAGGAGAACTAGTAACATTATATAGAGGAGGTATCACTAGATTAGACTAGAGGAGACCTAGTAACATTATGTAGAGGAGGTATCACTAGACTAGAATAGACGAGACCTAGTAACATTATATAGAGGAGGTATCAGTAGACTAGACTAGACCTAGTAACATTATATAGAGGAGGTATCACTAGATTAGACTAGAGGAGACCTAGTAACATTATATAGAGGAGGTATCACTAGACTAGACTAGAGGAGACCTAGTAACATTCTGTAGAGGAGGTATCACTAGACTAGACTAGAGGAGACCTAGTAACATTATGTAGAGGAGGTATCACTAGATTAGACTAGAGGAGACCTAGTAACATTATATAGAGGAGGTATCAGTAGACTAGACTAGAGGAGACCTAGTAACATTATGTAGAGGAGGAATCACTAGACTAGACTAGAGGAGACCTAGTAACATTCTATAGAGGAGGTATCACTAGACTAGACTAGACGAGACCTAGAAACATTATATAGAGGAGGTATCACTAGATTAGACTAGAGGAAACCTAGTAACATTATATAGAGGAGGTATCAGTAGACTAGACTAGACGAGACCTAGAAACATTATATAGAGGAGGTATCACTAGATTAGACTAGAGGAAACCTAGTAACATTATATAGAGGAGGTATCAGTAGATTAGACTAGAGGAGACCTAGTAACATTATATAGAGGAGGTATCAGTAGACTAGACTAGAGGAAACCTAGTAACATTATGTAGAGGAGGTATCAGTGGACTAGACTAGAGGAGACCTAGTAACATTATATAGAGGAGGTATCAGTAGACTAGACTAGAGGAGACCTAGTAACATTATATAGAGGAGGTATCAGTAGACTAGACTAGAGGAGACCTAGTAACATTATATAGAGGAGGTATCAGTAGACTAGAGGAGACCTAGTAACATTATGTAGAGGAGGTATCACTAGACTAGACTAGAGGAGACCTAGTAACATTATATAGAGGAGGTATCAGTAGACTAGACTAGAGGAGACCTAGTAACATTATATAGAGGAGGTATCACTAGACTAGACTAGAGGAAACCTAGTAACATTATATAGAGGAGGTATCAGTAGACTAGACTAGAGGAGACCTAGTAACATTATGTAGAGGAGGTATCACTAGACTAGAGGAGACCTAGTAACATTATGTAGAGGAGGTATCACTAGACTAGACTAAAGGAGACCTAGTAACATTATATAGAGCAGGTATCACTAGACTAGACGAGACGAGACCTAGAAACATTCTGTAGAGGAGGTATCACTAGACTAGACTAGAGGAGACCTAGTAACATTATGTAGAGGAGGTATCCATAGACTAGACTAGACGAGACCTAGAAACATTCTGTAGAGGAGGTATCACTAGACTAGACTAGAGGAGACCTAGTAACATTATGTAGAGGAGGTATCAGTAGACTACAATAGACGAGACCTAGTAACATTATGTAGAGGAGGTATCCGTAGACTAGACTAGACGAGACCTAGAAACATTATGTAGAGGAAGTATCACTAGACTAGAGGAGACCTAGTAACATTATGTGGAAGAGGAGAGGAGACTTGGGGACATTGAAGTGTCCCCTGAGTGGTCATTGTGTGTATGTCTGTTTCTCCCTCCTGTCCTGCTGACTACAGCCCTCTCTTTTCACCCTTTCTCCCTCTCTTCCCAAGAGCCCTCCACTCCTCTCAGACCACATAACGATACATACTATACACTAGCGCCATGCTAAAGCATCCTCCAAACAGACCCAAGGCCACATCGCACAGAACATCTCCAGTTCCCCTCAGACCACAGAACATCTTCAGTTCCCCTCAGACCACAGAACATCTTCAGTTCCACCCAGACCACAGAACATCTCCAGTTCCTCTCAGACCACAGAACATCTCCAGTTCCCCTCAGACCACAGAACATCTCCAGTTCCCCTCAGACCACAGAACATCTCCAGTTCCACCCAGACCACAGAACATCTTCAGTTCCACCCAGACCACAGAACATCTTCAGTTCCACCCAGACCACAGAACATCTTCAGTTCCACCCAGACCACAGAACATCTCCAGTTCCACCCAGACCACAGAACATCTTCAGTTCCACCCAGACCACAGAACATCTTCAGTTCCACCCAGACCACAGAACATCTCCAGTTCCCCTCAGACCACAGAACACCTCCAGTTCCTCTCAGACATGTCTGTACACAGCACCATATCTCCCAGCGTACACCTTGCCAGGCAATGTCAGGGTCACATTCACCCACATTCTTCTCTTATCAAACAACAACAGCAATGATACCAAACCAACATCACAACAAGCAAAAACTTACAATATCTATCTGAGAGAAGAGAGAAGGAGAGAGGGAGAGGGAGGGATCGGCAGCATGAAACAGGAGACCTGAAGAAATGTCAGGTTAATCCGCCAGGGCAAGGCCGTCGCCCGAGAGAAAGGTAGAGCGAAAGGAGAAAGAGAAAACGAGAGCAACGTTTTTACGCTCTTCTTTATATCGCCTGTCTTTCTGCCATCGCCAAGTCAGTCCACAATGGAGGCTGGAAACAGATTAGCCTACCCATCATCCAGCCATACTGACATCTAGAAAAGGATTAGAGCTACCCTGTCCTCAGTCTGTGATAGGGTGTCAAATATCCAAACAGATGAAAACCAATTCAAGATATCAGATATATTACGCATCTCTGAAATCTCCCAGCTGTTTGTTTGTTCCATATCAAATTATGAAAACATAAAAGTTGTAGGTTAATAATATTTATAACATTTTCCCTGACGGAAGATACTAATGAAATACTCTTTCTTGTATCAATTAGTGACAGACAGACAACATGGCCATGGCACGCCAGACACAGAGATGAAAGAGATCAGGAATCATCTCGATAATAATGAGCTTTTGAGAAAGGAGAGGAACAGGAGCAGTTGACAGGGTCATGTTGAGTACATTTTCCACAACAGTCTGTTCATAATCTGGACCGCACAATGTAGACTGACTCAAACATATCCTGTAGTTTTGGGAAGGCTACTTTGCATTTTAAACCCAACTGAGAATCTATTCCAGATTGTCTTTATCACTGAAATACAACATACAACATTGTGATATCATACTTGAAATGGAAACTAGGTGCATTGAAGGTTACTTCCATGGTTATTGCAGTTTGGAGCATCATAATTATGATTGCTGATGCTTCTGGACAACACAATCATCATATTTCTAAACTTTTTTGTTGAGAGGTTTGGTGAGAAGTTCCCTTCAGTGTAGAACTCTCACCTCATCATTAACACTGAGGTGTGGTTGAAGACCTGTTCGTGTTGATTCCAACGTTTATCTTCCTACTGTACGTGACAAGAATAAAGGTGTGAAGACAGCTATATCACAGGTGTCAGAGTGCTAACGATGTGTTCCTCATGGCGTACAAGGTGTCAACATGGCTATTCTAGCTCTCAGGATGAAGAGAAAGGAAACGTCACACGTAGTTCCTCACACTCACAAAAACTAAAAGAACTCTAAAACGTCGTCCATACAACATCAAGCCTAAAGCGTCACTAGTAATATCACATAGGATGAGACGCTTTGGTGGCTATCTTATATCTACCATGCAGCCATTTACCCTCCCATCACTATCAACAACATGATTGCAGTAATCACAGTGCCAGTGACAAGGTAATGGCCCAGTCTGTCATGCAACCTACTTTACTGTGGGACAGCTCTGACGCAAACAACCAACAATAACCAACAAACAAATGATATAGCAGTCCAATAACAGACATCCTCATCCCACAGAGACTTGAAGAGGACTTTTCAAAATGGATGCCCTCTGTGAGTCAGAGCTCTAAGGACAAATGGAATGCAGAGTCAACCCACACAGAACACTGAGCAGGAACATAGACCACCACCACTGGGGATCAAACAGTGCTGGAGATGAGGCAAAGTTTCAACGCTTTTAAAAGTGTCAGCCGATTACAATCTTAATTAAATATGTCCTCTCTCTCTCCATGGTTCTTTCTCTCTGTCTCCCGGTGTATTCGTCTCCCTCTCCGTCTCTCACTCCCTCTCTCTTCCTCTCTTTCAGAGAGTGACTGCTGTATTTGAGGACATGATGATTGATGGGTGAGATACCAGGAAATTATAAAGCTTTGGGCTGTGAGCGCTATTTAGGGAGGACTGTGTGAGAATAGATCCCCTGGGTTCATTACGGCCCTCCTGCCCACTCTCCCTCCCCTTACACACACACACGCATGCACGCACACACACACGCTCACACACACATCCTATCTTATCATCCTATCCTAGCAAACACACACACACACGGCTCATTTTGACGGTTGAGTCTTGAGGGCTGACATGGTGATGAGATGATAGAGGCTTACTGTCAGGATTCAGAGAGAGACAACATGTCACTGTACAGTCTGACACAGAGGCTTACCTTACACACACTCATACACAGATTGGATAGCAAACATATTGTGTCCAAGTTCTCCAATTCGAATGTCAACCTGCTACAGCGTTGTGATGTGGTTGGACCATGATGGGATTCCAAACCAATCAAAATGGATTGAATCTCCACAACAAAGGGATTTGCGATTGGTTGTGAGACAGAAATACCCCAAATCCATTTCAGAAATCCTCCAATGTGGACAATAGGCAGAAGACTCAATGCAAGCTATACTTAAGCATTTATTTAGATGAAAGAATATTGAGAGAGATGAGTGTGTCAGATTATTCTAGAAATGACAGAAGAACCTGCTGGTGAGCTGGGAATAGAGTATATTTGAATTGGAATCACTTTCCGTTTGAGAGAGAATTAATATTGGTGCCATATTATACACACTCAAATGCTGGGAGCCCTGTTCCAACCTCACTCTGTTTGGACTAAGGAAATCCATTTGAGCCGAAATGACTGAGAGATTTGGATTTAGATGGCTTGCACACGGAAAGGGAAAGAGAGAGAGCGAGAGAGAGAGAGAGGGAGAAAGACAGAAAGAAAAAAAAGAAAGAAAGGGATTGAAAAAAAATTGACAGAAATAAGAGAATGAAATCGGGAGAGTAATAAAGTGTGAGTAGATAATTACAGAGAATGGAGAGACAGAATGGAGAGACAGAGGGAGAGACAGAATGGAGAGACGGAATGGAGAGACAGAGTGGAGAGAGAATGGAGAGATAGAGTGGAGAGGCAGAATGGAGAGACAGAGTGGAGAGACAGAATGGAGAGACAGAGTGGAGAGACAGAGTGGAGAGACAGAATGGAGAGACAGAGTGGAGAGACAGAATGGAGAGACAGAGTGGAGAGACAGAGTGGAGAGACAGAATGGAGAGACAGAATGGAGATACAGAGTGGAGAGACAGAATGGAGAGACAGAGTGGAGAGACAGAGTGGAGAGAGAATGGAGAGACAGAGTGAAGAGACAGAATGGAGAGATAGAGTGGAGAGACAGAATGGAGAGACAGAGTGGAGAGAGAATGGAGAGACAGAGTGGAGAGACAGAATGGAGAGACAGAGTGGAGAGACAGAATGGAGACAGAATGGAGAGACAGAATGGAGAGACAGAGTAGAGAGAAAAGGAGAGAAGGAGAGAGAGTTAACGACTGGTGTATCTGTGACGCCTCTCTCTCTCGTTCTCCCCGCCTGGTATGGTGTTAGGGTCAACAGAGAATCGGCGTTGAACGGAATGCTGGAAATGCACTGGTGATAATGATGATCAAGGGGGACAATGACAGCAATCACAATAACCACAATAATCACTGCCAATTTGTCTACACCCTTCTAAAGGACGTGTGTGTTTGTGTGTGCGTGTGTGCGTGTGTTAGTGTGCTCACGTGTGTGTGTATGTGTGCGTGCGTGTGCGTGCCTGTGTGTGTGTAAGGGGAGAGAGAGTGGGCAGGAGGGCCGTAATGGACCCAGGGGATCCATCCTAAATAGCCCTCGCAGGTCAAACTGCAACAGAGGTTTAGAAGCTTTCAAGCACTGTCATATGTATCACACTAGCTGAAGAAGGGAGGACAATGACAAACAAATCAGACCCTACTATCGTCTGGCACTTTTACAATTATCTCTCCAAGAAAAGTTGACAACTTGAAATCACAGAGCATTCACTATAGAGATGCTTTGATGTCACAGTAAGCAGCACCACCGTATGTCTTCTGTGAAGGCCAGCTAAGTCCTTGGCACAAGCATAAGCTAACTAGAAATACCCAAACATTGGAGGTGTAACAGTGCTGTAGTTAGCTAGAAAGCAGATTGTCATTCATATTCCCTGAATCTTGAACATTTTATCTACCAACTACAGTCTTTCACTCACCCAACCCAACCCTCCACCCGCTTAACAACCAACAACCAATCAAACAATTAACTCCTAGCCAGAGGTGCATTACATTAAAAGCCAGCAGCTTACAGAGAGAGAGAGAGAGAGAGAGAGAGAGAGAGAGAGAGAGAGAGAGAGAGAGAGAGAGAGAGAGAGAGAGAGAGAGAGAGAGAGAGAGAGAGAGAGAGAGAGAGAGCGAGAGAGAGAGAGAGAGAGAGAGATAAGACAGAGGTAAAGTGGAGGACGTGTTCATCTGATAATGAATCAGTCAGTTGTGTCACCTTGTCCTGCTGAGTGTAACGCTACAGAAGACCCTCATTTGTCCCCATGATGAGATAAAGACCACCCCATCGTCCTGTCTTTTAGCCCTGATGAAAAGAATGAGAGCGAGGAGGGGGGGGGGGGGGTCAAAGTCAAACATGTGACAAGGAGCATGGCTTTATTGAAAGAGGGAGGGAGGGAGTACGGCTTAGATCCCAAAGATTGATTTCCAGTGTGCAGATGTAATGGAAGGTTAAAGGACATTTAACTAGCTTGACAGAATTGTACAGGACTCTGTGTTCTCACTTTTACCTGATACTAAGATAATACTGTTGTTAAACACAACTACTTTTTTACACCTTGAATCATATCACCTCACCCCCCACCCAATACCTCCTGCTGAGCAGACTCAATAGGGCTAACATCAGATGGTTACACCTTTAGTGGACACCAGGAAGAGTTTTGTGGACACCAGGAAGAGTTTTGTGGACACCAGGAAGAGTTTTGTGGACACCAGGAAGATTTTTGCAGAACCCAGGAAAAGTTGTTGACCCCAGGAAGAGTTTTGTGGACCTCAGGAAGAGTAGCTGAAACAGAGATTTTAAGGAGGGAAATTGGGGTCCGTTGTGAGGATCAGGCGACGAGTGGTTACTCTGCTTTTGCCATCCGTACTGTTAGCCAATGTTCAATCGCTGGAAAATAAAAGGGACGAACTAAAAACACATATATATACTACCAACGGGACATTAAAAACTGTAATATCATATGTTTCACCGAGTTGTGGCTGAACGACAACATTAATAACATAAAGCTGGCGGGTTATACACTCTATCGGCAGGATAGAACATCAGCCTCTGGTAAGACACGTGGTGGCGGCCAATGTATATTTGTAAACAACAGCTGGTGCACGATATCTAAGGAAGTCTCAAGGGTTTGCTCACCAGTGATCATCAGTGATCATACAGCTCATCAGTACCTCATGATAAGCTGTAGACCACACTATCTACCTAGAGAGTTTTTATCTGTATTTTTCGTAGCTGTCTACATACCACCACAGACCGATGCTGACACTAAGACCGCACTCAATGAGCTGTATACCTCCATTAGCAAATTTGTAAAACGCTAATTTGTAAGTCGCTCTGGATAAGAGCGTCTGCTAAATGACTTAAATGTAAAAATGTAAATGTAATCCAGAGGCGGCGCTCCTAGTGGCTGGGGACTTTAATGCAGGGAAACTTAAATCAGTTTTACCTCATTTCTATCAGCATGTTAAATGTGCAACCAAACGGAAAAAAACTCTAGACCACCTTTACTCCACACACAGTGACGTGTACAAAGCTCTCCCTCACCCTCCATTTGGCAAATCCGACCATAATTCTATCCTCCTGATTCCTGCTTACAAGTAAAAATTAAAGCAGGAAGCATCAGTGACTCGGTCAATAAAGAAGCGGTCAGATGAAGCACATGCTAAACTACAGGACTGTTTTGCTAGCACAGACTGGAATATATTCCAGGATTCTTCCGATGGCATTGAGGAGTATACCACATCAGTCACTGGCCACAAATTTTCGATTGGATTGAGGTCAGGGCTTTGTGATGGCCACTCCAATACCTTGACTTTGTTGTCCTTAAGCCATTTTGCCACAACTTTGGAAGTATGCTTGGGTCATTGTCCATTTGGAAAACCCATTTGCGACCAAGCTTTAACTTCCTGACTGATGTCTTGAGATGTTGCTTCAATATATCCACATAATTTTCCTACCTCATGATGCCATCTATTTTGCGAAGTGCACCAGTCCCTCCTGCAGCAAAGCACGCCCACAACATGATGCTGCAACCCCCGTGCTTCACGGTTGGGATGGTGTTCTTCTGACTTTTTCCTCCAAACATAACGATGGTCATTATGGCCAAACAGTTCTATTTTTGTTTTGGAGCAGTTTTTGAAGCAGTGGCTTCTTCCTTGCTGAGCGGCCTTTCAGGTTATGTCGGGACTCGTTTTACTGTGGATATAGATATTTTTGTACCTGTTTCCTCTAGCATCTTCACAAGGTCCTTTGCTGTTGTTCTGGGATTGATTTGCACTTTTCGCACCAAAGTATGTTCATCTCTAGGAGACAGAATGATTCTCCTTCCTGAGCAGTATGTTTATACTTGGGTACTATTGTTTGTACAGATGAACGTGGTACCTTCAGGCATTTGGAAATTGCTCCCAACGATGAACCTTTCTTTAACTAGGCAAGTCAGTTAAGAACACATTCTTATTTTCATTGACGGCCTATGAACAGTGGGTTACATTCGCACTGAGCTGCTGCTTTCAAGGAGTGGGACTCTAACCCGGAAGCTTATAAGAAATCCCGCTATGCCCTCCGACGAACCATCAAACAGGCAAAGCGTCAAAACAGGTGTCACGATCGTCTAATGAATTAACGGACCAAGGCGCAGCATACGTAGAGTTCCACATGTTTAATCAAATGAAACTCACAAAAACAACAAAGAAGAATAAACGATACGTGAACATGAACATGAACTAGATCACCCACCCTAGTCACACCCCGACCTAACCAAAATAGAGAATAAAAAAGCTCTCTTTGGTCAGGGCGTGACAGTACCCCCTGTACCCTCGGTACCCCCTGTATATTGCCTCTCTATTGTTATTTTACTGCTGCTGTTTAATTATTTGTTACTTTTATCACTTACTGTTTTTTTGGGGCATTTTCTTAAAACTGCATTGTTGGTTAAGGGCTTGTAAGTAAGCATTTCACTGTAAGGTCTACACCTGTTGAATTCGGCTGTTGAATTTATGTGACCAATACAAATGGATTTGATTTGTTAGTTCTCCATGGTTCTCCTTCCACTCCGGAGAATAAAAGATGAAGGTGTAGTTCCACCTTTAATTGGTTGGGAAATAAAAACCTCTGTCCTGCCGCTGGATCTACTATAACACTGCTTTACTTTTCTTCACATAATCATTTTTTTTGTCTTTACATTATCAAACAAAGATTGTGACTTTGAAATAAATGATAAGTGAACTAAAACTGAAATGTACAGAGACTAGTTCTCCTGCATGCAGTACACACATAAGTACGCACAAATAATTGACACCTACTATAAATTCATACCGCACACACACACACACACACACACACACACACACACACACACACACACACACACACACACACACACACACACACACACACACACACACACACACACACACACACACACACACACACACACACACACACACTCGCACACACACAGAGCGTTGCTAAAAGCCTTTGTGTGAATGCATCCCTTATTACAATTGAGGGAGAAAAAATGAATAGTCATCCCCTGCTTTTGTTCTGATAACCACCTCCTTGGTCATATTCAGCTATTCATGTCCTGCTTTCCATACCAGAATGCTGCAGTGCTGTGTGAGCCCACCGCTAACCGTGTATTCGTTAGAAATGGAAAACCATCCTACCAGCACCGTGCCGTTTCACAGAGAACATATCAAACAACCTGCTCTTTCATGTCAGCGTCTTTTCCTGACAAATCACAGTCCTTCCTCCCACTTCACTGTAGTCAGCCAGGGAGTGGGTGATATTTAAAGGTAGTAAAATAAGAATATAAATGAATATCTTGATAGACCGGTAAAAGCAGAAAGGGTTTGCAGAGTCACTAACATTATAGATGGCTGTACATGGTACGAGGTAGCAAAACCACCTAATGATGTTGACTAGGTTACCCACCCACATACATCTCCCCACAGATACACTACATACACAAATGTATGTGGACACCTCTTCAAATTAGTGGTTTGGCCATACAGAAATGGTTTGTCAAGATTGGTGTGGAAGAACTTGACTGGCCTGCACAGAGCCCTGACCTCAACCCCATTGAACACCTTTGGGATGAATTGGAACTCCAACTGCGAGCCAGGCCTAGTCACCCAAAATCAGTGCCCGACCTCACTAATACTCTTGTGGCTTAATGGAAGCAAGTCCGTGCAGCAATGTTCCAACATCTAGTGGGAAGCCTTCCCAGAAGAGTGGAGGCTGTTATAGCAGCAAAGGGGAGGCCAACTTCATATTAATACCCATGATTTTGGAATGAGATGTTCGACGAGCAGGTGTCCACATACTTTTGGTAATGTAGTGTACATATAAAGAGGCACTGAGTTTGAAGATAAGCTGTGAATACATCCACAGGTACACCTCCAATTGACTCAAATGATGTCAATTAGTCTATCAGAAGCTTCTAATGCCATGACATCATTTTCTGGAATTTTCCAAGCTGTTTATTAAAGGCACAGTCAACTTAGTGTTTGCAAACTTCTGACCCACTGGAATTGTGATACAGTGAATTATAAGTGACATAATCTGTCTGTAAACAATTGTTGGAAAAATGACTTGTGTCATGCACAAAGTAGATGTCCTAACCGACTTGCCAAAACTATAGTTTGTTAACAAGAAATTTGTGTAGTGGTTGAAAAACGAGTTTTAATGACTCCAACCTAAATGTATGTAAACTTCTGACTTCAACTGTATATATACAGTGGGGAGAACAAGTATTTGATACACTGCCGATTTTGCAGGTTTTCCTACTTACAAAGCATGTAGAGGTCTGTAATTATTATCATAGGTACACTTCAACTATGAGAGACGGAATCTAAAACAAAAATCCACAAAAATCCAACATTGTATGATTTTTAAGTAATTAATTTGCATTTTATTGCATGACATAAGTATTTGATACATCAGAAAAGCAGAACTTAATATTTGGTACAGAAACCTTTGTTTGCAATTACAGAGATCATACGTTTCCTGTAGTTCTTGACTAGGTTTGCACACACTGCAGCAGGGATTTTGGCCCACTCCTCCCTACAGATCTTCTCCAGATCCTTCAGGTTTCGGGGCTGTCGCTGGGCAATACGGACTTTCAGCTCCCTCCAAAGATTTTCTATTGGGTTCAGGTCTGGAGACTGGCTAGGCCACTCCAGGACCTTGAGATGCTTCTTACGGAGCCACTCCTTAGTTGCCATGGCTGTGTGCTTCGTGTCGTTGTCATGCTGGAAGACCCAGCCATGACCCATCTTCAATGCTCTTACTGAGGGAAGGAGGTTGTTGGCCAAGATCTCGCGATACATGGCCCCATCCATCCTCCCCTCAATACGGTGCAGTCGTCCTGTCCCCTTTGCAGAAAAGCATCCCCAAAGAATGATGTTTCCACCTCCATGCTTCACGGTTGGGATGGTGTTCTTGGGGTTGTACTCATACTTCTTCTTCCTCCAAACACGGCGAGTGGAGTTAGACCAAAAAGCTCTATTTTTGTCTCATCAGACCACATGACCTTCTCCCATTCCTCCTCTGGATCATCCAGATGGTCATTGGCAAACTTCAGACAGGCCTGGACATGCACTGGCTTAAGCAGGGGGACCTTGCGTGCGCTGCAGGATTTTAATCCATGACGGCGTAGTGTGTTACTAATGGTTTTCTTTGAGACTGTGGTCCCAGCTCTCTTCAGGTCATTGACCAGGTCCTGCCGTGTAGTTCTGGGCTGATCCCTCACCTTCCTCATGATCATTGATGCCCCACGAGGTGAAATCTTGCATGGAGCCCCAGACCGAGGGTGATTGACCGTCATCTTGAACTTCTTCCATTTTCTAATAATTGCGCCAACAGTTGTTTCCTTCTCACCAAGCTGCTTGCCTATTGTCCTGTAGCCCATCCCAGCCTTGTGCAGGTCTACAATTTTATCCCTGATGTCCTTACACAGCTCTCTGGTCTTGGCCATTGTGGAGAGGTTGGAATCTGTTTGATTGTGTGTGGACAGGTGTCTTTTATACAGGTAACGAGTTCAAACAGGTGCAGTTAATACAGGTAATGAGTGGAGAACAGGAGGGCTTCTTAAAGAAAAACTAACAGGTCTGTGAGAGCCGGAATTCTTACTGGTTGGTAGGTGATCAAATACTTATGTCATGCAATAAAATGCAAATTAATTATTTAAAAATCATACAATGTGATTTTCTGGATTCTTGGATTTTTGGATTTTTAGATTCCGTCTCTCACAGTTGAAGTGTACCTATGATAAAAATTACAGACCTCTACATGCTTTGTAAGTAGGAAAACCTGCAAAATCGGCAGTGTATCAAATACTTGTTCTCCCCACTGTATATATAATTTCTTAATTCCATTCTTTACTTTCAGAGTTGTGTGTAATGTTGCGAATTGTTAGATATTACTGCACTGTTGGAGCTAGTAAAACAAGCATTTCGCTACACCTGCAATAACATCTGCTAAATATGTGTATGCAACCAATAACATTTGATTTGACAGTGACACAGTACAGCACAGTACAGTCCTCCATTCTCACCACTAACAACACTTACCCAGCATATCTGATACTACTGCACTGCTGCTGGCTCACGTTCTGTTCAGATGGAGAATATCTGGGTACAGTAGTGGGTAATACTGGGACTTTGTAGATGGCACCATTCAGTAAAGGCTTTGTTCTAGAGATGCTGTGTCTGTATGGGGATTTTGCTAGGCCTTCAGAGTAGATTCTGTCCTGTCTTGGGCTTTGTTGAGGTGTTTGGTGCAGTGGGAGTGTGAGTAGAAGGGATTAGGATGTTCTCTTTGAGAAACACACTGGTGGATGGAACACAGACAGACTCCCAGAGGAAACAGAAAGCTGCCTGCCAGATCGTCATTCAGCCATATACCAGCTCTACTATCAACACACACACACACACACACACACACACACACACACACACACACACACACACACACACACACACACACACACACACACACACACACACACACACACACACACACACACACACACACACACACACACACACACACACACACACCAGGGTTGGAGTCAACTCCATTTCATTTCCAGTCAATTCAGAAAGTAAACCAAATTCCAATTCTAATTCCAAATGTTCCTCATTGAAAAGCATTGAAGAGACTTGGAATTTCAGTGTACTTCCTGAATTGACTGGAATTGAAATGTAATTGACCCTAACCCTAACACACACGCACAGGCAAACACAAACACACACACACATACATACATAGATAAACATGGCAATACATTGTCAGAAGCTCAGCTACACAGACATAAACACAAACTGCCTGGTTCTGTACAGTTTTTACAATATGTACAATACAATGTGTGTCTCACTGTGTGTCTGAATGAGAGAGGGAGAGAGAGACAGACAGGGAGGAAGAGAGACAGACAGACAGATAGGGAGGGAGACATAGAGGGAGGGAGAGAGACATACAGAGATGGAGAGAGACATAGAGGGAGAGAGAGAGACAGACAGAGATGGAGAGAGAGAGACAGACAGAGGGAAAGAGATAGAGAGGGAGGGAGATAGATAGATAGATAGATAGATAGATAGATAGATAGATAGATAGATAGATAGATAGATAGATAGATAGATAGATAGATAGATAGATAGATAGATAGATAGATAGATAGATAGATAGATAGATAGATAGATAGATAGATAGATAGATAGATAGATAGATAGATAGATAGATAGATAGATAGATAGATAGAGGTCATGATCAGATGATCAGATGAGCTCCTGCATTTTTCAGCATTTTCTTTAAAAAAGATAGATTTAGAGTTAGTTAAACTTGGATTTTTTGTGGAACTGAGAGAGATACAGCTTCAACTGTATTCAACTGTAACTGACTTGATACAGCTTCAACTAGCACTGACGTGTCAAGTGAGAGGTGTCAAAGACCATTAGCCCAACAATGGCAGGAGAGTCGAATAGTCTACCCCAACCAAATGGAGAGGCCTTAGAAGCTCCCTCCTGCTGTTCAGAGGTAATTAAAATACAGTACCCTGTGAGTGTAAAGAATGATAAGGCAAGAAAAGAGCACAAAATGAAGCTCCTTATGGAAAATCAAGAGACACTTTTTGCTGACTATTACAAAAATGGGAACATCAGCAACCTTATCTTCCACACAAACCATCCCCTGGCATGGCACAGTGCTATATTAGCACACTACCCCTCTGTTAAGAGAGGGGGGGTTAACGAGGGGTGGAAACTCAGGATACTTGACAACGAGGACTCTGAGTCAGCTAACATAAATCTATATAAGTCTGGAACAGTATTGGTACAGGGCAACCCCAAACAGTTTCAGCTGGACTTTCACCTAATCAAAGAATTAGCCCAGCAGGAGAAGCTCTCCCTTGATAAAGATACCCCCACCCCAAGCGGGTCAGACCAGACCTCTTCATCATATAACCCCACAGACGAGCAACCCTCAGCAGACAGTCAACCTCCCAGTACAGAGCACTTCTCCCTCATTGAAATGAAGGATAAATTCACCCAGCTGGAGGTAAGGCAGGTGGAGCTGGAACAGCAGGTGATTACACTCCAGTCAGCACAGACCCAGACAACAGTCCAGCACAACAACCCCTTAACCAGACCAGGAGAGCTGGAGGTGGAGAGAGACATATCTGCACTCTGGACAGTGGTGAGACAACTTCAACAGGAGAAAGAGCAGAAGCAGGAGCAGAACAAAGCACTAGAGGAGAGGATCAGACTGCTGGAGGAGAGGGAGAGGGGGATGGAGGAGAGGATCAGACTGCTGGAGGAGAGGTTGAGGGGGATGGCATGTGACAGAGAACAACCCACTAGGGAGGTGGCCATCCCCACAGAGACGCCAGCAGAACAGCCCACCTCAGCACCGGACAAAAGTCTCGACACCACAGCAGAACAGTCCACACCAGACCTCAAACCCAAAAAGGCCTGTGGTGTTGATGGTATCCTTAATGAAATGATCAAATATACAGACAACAAATTCCAATTGGCTATACTAAAACTCTTTAACATCGTCCTTAGCTCTGGCATCTTCCCCAATATTTGGAACCAAGGACTGATCACCCCAATCCACAAAAGTGGAGACAAATTTGACCCCAATAACTACCGTGGAATATGCGTCAACAGTAACCTTGGGAAAATACTCTGCATTATCATTAACAGCAGACTCGTACATTTCCTCAATGAAAACAATGTACTGAGCAAATGTCAAATTGGCTTTTTACCAAATTACCGTACAACAGACCATGTATTCACCCTACACACCCTAATTGACAACCAAACAAACCAAAACAAAGGCAAAGTCTTCTCATGCTTTGTTGATTTCAAAAAAGCCTTCGACTCAATTTGGCATGAGGGTCTGCTATACAAATTGATGGAAAGTGGTGTTGGGGGTAAAACATACGACATTATAAAATCCATGTACACAAACAACAAGTGTGCGGTTAAAATTGGCAAAAAACACACACATTTCTTCACACAGGGTCGTGGGGTGAGACAGGGATGCAGCTTAAGCCCCACCCTCTTCAACATATATATCAACGAATTGGCGCGGGCACTAGAACAGTCTGCAGCACCCGGTCTCACCCTACTAGAATCCGAAGTCAAATGTCTACTGTTTGCTGATGATCTGGTGCTTCTGTCACCAACCAAGGAGGGCCTACAGCAGCACCTAGATCTTCTGCACAGATTCTGTCAGACCTGGGCCCTGACAGTAAATCTCAGTAAGACCAAAATAATGGTGTTCCAAAAAAGGTCCAGTCACCAGGACCACAAATTCCATCTAGACACCGTTGCCCTAGAGCACACAAAAAACTATACATACCTCGGCCTAAACATCAGCACCACAGGTAGCTTCCACAGAGCTGTGAACGATCTGAGAGACAAGGCAAGAAGGGCATTCTATGCCATCAAAAGGAACATAAATTTCAACATACCAATTAGGATCTGGCTAAAAATACTTGAATCAGTCATAGAGCCCATTGCCCTTTATGGTTGTGAGGTCTGGGGTCCGCTCACCAACCAAGATTTCACAAAATGGGACAAACACCAAATTGAGACTCTGCATGCAGAATTCTGCAAAAATATCCTCCGTGTACAACGTAGAACACCAAATAATGCATGCAGAGCAGAATTAGGCCGATACCCACTAATTATCAAAATCCAGAAAAGAGCCGTTAAATTCTACAACCACCTAAAAGGAAGCGATTCCCAAACCTTCCATAACAAAGCCATCACCTACAGAGAGATGAACCTGGAGAAGAGTCCCCTAAGCAAGCTGGTCCTAGGGCTCTGTTCACAAACACAAACACACCCCACAGAGCCCCAGGACAACAGCACAATTAGACCCAACCAAATCATGAGAAAACAAAAAGATAATTACTTGACACATTGGAAAGAATTAACAAAAAAACAGAGCAAACTAGAATGCTATTTGGCCCTAAACAGAGAGTACACAGTGGCAGAATACCTGACCACTGTGACTGACCCAAACTTAAGGAAAGCTTTGACTATGTACAGACTCAGTGAGCATAGCCTTGCTATTGAGAAAGGCCGCCGTAGGCAGACATGGCTCTCAAGAGAAGACAGGCTATGTGCACACTGCCCACAAAATGAGGTGGAAACTGAGCTGCACTTCCTAACCTCCTGCCCAATGTATGACCATATTAGAGAGACATATTTCCCTCAGATTACACAGATCCACAAAGAATTCGAAAACAAATCCAATTTTGATAAACTCCCATATCTACTGGGTGAAATTCCACAGTGTGCCATCACAGCAGCAAGATTTGTGACCTGTTGCCACAAGAAAAGGGCAACCAGTGAAGAACAAACACCACTGTAAATACAACCCATATTTATGCTTATTTATTTTAACTTGTGTGCTTTAACCATTTGTACATTGTTACAACACTGCATATATATAATATGACATTTGTAATGTCTTTATTGTTTTGAAACTTCTGTATGTGTAATGTTTACTGTTCATTTGTATTGCTTATTTCACTTTTGTGTATTACCTACCTCACTTGCTTTGGCAATGTTAACACATGTTTCCCATGCCAATAAAGCCCCTTGAATTGAATTTAATTGAATAGATAGATAGATAGATAGATAGATAGATAGATAGATGATAGATAGATAGATAGATAGATAGATAGATAGATAGATAGATAGATAGATAGATAGATAGATAGATAGATAGATAGATAGATAGATAGATAGAGGGAGGGAGGGACAGACAAAGAAGGAGAGGGAGAGAGACAGACAGAGACAGACAGACAGACAGACAGACAGACAGACAGACAGACAGACAGACAGACAGACAGACAGACAGACAGGGAGGGAGGGAGGGAGGGAGGGAGGGAGGGAGGGAGGGAGGGAGGGAGGGAGGGAGGGAGGGAGGGAGGGAGGGAGGGAAGGAGAGGGGGGAGAGGGGGGAGAGAGAGAGACAGAGGGGGAGAGAGAGAGACAGAGGGAGAGAGACAGAGAGGGAGGGAGAGAGCGAGAGAGACAGACAGAGAGGGAGAGAGACAGAGAGGGAGGGAGAGAGAGACAGAGGGTGAGAGAGACAGACAGAGAAGGAGAGAGACAGAGAGGGAGACAGAGAGGGAGGGAGAGAGAGAGACAGGGGGAGAGAGACAGAGAGGGAGGGAGAGAGAGAGAGGGAGGCACCGGTAGTAGCGGTGATGGAAATGTTAACAGTTTAATGATGGTGGTGGTAGTAGTAGAAGAAATGATGATGGTAGTACTGATGTAATGGTCAGGATTACAGTTAGTTGTAAATTAGTTGTAGTTTCATTTTCCTTGTTTATCCTTACATATTTACTGTATTTTTACTATTTACTGTTACCATTTTATTGTTGTTATTATAATTTTTTTCATAATTTATATTATTATTTGCTACAATTTTATATTATTCTTCATTATTTATTACAATGTTTTTGTATACATTTTTGCTTTGGCAATATTGCCGCAATGTTTTTCATGCCAATAAAGCAGCTTCAATTTGAATTTGAATTTGAGGGAGAGAGACAGAGAGGTACGGATAGAGAGACAGACAGACAGAGAGGGAGAGAGACAGAGAGAGAGGCAGAGAGAAAGACAGAGAGGGAGAGAGACAGACAGAGAGGGAGAGTGACAGACAGAGAGGGAGAGAGACAGACAGAGAGGGAGAGAGACAGACAAAGGGGGAGAGAGACAGAGAAATGGCAAGAGACAGAGCGGGAGAGAGACAGAGAGGGAGGGAGGGAGAGAGACAGACAGACAGGCAGAGCGGGATATAGACAGGCAGAGCGGGATATAGACAGACAGAGAGGGAGACAGACAGACAGACAGACAGAGAGAGAGAGAGAGAGAGAGAGAGAGAGAGAGAGAGAGAGAGAGAGAGAGAGAGAGAGAGAGAGAGAGAGAGAGAGAGAGAGAGAGACACAGACAGACAGACAGACAGACAGACAGACAGACAGACAGACAGACAGACAGACAGACAGACAGACAGACAGACAGACAGACAGACAGACAGACAGACAGACAGACAGACAGACAGACAGACAGAGGGAGAGAGAGGGAGAGAGAGGGAGAGAGAGGGAGAGAGAGGGAGTGAGACAGAGAGGGAGACAGAGAGGGAGAGAGACAGAGAGGGAGAGAGACAGAGAGGGAGAGAGACAGAGAGAGAGAGAGAGAGACAGAGAGAGTGACAGACAGACAGAGAGAGTGACAGACAGACAGACAGAGACAGACAGAGAGGGAGAGAGACAGACAGAGAGGGAGAGAGACAGACAAAGGGGGAGAGAGACAGAGAAATGGCAAGAGACAGAGCGGGAGAGAGACAGAGAGGGAGGCAGAGAGGGAGAGAGACAGACAGACAGACAGACAGACAGACAGACAGAGAGAGAGAGAGAGAGAGAGAGAGAGAGAGAGAGAGAGAGAGAGAGAGAGAGAGAGAGAGAGAGAGAGAGAGAGAGAGAGAGAGAGAGAGAGAGAGAGAGAGACATACCAATTAGGATCTCTCTCTCTCTCTCTCTCTCTCTCTCTCTCTCTCTCTCTCTCTCTCTCTCTCTCTCTCTCTCTCTCTCAATTCAATTCAATTCAATTCAATTCAATTGACTTTATTGACATGGCAAGTTATTATTACTTACATTGTCAAAGTATACATATCGAAAAATTTAAATAAAATATATATGTATATATATACACAAAATATATATATATTTATATATAAATAAATGGTGGGATTAACAGCAATAATAATAGTAGTAGTGGACATGGGATTACCATTAATAACAGCTACAACAACAATATTAATCAGAACAACAATACATTAAAGCAACAGTAGTAGACCAGTGTCAACATGACTGAGAAGACACATGACCTGGTACGAAAGACAAAACAAAACTAAGCTAAATGGGAAATATTATCAACATTACTTTTAATTTTTCACTGGCTGTCCCTCAGGCTGTGGCAGGAGGACACATATTTGGCTGCCAAAACTGCACATTTTGGCTTTTCACCCAATAAATATTTGAATTTTTCTTCATCTTTTATAGTTTCAAATTCTTTGTATTGAATTATAATTTTGGGAAAGAAATATGCTCTTAGGTCTGAGTATTTGTCACAGTGTAGTAGGAAATGCACTTCTGTCTCTACCTCTCCCCTGGAGCAGAGTGAGCACAGCCTGTCCTCCCTGGGCAGCCAGGTTTGTCTGTGACGACCGGTCTCTATAGCCAGACTGTGCTCACTGAGTCTGTACCTAGTCAATGTTTTCCTCAGTTTTCTATCAGTCACAGTGGTCAGATAGTCTGCCACCATGTACTGTCTGTTTAGAGCCAAATAGCATTGAAGTTTACTTTGATTTTTTGTGGTGTCTTTCCAATAGGTTATATATTTTTCTTTTTGTTTTGTGATGATTTGGTTGGGCCAGATTTTCTGAGGGCTGTCCCGAGGCTCTATGGGGTTGGTTTGGGTTGGTGAACTGAGCCTCAGAACCAGCTGGCTGAGGGGACTCTTCTCTGGTTTCATCTCTTGACATTGTAGAGCTGTGTGATGGAATGTTTTAGGGTCACTTGTTTTTAGATGGTTGTAAAATTTGATGGCTCTTTTTTCTATTCGAATGAGGAGGGGATATTGGCCCAATTCTGCCCTACATGCGTTATTTGGAGTTTTTCTTTGTACTTGCAATACAGTCTTGCAAAACTCTGCATGCAATACTTCAATTGGATGTTTGTCCCATTTAGTAAATTCATTATTAGACAGCGGACCCCATACTTCACTGCCATATAGAGCAATTGGTTCTATAACTGATTGAAAAATTTTGAGCCAGATTCTAATTGGAATTTCAATTTTGATGTTCCTTTTAATGGCATAGAATGCTCTTCTTGCTTTGTCTCTCAGCTCATTCACAGCCATGTGAAAGCTACCTGTGTTGCTGATATTTAGTCCTAGATATGTGTAGTTTTTGGTGTGTTCTAATAGAACTGTGTCCAAATAGAATTTATATTTGTCATCCTTATTTCCGGACCTTTTTTGGAATATCATTATATTTGTTTTTTTTAGGTTAACGGTCAGAGCCCAAGTCTGACAGAACCTGTGAAGATGATCTAGGTGTTGCTGTAACCCCTCTTTAGTGGGAGACAGCAGCACCAGGTCATCTGCGTACAGCAGACACTTGATTTCAGTGTTGTGTAGGGTGATACCAGGTGCTGCCGATTCTTCTAATGTTTTTGCCAATTCATTAATGTAGATGTTAAATAATGTTGGACTTATTGGGCAGCCCTGTTTCACTCCCCGCCCCTGAGAGAAGAAGTCTGTTTGCTTGTTGCCAATTTTAGGGAAAGGTTATTGCTTCCTGGTAGGTGTTTATCCCCATGACTGTTAATAGTGTCTTGTTCTTCTGCTATTCTAGCATTCAGGTCTCCACAGACCAGTACGTTGCCTTGGGCCTGAAAGTGACTAATCTCTCCCTCTAGAATGGAGAAGCTCTCTTCGTTGAAGTAGGGTGACTCTGAGGGGGGAATGTATGTGGCACAGAGGAAGACATTTTTATCTGTCAAGATAGCTTCCTTGTTGATTTTTAACCAGATAAAGAATTCTCCTGTTTTGATCAATTCGATTGAATTAATTAGTTCAGATTTATACCATATTAGCATTCCCCCTGAGTCTCTGCCCTGTTTGATTCCTTTTAATTTAGTGGATGGTATAATTATCTCCCTATAACCTAGTGGACAGCCAGTGGAAACATCACCTCTGCACCATGTTTCCTGTAGTACTAAAATATCAACATCATTAATTTCTTTCAGGAAGTCTGGGTTTCTGCTCTTTAGCCCAAAAGCAGAGGACTTCAATCCTTGTATATTCCAACATGCAACGTAAAAAGACTTCATAACTTTTTTTTTTTTTCTCTTTTCTTTACCTTTCAAAATGAGACAAACACTCACAATCCAAGAAGAACCATTAAAATAGGATTTTTCAATTAAAGTAAACTCTTATTTTGCAAATGTGATTTGTTTATCATTTAGATAGAATTTGTGTCATGCCACTTGGGTGGATGTAGTGTGAGAATGGTGGAGTTCTTGTGATCATCTTACCATGACCCTCGGCCCATCACATGTGAGCATAGTAGACTCAGCATTTGTTTAATGTCACTCATTTGGTTGGTGGGGGCTGGGCCAGTTGCTCCTCTCACAGCCTGTGCGTAGCTCTGCCTGCTGGGCTGTGGCTCCTCCAGGTGTGGGTCTGCGGTGGGGAGGAGGGGGGTGGTAGGCCTCATCTGGGTGGCTCTGAAGCTGGGCTGGGGTGGTCTGTGCTGCGCTGGCTGTGGTGGGCATTGAGGTTGGTGGTGCTGTGGTCGTGGCTGGGGGGTCCAGGGTGCTGGTCCGGGATGTTGTCTCGGTGATCTCGGCGGGGTGGAGATTGCTCCGCTGTTCCTGGGTGGAGAGTTCGGGCTGCGGTTTAAAGCGACGTCCTTGAGAGTCTTGGCAAGGATGGGGACTGTCTCCCTGTACAGGTGAACATGGTCATAGAGACAGTCCAGATCGAGGGTGGGATGGTGGGCCAGGTGTACATTGGGTCGCAGGGCACAGTCCCGGGATAGGCTGGCGTTTATTCTTTGGATTGTGGCAGGGTGGAAGTCCCTCCTCTGTAGAAGGGTTGACACTATGATTCTTGAGTTGGGGAAGATTGCGGAGGCCTTCTCAATCACTCCCCGTAGTGAAGTCGCCACCCTCTCCTGCTGAGCACGCAGGTCGTTGCTTCCGGTATGTATGATTATGTGGCTTGGCGACCCGAGATGGTTCTTATCAAGCAGCTCCATGGCACTTTGCGTTGTTGGGCACCACACCTTTCTCGTTTTGTGTCTAGGGAAAAGTTTCTTCTCCTGAACATACTTCCCATTTGAGTCCATTAACAGGACGATGTCAGCCAGTGTTTCTTCTGGACTGGGGGGGGCAGAGGGGGGGCTGGTGGGTGTTGGAGCTGGGGTGTGGCTGGTCTGTGTGGGTGCCACTGTCAGTGGGAGGCTGTTCTGTGGGTTGGGGAGGAGGGGTGCAGCAGCCAGGGCTGGGGAAGTCTGGCTGGTTGAGCTGGACTCCTCTGCTGTGTGAGGGCAGGTCATAGGGTGGTGATCTATCTGCTCCTGCAGCCTGTCCTCTGCTCTCTTTCTCTCCTGCAGCTCCTCTCTTAGTGCGGTCAGCTCCTTATTGCTGCTCTGCCTGTCTTTTTGGAGCTCTCTCACCTCCTTTGTTAGATCAGCCAGCTCTCTCTTGAGTCCGTCTCTCTCTTGCTGAACCTCTTTCAGCTGTGTTGCAAAGCTGCTGTCCTGCTCTGTCCTCACCTTGGTTAGGAGCTCCTCTAAGGTGTGGTTGTCTGGTTGCTGTTTGCTCACGCTCTCCCTGAGCAGGACCACCTCCCCCTCCAGTTTGGTGAACTCATCCCTCATGGCAGCCATGGTGGTGAGGAGGGCCTGAGCCTGCTCTGCACTGAGGGGGTCGCTCTCCTCTTGGGGCGTGTCCTCCACTATGGTGGGAAGAGAGGTGCTGGATGTGCCTTGTTGGGTGGGGAGGGTAAGGGTGAGGGTGGTGCTGGGGGAGTTTGTCTTGTGGGAGGGCATGTCACTGGTGGTGTCCTTCTCTCTCTCCGCTCTCTCCTTAATGGTCTGAAAATCTGTTTCAAACAGCCTGATGTTACCTTGCACCATGACAGTCCCAGTCTTGTAGAGGTTGATTGTTATCATGGTGCTGTCAGGGTCGTCTGTCTCTTTGATTTTCAGCTTCCACCCATTACAGATTCCCTCTTTCTTTATGCATGGGTAGTGAGAGCAGACTGCTGAGCGCCATGCATTTGGCTGGTCAGTGAGGAAGATGAGATTACTCACGTCACCGTTTTTGTAGAGGTCTGCAAAAAGGGTTTCTGGCCTCTCCTCTAGTAGTTTCTGTTTGAAAGCTTTCCTCATTGTGTCATTTTTGACCTTTTTTGGGTAGAGAATGGATTCTGCGCTGAGGGGGAGTGGGGACATGTTGTCTGTGCGCTCTGCTACTACCGCTACTGCTGCGCTGTTCTGCTGCCCCGTTGCCATGGCAACCGATTTGTTCGTCTGCTGTTCGCGCTACTTTCAAAAATCAGCAAATATAGTGAAAAATCCGACTGAAGATATGTTTACAGTTAGTCCGTGCTCCTTTTTGGTTTACTCACTCAGTTTGGTCGTTTGATGTAGTTGTATTAACTGACCTTGTTAGGTTTGTTCTAGCTCCTTTCTTATGGCTAGCTTGTTAGTCTGCTGGCTGGGTCTTTGTTGTGTAGCTAGCTAGCTAGACTCAAGACTTCTTAACTTGAGGCGCAAAGTTACTTTTTTTTCTATTCTGAATGTATAGAGTTGTTGTTCATCACTTCTTGTCTGGAATTCTTCTTCGATTAGAGTGTTTATCTCATTCTAAAAACCTAAAAAATCAAATATATCAGGAGCTCATGTTGAGCATGACTCTCTCTCTCTCTCTCGTGCCCTCTCTTTTTTCAATCAGCTTTTTCAATCACTCCCTTCAGTGCTGTGGCCACCCTTTCCTGCTTTGCTCTCAGGTCGTTTGTGCCTGTGTGTATTATTATGTGGAATGGGAAATATATAGAAGAAAAAAAACTTTTTCCCAAACACAGTGTGTCTAAACTCTGGTGTCCAAACACCCAGCGCGCCCTAGACCTTCTGTCTGAGGACAAACTAGGCTCACCTAGCCACATAATAATACACACAGGCACAAACGACCTGAGAGCAAAGCAGGAAAGGGTGGCCACAGCACTGAAGGGAGTGATTGAAAAAGCTTCTTCTACTTTCCCCAATGCACAAGTGGTTATCTCCACCCTGCTACCACGAAAAGACTTCCACCCTGCTACAATACAGCGGGTAAACGCAAGCATTTCCCGTGACTGTGCCTCAAAACCAAATGTTTTCCTGGCCCACCACTCCACCCTGGACTTGAACAGCCTCTATGACCAGGTCCATCTCTATAAGGCAGCAGTGCCCACCTTTGTCCGGACTCTAAAGGACATCGCTCTCAAACGCAGCCCCAACACTTCACACAGGAGCAACAGATCAATAGACACCCCACCCAGACCAGCGAGACACCCTCCAAGACCTGCAGGACCCCCCCGTGGACCTACACATAGAGGACCCACGCCAAGAGGACTTACATCCAGACCACAGCACCCCCAGACACATCCACACCCCCACCCCAACCAATCAACACCCCCCACATCAACCATGCCCACACCCCATTTAGGCCCCCTCAGATCAGACCTATGCCACTCCTGCCCACCCCATGCACCCCACCCCCGCAAAGAGAGCATCAACATGGAAGTCACACATACGCCCAGGTAGTGAGCGGGCAAACAGGCCCAACCCCCACTCTTACACTCGCCCAAGCCAACGGCATGTACCAGATGCTCAGCAGGCTCTGCTCACACTTACTGGCCTGAGGCCAAACCACACGGCCAACAACATTGGACACTTTATGGAACAAAAAGCCTTCACTATATCATCCTGGAATATCCAAGGCCTGAGGTCATCTGCCTTTGGCCTAAAGAGCAGGAACACGGACTTCACCAAAGAAATCGGTAATGCAGACATTGTCATCCTGCAAGAAACATGGTATAGCGGAGACGGACCCACTGGTTGCCCTCTAGGTTACAGAGAGCTGGTAGTCCCATCCACCAAACTACCAGGTGTGAAACAGGGAAGGGACTCAGGGGGAATGCTAATTTGGTATAGAGCAGACCTAACTCACTCCATTAAATTAATCAAAACAGGAACATTTTACATTTGGCTAGAAATTCAAAAGGAAATTATCTTAACAGAGAAAAATGTCCTCCTGTGTGCTACCTATATCCCCCCACTAGAATCCCCATACTTTAATAAAGACAGCTTCTCCATCCTGGAGGGGGAAATCAATCATTTCCAGGCCCAGGGACATGTATTAGTCTGTGGCGACCTAAATGCCAGAACTGGACAAGAACCTGACACCCTCAGCACACAGGGGGACAAACACCTGCCTGCAGGTGACAGCATTCCCTCCCCCATATGCCCCCCTAGGCACAACTATGACAACATAACCAACAAAAACGGGTCACAACTCCTGCAGCTCTGTCGCACGCTGGGTATGTACATAGTCAATGGTAGGCTTCGAGGGGACTCCTATGGTAGGTTCACCTATAGCTCATCTCTTGGCAGTAGCACTGTAGACTACTTTATCACTGACCTCAACCCAGAGTCTCTCAGAGCGTTCACAGTCAGCCCGCTGACACCCCTATCAGACCACAGCAAAATCACAGTCTACTTGAACAGAGCAATACTCAATCATGAGGCATCAAAGCCAAAGGAACTGAGTAACATTAAGAAATGCTATAGATGGAAGGAATGCAGTTTGGAAACCTACCAAAAAACAATTAGGCAACAGCAAATTCAATCCCTTTTAGACAACTTCCTGGGTAAAATGTTCCACTGCAATAGTGAAGGTGTAAACTTGGCAGTAGAAAATCTTAACAGTATATTTGACCTCTCAGCTTCCCTATCAAATCTAAAAATCTCAAATAGAAAACCGAAGAAAATGAACAACAATGACAAATGGTTTGATAAAGAATGCAAAAATCTAAGAAATAAATTGAGGAACCTGTCCAACCAAAAACATAGAGACCCGGAAAACCTGAGTCTACGCCTTCACTATGGCGAATCACTAAAACAATACAGAAATACACTACGGAAAAAGAAGGAACAGCACGTCAGAAATCAGCTCAATGTAATTGAAGACTCCATAGACTCTAACCAATTCTGGGAAAATTGGAAAACACTAAACAAACAACAACACGAAGAATTATCTATCCAAAATGGAGATGTATGGGTAAACCACTTCTCCAATCTTTTTGGCTCTATAACAAAGAATAAAGAACAAAAACATATACATGATCAAATACAAATCCTAGAATCAACTATTAAAGACTACCAGAACCCATTGGATTCTCCAATTACCTTGAATGAGTTACAGGACAAAATAAAAACCCTCAAACCCAAAAAGGCCTATGGTGTTGATGGTATCCTTAATGAAATGATCAAATATACAGACAACAAATTCCAATTGGCTATACTAAAACTCTTTAACATCGTCCTTAGCTCTGGCATCTTCCCCAATATTTGGAACCAAGGACTGATCACCCCAATCCACAAAAGTGGAGACAAATTTGACCCCAATAACTACCGTGGAATATGCGTCAACAGTAACCTTGGGAAAATACTCTGCATTATCATTAACAGCAGACTCGTACATTTCCTCAATGAAAACAATGTACTGAGCAAATGTCAAATTGGCTTTTTACCAAATTACCGTACAACAGACCATGTATTCACCCTACACACCCTAATTGACAACCAAACAA
>NC_092106.1:38054608-38252108 GCF_045679555.1 Salvelinus alpinus | reverse complement strand
CCTTTTCGAACAAACTGTATATGTATGTTGTAAAATGATGTTACAGGAGTGTCATCGGAAGAATTCTGAGAAGGTTAGTGAAAAAATTAATATATTTTGGCGGTGATTACGTTATAGCGCTCTTTGGCTGGAATCGATGCTCTGGTAACGTTTGCACATGTAGTATGCTAACTTATCGATTTATTGTGTTTTCGCTGAAAAACGCTTAGAAAATCTGAAATATGGTCTGAAATCACAAGAACTGGGTCTTTCCATTGCTATGCTTTGTCTATTTTTATGAAATGTTTTATGATGAGTAAATTGGTCATACACGTTGCTCTATCTAGTAATTCTAGTCGATTTGTGATGGTCGGTGCAATTGTAAACTGTGATTTCTACCTGAAATATGCACTTTTTTCTAACAAAAACTATCCTATACCATGAATATGTTATCAGACTGTCATCTGATGGTTTTTTTTATAGGTTATTGGCTATCAATATCTTAGTTGAGCCGAATTGGTGATAGCACCTGAAGGAGTAAGAAACTGATGGAGTTAGAATAGTGGTGTATTTTGCTAACGTGTTTAGCTAATAGATTTACATATTTTGTCTTCCCTGTAAAACATTTTAAAAATCTGAAATGGTGGCTTTATTCACAAGATCTGTATCTTTCATCTGGTGTCTTGGACTTGTGATTTAATGATATTTAGATGCTACTATCTACTTGTGAAGCTATGCTAGCTATGCTAATCAGTGTGTGGGGGGTGGGGGGTGCTCCCGGATCCGGGATTGATACTCGTGAAAGGTTAAATTCTACAACCACCTAAAAGGAAGCGATTCCCAAACCTTCCATAACAAAGCCATCACCTACAGAGAGATGAACCTGGAGAAGAGTCCCCTAAGCAAGCTGGTCCTAGGGCTCTGTTCACAAACACAAACCACAGAGCCCCAGGACAACAGCACAATTAGACCCAACCAAATCATGAGAAAACAAAAAGATAATTACTTGACACATTGGAAAGAATTAACAAAAAAACAGAGCAAACTAGAATGCTATTTGGCCCTAAACAGAGAGTACACAGTGGCAGAATACCTGACCACTGTGACTGACCCAAACTTAAGGAAAGCTTTGACTATGTACAGACTCAGTGAGCATAGCCTTGCTATTGAGAAAGGCCGCCGTAGGCAGACATGGCTCTCAAGAGAAGACAGGCTATGTGCACACTGCCCACAAAATGAGGTGGAAACTGAGCTGCACTTCCTAACCTCCTGCCCAATGTATGACCATATTAGAGAGACATATTTCCCTCAGATTACACAGATCCACAAAGAATTTGAAAACAAATCCAATTTTGATAAACTCCCATATCTACTGGGAGAAATTCCACAGTGTGCCATCACAGCAGCAAGATTTGTGACCTGTTGCCACAAGAAAAGGGCAACCAGTGAAGAACAAACACCATTGTAAATACAACCCATATTTATGCTTATTTATTTTAACTTGTGTGCTTTAACCATTTGTACATTGTTACAACACTGTGTATATATAATATAACATTTGTAATGTCTTTATTGTTTTGAAACTTCTGTATGTGTAATGTTTACTGTTAATTTGTATTGTTTATTTCACTTTTGTATAATATCTACCTCACTTGCTTTGGCAATGTTTACACATGTTTCCCATGCCAATAAAGCCCCTTGAATTGAATTGAATTGAATTGAATTGAGAGAGAGAGAGAGAGAGAGAGAGAGAGAGAGAGAGAGAGAGAGAGAGAGAGAGAGAGAGAGAGAGAGAGAGAGAGAGAGAGAGAGAGAGAGAGAGAAAGACAGACAGACAGACAGACAGACAGACAGACAGACAGACAGACAGACAGACAGACAGACAGACAGACAGACGGACAGGGGGAGAGAGGGAGAGAGGGAGAGAGGGAGAGAGGGAGAGAGACAGACAGGGGGAGGGAGTGAGAGAGGGAGAGAGGGAGAGAGACAGACAGGGGGAGGGAGTGAGAGAGGGAGAGAGACAGAGAGGGAGAGAGACAGAGAGAGAGGGAGAGAGACAGACAAAGAGGGAGGGAGACAGACAGAGGGAGAGAGACAGACAAAGAGGGAGAGAGACAGACAGAGAGGGAGAGACAGAGAGGGAGAGAGACAGACAGAGGGAGAGAGACAGACAGAGAGGGAGAGAGACAGACAGAGGGAGAGAGACAGAGAGGGAGAGAGACAGACAAAGAGGGAGATAAACAGAGAGGGAGAGATAGACAGAGAGGGAGAGAGACAGAGAGGGAGAGAGACAGAGAGGGAGAGAGACAGACAGAGAGGGAGAGACAGAGAGGGAGAGAGACAGACAGAGGGAGAGAGACAGACAAAGAGGGAGAGAGACAGAGAGGGAGAGAGATAGACAGAGAGGGAGAGATAGACAGAGAGGGAGAGAGACAGACAGAGAGGGAGAGAGACAGACAAAGAGGGAGAGAGACAGACAAAGAGGGAGAGATAGACAGAGAGGGAGAGAGACAGAGAGGGAGAGAGACAGAGAGGGAGAGAGACAGAGAGGGAGAGAGACAGAGAGGGAGAGAGATAGACAGAGAGGGAGAGAGACAGAGAGGGAGAGAGACAGAGAGGGAGAGAGATAGACAGAGAGGGAGAGATAGACAGAGAGGGAGAGATAGACAGAGAGGGAGAGAGACAGACAAAGAGGGAGAGAGACAGACAAAGAGGGAGAGAGACAGACAAAGAGGGAGAGATAGACAGAGAGGGAGAGAGACAGAGAGGGAGAGAGACAGAGAGGGAGAGAGATAGACAGAGAGGGAGAGAGACAGAGAGGGAGAGAGACAGAGAGGGAGAGAGATAGACAGAGAGGGAGAGATAGATAGACAGAGAGGGAGAGAGACAGAGAGGGAGAGAGATAGACAGAGAGGGAGAGAGACAGAGAGGGAGAGAGACAGAGAGGGAGAGAGATAGACAGAGAGGGAGAGAGATAGACAGAGAGGGAGAGATAGACAGAGAGGGAGAGAGACAGAGAGGGAGAGAGATAGACAGAGAGGGAGAGAGACAGAGAGGGAGAGAGACAGAGAGGGAGAGAGATAGACAGAGAGGGAGAGACAGAGAGGGAGAGAGACAGAGAGGGAGAGAGACAGACAGAGAGGGAGAGAGACAGACAAAGAGGGAGAGAGACAGAGAGGGAGAGAGACAGAGAGGGAGAGAGATAGACAGAGAGGGAGAGATAGACAGAGAGGGAGAGAGATAGACAGAGAGGGAGAGAGACAGAGAGGGAGAGAGATAGACAGAGAGGGAGAGATAGACAGAGAGGGAGAGAGACAGAGAGGGAGAGATAGACAGAGAGGGAGAGATAGACAGAGAGGGAGAGATAGACAGAGAGGGAGAGATAGACAGAGAGGGAGAGAGACAGAGAGGGAGAGACAGAACGGGAGAGGGACAGACAGAGAGGGAGAGAGAGACAGATAGACAGAGCGGGAGAGAGACAGACAGACAGACAGAGAGGTAGAGGGACACAGAGAGAGAGAGGGAGAGAGAGGGAGGGAGACAGAGTGTGAGAGAGACAGAGAGGGGTAGATACAGAGAGAGGGAGAGAGATAGACAGAGAGAGAGAGACAGATAGAGAGGGAGAGAGACAGACAAAGAGGGAGAGAGATAGACAGAGAGAGAGAGACAGATAGAGAGGGAGAGAGACATAGATAGGAAGGGAGAGAGACAGACAGAGAGGGAGAGAGACAGACAGAGCGGGAGAGAGACAGACAGAGCGGGAGAGAGACAGACAAGACAGACAGAGAGGTAGAGGGACAGAGAGAGAGGGAGAGAGAGGGAGGGAGACAGAGTGGGAGAGAGACAGAGAGCGGTAGATACAGAGAGAGAAGGAGAGAGACAGATAGAGAGGGAGAGAGACAGACAAAGAGGGAGAGAGACAGACAGAGAAGGAGAGAGACAGACAGAGTGGGAGAGAGACAGACAGAGGGAGAGAGACAGACAGAGAGGGAGAGAGACAGACAGAGGGAGAGAGACAGACAGAGAGGGAGAGAGACAGACAGAGAGGGAGAGAGACAGACAGAGGGAGAGAGACAGACAGAGGGAGAGAGACAGACAGAGGGAGAGAGACAGACAGAGGGAGAGAGACAGACAGAGAGGGAGAGAGACAGACAGAGGGAGAGAGACAGACAGAGAGAGAGAGACAGACAGAGGGAGAGACACAGACAGAGAGGGAGAGAGAACAACAGAAACATTTATTAAACTAAGCACTTTTTGCGACACTCAGGCAAGCATAGTTTTGAAAGCTCCCTTTCATCCAGACATTGCTGATCCGTCCTTTTTTTAAAGGTAAAAGAATAAAACCCTTTTCATCACTTTGAAGAGAAGAAGTGACAGAAGTCCCATAATAATCATAGCCAGTCCTACGTGGGAATAGTCACGTTCTAAGCGCTAAGCAGCGCTACTGTAGCAGGCTTCTCTGTGTTGGGCCTAATGACTGTAGACCACATATCACATTCACTTAATTCTCCAACCAGGGCATTTCCTATTCCCTCATTAATTCCATTACAAAAGGGGGCTGTCTTAGCGCAAAAGTGGGCTGTCTTAGCTGAGATGAGATGAGGGAGAGGAAGAGATCTGCTTTGGGTTTAGCATGGATTTGCATTAGTTGTTAGACAATTAGCCCAGCGGTTGCTAGCGGTCGTTGCAGCTACAAATGTAGGATCTTAATCTGACCACCCTCTTGCAGGAGAAAGTTACTGTAATCTAGGAAATGTAAAACGTGTAGTGCATTTGAGGTTTGAAAGGCTTCTAAAGTTTGTAACTTCCACTTTGAAATTTCAGACTTTATTTTCCCTTATGAAAAATGTAGTCAACCCCTTCAAAAATGTCCATTAATTATAATCCACATGATTACATGTCATGTAGCTGCAGGATTATTCCTCTGCTGTAGCAAATTAGCTCAAATTAAGATCCTACATATGTAGCCTGCTAGCTTCAGCAATCTCCCAGACAGCCACCTCTTTTCACTCCCCATGCACTTAAGAACTGGTCCAAAGACAGTTGTGTCCTTTCATGTAGGGGGAGAAAGGTAGGACTGCTATAGTGAGAGATGTTTTCAGATCATTTTATATTATTTCACCCAGTAGCCAAGATTAGAATTGGTGGGGCTGGATGAAAGTAATCAGAGCTCTACTTCCTTGATGTTGTGTTGCTGAGGCAACTGCCAATCATCCCAATCTGTTTTCTCGAATGTGCCAACTGTGTACATGGGCATTCAGGAACGCATGTTTCAATGCCAAAACAGGTAAGGTACACACCTACCTATTATAGAGCACATCCTGTAGGTGCAACAGTATTAGATGGCGAAGGCAAATCTGAAATAATAAACAGCAAACAACCCACATACAGCAGTGTGAGAAGGGCACAGCACAGGTGGCACGCTTGGCATCAGACAGGCTCCATCACAACACGTCTATTACAATCTGTAGAAAACAAAGATGTGCTGACAAAACAGATGGTTTGACGAAACAAAAATGAGATTTCAGTCACTTCCATGTGTCATCACTATCTCGTGTACCTGCAGTGCGTTTCTCCTATAGTGACTCAGTACACACTGTCATGACGTTGCCCTGTTGGGTGAGCTTTATGACCCCCCATAAATACCTTTCCCCCTTTTCTCTCCATTCTACAGAATGGACTCTTTTAAAGGCCTTTGTTATCATCAAAATGTTGGGGAATGGAACAATATTTCACTTTCTCAACCAGTTGAAAGTGTCTGTTGGTACTTAAATTATATCTTGTAAAGTCGACACATACTAGTTATCAGATTCACATGGAATTGTTGTGCAATTTAAATGTTTAAATATGAAACTATTTGTGAAAAGATTAAATGTAATTTTAGCATCCAAATTAGAGAAATGATTTCATGTGTAAACTATGCTCACTCAGAGGCCACGCCCAAGTGAACAGATATTGGTTGAGAACTATGAAACAAGCCCTTCTCTCCCCCACTACAAAAGCCCGTTGACGGAAGTCAAACTTTGTTCCCGACGACGTGAGGACTGGTGTCCATACGTTTAAAAGTGCTAATTTCATTGTAGAGGTGACGATCACCACGCTGGAAGAATTTCTGCTAGACCAGCCAGAATTCAGCGCAAACTGATTATGGCAAAATGGTATGAACTTTGAACTCTTATTCACTGAAGAAGAAGTGATACATCCAAGAAGTCGGGTTATCAGCTGCAACTGTAAACGTACGTGGCCTAGGAAAGGACAGACAATCTCCTAATAAGAACGACAGGGTACAACGTATCCGCCCTACAACACTACGACCAGAAATATTCTTCAAAGGACAATGGCAATCTCTGCCAGTCTTCCATCTTCGACCCATCTTTCGAAGCGCAGCTCAGTATAAATATATATCTTGCATTTTCCTTTTCCGAATGGGCGGTTATTAGAATGCATAAGATTCTATATTTACGGTAGCATAGCTTTTCAAGGTCCGATAGACCCAATCTCCTTTGTCCCTCAGTCTTCCTGCTCTTTGATTCAAACCCAACCCCCTTTCTTTGTGTAATCAGCCGTCAGATCGGTTTCGTTCGCCGGGAATTTTTCTTTTATGACATGATTAGTAATCGATGGATGATCCATCCTGTGTATATGTAATTCTGTGTGATTATTTAGGTATTTAGTAAATAAATAATGATGCCAATTTTTGTATTGCTGATTCAACTTGTTAGCCAGGGTTCGTGAAGATAACCAAGAAGTTTACGACGTTCAGATGACACTGAATAACGTGACGATTAATAATTGACTGCTGTTGATATAAAAGATCTTCACATCTTTAAGAGTTTATTCGGAAGACAACTGCTCTATAAACACTCTTCCGTGGTGCCCCAGGTTATTAACGAGTTAATTGTTGCATGGTTTAATTCAATCACGTAATCAATCAAACATTAGGTAATCTATTTGATAAAATAGCCTGTCACATAATTTAGTCAGTCAGAGACATGACAACACAAATGTAGACGTTCCTATATACTGAGTCGTTTCATTATGAAAGGTGATTTGAACACACAGGCTCTTCATTGGAACGATAAGACAATTAGAAATACATAAAAAATTTAAAAAGTCTACTGATGATGACACGTTGTATTAACGTTGTGTCCAAGTTGAAAGGATATGATTGGCAAGGTGTTGGCTCAGGGAGGGGTTTATTGTGTTTTCTCTGTCACGGTGTTGTTGGCTCGGTCGGAACGTGTGACGGGTGAAGAACTCTGTTGCTGCAGCTCCGTGCAGCTGTTATGTGTTATTGGAGATGACAAGAGTCTTGTTAGTTCAATTTATGACATATCAATATAAACCCATTTCCATGAGAGATGAATTTAAGTTGACTCAGAGGCTTACACACACACACACACACACACACACACACACACACACACACACACACACACAGAGGAACTCTCGCGCGCGCACACACACACACACACACACACACACACACACACACACACACACACACACACACACACACACACACACACACACACACACACACACACACACACACACACACACACACACACACACACACACACACACAGGCACTCGCGCACGCAAACACACACACAGACACACACATACACGGACGCACACAGGAACACGCGCGCGCACACACACACACACACAGTCGCACACAGAAGGACATAGAAGGACAGTGAATCCAGTTGTTTTCTATGGAAACAACTATTCAACTTTAACTAACCATTAAACGTCAGTCTTCGTCAACAACAGAGTCACAAAGCTCTGTGGTTGTTATTGATGAAAGACAAGATGGAGGAAGTCAATATGGTGTCTGTGAGTTTGAGTAATTCACTTCCATTTGACTTTGAAGAATGGATCAGAAAAGCAAGCATCAAAGAGATATATAATCGGCAGAATGTTCTGACATGAAAGGGGCTTTGGGAGAACAGCCCATCAACTGCTGTGTAGTCTCTCTTTATGGACCAAGATGTTGCTTTCCTCCCTCCTTCTCCCCCAATCACACACTCCTTCTCCCCCAATCGCACACTCCTTCTCCCCCAATCACACACTCCTTCTCCCCCAATCACACACTCCTTCTCCCCAATCACACACTCCTTCTCCCCCAATCACACACTCCTTCTCCCCCAATCACACACTCCTTCTCCCCCAATCACACACTCCTTCTCCCCCAATCGCACACTCCTTCTCCCCCAATCACACACTCCTTCTCCCCCAATCACACACTCCTTCTCCCCAATCACACACTCCTTCTCCCCCAATCACACACTCCTTCTCCCCCAATCACACACTCCTTCTCCCCCAATCACACACTCCTTCTCCCCCAATCACACACTCCTTCTCCCCCAATCACACACTCCTTCTCCCCCAATCACACACTCCTTCTCCCCCAATCACACACTCCTTCTCCCCCAATCACACACCCCTTCTCCCCCAATCACACACTCCTTCTCACCCAATCACACACTCCTTCTCACCCAATCACACACTCCTTCTCCCCCAATCACACACTCCTTCTCCCCCAATCACACACTCCTTCTCCCCCAATCACACACTCCTTCTCCCCCAATCACATACTCCTTCTCCCCCAATCACACACTCCTTCTCCCCCAATCACACACACCTTCTCCCCCAATCCTTTCCATATCTTGTCCTAAAAAGCGCTTAAAATAAAATGTAATATCATTATTATAAAACCGTTTTATCTTTGAATACACCTATTTATTTTCTCTCTCGCTCTTTGTATTTTTAGAATCCAGTGATTCCTCTTTGTCTAATTATCCCATTCCTATTTCCTATAGCCACAACCATACTAGGAGGAATACCTACGTAAGAATGCAGTTCATTGACTATAGCTCAGACTTCAACACCATAGTATCCTCCAAGCTCATCATTAAGCTCAGTACCCTGGGTATGAACCCCGCCCTGTGCAACTGGGTCCTGGACTTCCTGACGAGCTGACCCCAGGTGGTGAAGGTAGGGAACAACACCTCCCCTTCGCTGATCCTCAATACAGGGGCCCCACAAGGGTACGTGATCAGCCCCCTCCTGTACTCCCTGATCACCCATGACTGCGTGACCACGCACACCTCCAACTCAATCATCAAGTTTGCAGTAGTAGGCCTGATTACCAACAATGATGAGACAGCCTACAGGGAGGAGGTGAGGGCCCTGGCGGAGTGGTGCCAGGAAAATAACCTCTCCCTCAATTTCAACAAAACGAAGGAGCTGATCGTGGAATTCAGGAAACAGCAGAGGGAGCACGCCCCTATCCACATCGACTGGACCACAGAGGAGTACTTGGAAATTTTCAAGTTACTCAGCGCACACATCACTGACAATCTGAAATGATCCACCCACATATAGAGTGTGTGGGTGGATCATTTCCTCTCTTTACATATCTCTTTACAACCTCTCCTTACCAACTCACCTTACCACCTCTCGTTACCACCTCTCTTTACATCTCTCTTTACAACCTCTCCTTACCAACTCACCTTACCACCTCTCGTTACCACCTCTCTTTACAACCTCTCCTTACCAACTCACCTTACCACCTCTCGTTACCACCTCTCTTTACATCTCTCTTTACAACCTCTCCTTACCAACTCACCTTACCACCTCTCGTTACCACCTCTCTTTACATCTCTCTTTACAACCTCTCCTTACCAACTCACCTTACCACCTCTCGTTACCACCTCTCTTTACATCTCTCTTTACAACCTCTCCTTACCAACTCACCTTACCACCTCTCCTTACCACCTCTCTTTACATCTCTCTTTACAACCTCTCCTTACCAACTCACCTTACCACCTCTCCTTACCACCCCTCTTTACCACCTCTCTTTACAACCTCTCCGTACCCTCTCTCTTTACCAACTCTCCTTACCACCTTTCCTTACCACCTCTCCTTACAAACTTTCCTTACCAACTTTCCTTACCATCTCTCCTTACCACCCCTCCTTACCACCTCTGATTAGCACCTATCCTTACCACCTCTCCTTACCACCTATCCCTACAACCTATCAGTCAGCTCTCTTTCTGTTTCCCCCCCTTTTCTCTCCCTCCCTCTCTTCCTGTGTTCCTCTATTCCTCTCCAGTCAAGGTCAAAGGTTTATTTTTAGCCCCAATAACTCGAAAGTGTATCCTGTCGGTCTCTGACATGGAAAGACACTCTGAGTGTGAACAGCATGAGCAGACCTCCCAGAGGGCCACAGCAGTTAAACTGAGAGCATAACCAGTCCCTGGACACACCAGCACTACGTCACCACAACACAACCAGTCCCTAGATACAGAGAACTATGACGTCACCACAACACAACCAGTCCCTAGATACAGAGAACTATGACGTCACCACAACACAACCAGTCTCTAGACATACAAAACTATGACATCACCACAACACAACCAGTCCCTAGATACAGAGAACTATGACGTCACCACAACACAACCAGTCCCTAGACATACGGAACTATGACATCACCACAACACAACCCGTCTCTAGACATACAGAACTATGACGTCACCACAACACAACCAGTCCCTAGACATACGGAACTATGACGTCACCACAACACAACCAGTCCCTAGACATACGGAACTATGACATCACCACAACACAACCCGTCTCTAGACATACAGAACTATGACGTCACCACAACACAACAAGTCCCTAGACATACGGAACTATGACATCACCACAACACAACCAGTCTCTAGGCATACAGAACTATGACATCACCACAACACAACCAGTCCCTAGACATACGGAACTATGACATCACCACAACACAACCAGTCTCTAGACATACAGAACTATGACATCACCACAACACAATCCGTCTCTAGACATACAGAACTATGACATCACCACAACACAACCAGGCTCTAGAAATACGGAACTATGACATCACCACAACACAACCCGTCTCTAGACATACAGAACTATGACATCACCACAACACAACAAGTCCCTAGACATACAGAACTATGACATCACCACAACACAACCAGTCTCTAGACATACAGAACTATGACGTCACCACAACACAACCAGTCCCTAGACATACGGAACTATGACATCACCACAACACAACCAGCCTCTAGACATACAGAACTATGACATCACCACAACACAACCCGTCTCTAGACATACAGAACTATGACATCACCACAACACAACCAGGCTCTAGAAATACAGAGAACTATGACATCACCACAACACAACCAGTCCCTAGACATACGGAACTATGACATCACCACAACACAACCCGTCTCTAGACATACAGAACTATGACATCACCACAACACAACCAGGCTCTAGAAATACAGAGAACTATGACATCACCACAACACAACCAGTCCCTAGACATACGGAACTATGACATCACCACAACACAACCAGTCTCTAGACATACAGAACTATGACATCACCACAACACAGCCAGTCTCTAGACATACAGAAATATGACATCACCACAACAAGGCCAGTCCCTAGATACACAGAACTATGACATCACCACAACCCAGACAGTCCCTAGACACACAGAAGTATGACATCACCACAACACAGCCAGTCCCTAGATACACAGAACTATGACATCACCACAACACAGACAGTCCCTAGACACACAGAAGTATGACATCACCACAACACAGACAGTCCCTAGATACACAGAACTATGACATCCCCACCACACAGCCAGTCCCTAGATACACAGAACTATGACATCACCACAACACAGCTAGTCCCTAGACACACATAAGTATGACATCACCACAACACAGCCAGTCCCTAGACATACAGAACTATGACATCACCACAACACAGCTAGTCCCTAGACACACAGAACTATGACATCACCACAACACAGACAGTCCCTAGACACAGAACTATGATGTTACCACAACACAGCCAGTCCCTACACAGAACTATGACATCACCACAACACAGACAGTCCCTAGACACAGAACTATGATGTTACCACAACACAGCCAGTCCCTACACAGAACTATGACATCACCACAACACAGCCAGTCCCTAGATACACAGAACTATGACATCACCACAACACAGCCAGTCCCTAGACACACAGAACTATGACATCATAGCCACCGTGGAACAAACAACAACAGTAATGAACCACATCCCCTGGGCTGAAACACCTGACAGCCTTTAGACAGGTGAGAGAGGGAGTTAAGGTTGGGGTAGACACACACACACACACTCAAATCCTTGAAGACACTGTTGCTATGCAACACGGCCACAAAACAGCAATCATGTTTCCAGGTTTGGAAAACTATACAAAACATTTAACAAAATAAGAACAATTACGAAGCACATCTTATTATTTAGTGGTGTAATTTCCCCTCCAATTAAAACCAAATAAATCAAAGGCTTCCATCTTTCTAAGGAAGCCATAGAAAGACATATTTAACAGCTTCTTAAAACTTAGAGCACTTGTGTGAAAAGCTGCCAGACAATATAACCCTGTCCAAAGCATTGAGAGAGAGAGAGCGAGAAGGGGGGAGACTGCTCCTAAAAAAATGTATAGGGAATGAAAAGCAGGATAGAAATGCTTTTACAGTTGTTCGGATCAATGTGGGGGAGAAAAATTGATTTTCTGTTGGAGCCTCAGACACTATTTGTCAAGATGGCGTCTTATAAGTGATGCGCTTTTATATGATAACAGTGATGCCCCAGCAGTAACCCTAACTGTGGCTGTTAATGAAAGTGGAGCACACACTTAACAGACTGACCTCTTGGTATGGTTTCTCGAGGTCCCTTTGTTATGGTTTTTCTCGGTAACTAATCCGACTTCTCCAGGGAAATCAATGATGGGAAAGTATCACCTAAATGATGAGTGGATATTATCGTCAGCGTAACTAAGGGCAGAGGAAGAGGGCTGCCTCCATACAGAGAGAAAGAGGTTAGGTATCTATCTAGGGACAGAGAAAGCCCTCCATACAGAGAGAAAGAGGTTAGGTATCTATCCAGACGCAGGAAGCGGCGCAGGTCCTAATCCAGGCACTTGTCATCTCCCGTCTGGATTACTGCAACTCGCTGTTGGCTGGGCTCCCTGCCTGTGCCATTAAACCCCTACAACTCATCCAGAACGCTGCAGCCCGTCTGGTGTTCAACTTTCCCAAGTTCTCTCACGTCACCCCGCTCCTCCGCTCTCTCCACTGGCTTCCAGTTGAAGCTCGCATCCGCTACAAGACCATGGTGCTTGCCTACGGAGCTGTGAGGGGAACGGCACCTCCGTACCTTCAGGCTCTGATCAGGCCCTACACCCAAACAAGGGCACTGCGTTCATCCACCTCTGGCCTGCTCGCCTCCCTACCTCTGAGGAAGTACAGTTCCCGCTCAGCCCAGTCAAAACTGTTCGCTGCTCTGGCACCCCAATGGTGGAACAAACTCCCTCACGACGCCAGGTCAGCGGAGTCAATCACCACCTTCCGGAGACACCTGAAACCCCACCTCTTTAAGGAATACCTAGGATAGGATAAAGTAATCCTTCTAACCCCCCCCCCCCTTAAAAGAGTTAGATGCACTATTGTAAAGTGGTTGTTCCACTGGATATCATAAGGTGAATGCACCAATTTGTAAGTCGCTCTGGATAAGAGCGTCTGCTAAATGACTTAAATGTAAAATGTAAATGTAAATGAGAAAGCCCTCCATACAGAGAGAAAGAGGTTAGGTATCTATCCAGGGACAGAGAAAGCCCTCCATACAGAGAGAAAGAGGTTAGGTATCTATCCAGGGATAGAGAAAGCCCTCCATACAGAGAGAAAGAGGTTAGGTATCTATCCAGGGACAGAGAAAGCCCTCCATACAGAGAGAAAGAGGTTCGGTATCTATCCAGGGACAGAGAAAGCCCTCCATACAGAGAGAAAGAGGTTAGGTATCTATCCAGGGACAGAGAAAGCCCTCCATACAGAGAGAAAGAGGTTAGATATCTATCCAGGGATAGAGAAAGCCCTCCATACAGAGAGAAAGAGGTTAGGTATCTATCCAGGGACAGAGAAAGCCCTCCACACAGAGAGAGAGAGAGGTTAGGTATCTATCCAGGGACAGAGAAAGCCCTCCATACAGAGAGAAAGAGGTTAGGTATCTATCCAGGGACAGAGAAAGCCCTCCATCCAGAGAGAAAGAGGTTAGGTATCTATCCAGGGATAGAGAAAGCCCTCCACACAGAGAGAAAGAGGTTAGGTATCTATCCAGGGACAGAGAAAGCCCTCCATACAGAGAGAAAGAGGTTAGGTATCTATCCAGGGATAGAGAAAGCCCTCCATACAGAGAGAAAGAGGTTAGGTATCTATCCAGGGACAGAGAAAGCCCTCCATACAGAGAGAAAGAGGTTCGGTATCTATCCAGGGACAGAGAAAGCCCTCCATACAGAGAGAAAGAGGTTAGGTATCTATCCAGGGACAGAGAAAGCCCTCCATACAGAGAGAAAGAGGTTAGATATCTATCCAGGGATAGAGAAAGCCCTCCATACAGAGAGAAAGAGGTTAGGTATCTATCCAGGGATAGAGAAAGCCCTCCACACAGAGAGAAAGAGGTTAGGTATCTATCCAGGGACAGAGAAAGCCCTCCACACAGAGAGAAAGAGGTTAGGTATCTATCCAAAGAGAAAGAGAGACAGATTTCCAGTGATAAGGGTGTTAGATAAACCGTAAACATGCAACAGATTGCCTGCCACCCACATACAAACACACACATGCTACACACACACACACACACACACACAGATACACACACACACACCCACATACAAACACACACATGCTACACACACACACACACACACACACACACACACACACACACACACACACACACACACACACACACACACACACACACACACACACACACACACACACACACACACACACACACACACACACACACACACACACACACACACACACCAATCCCATGAAGCAGGCTGGTTGCCCCTGGCAGCAGTACTGGTAATGGCCCTAAGGAGTGGAAACATGGTGGCCAACATGTGTGACACACAATGGAAACAGTCACACTAAAAAGACCTGTCTTGGCTGGAAAAGTGACCACACACATATACACTCATCACATGTACATAAACACACATAAACATACAGATACACACACAAAACACTTGCGTATACAAACAGAAAATGGGCGGCAGGTATCCTAGCGATTAGAACGTTGGGCCAGTAACCAAAAGGTTGCGAGTTTGTATCCCAGAGTTTGTATCTATGTGCCCTTGAGCATGGCCTTCAACACTAAATATTCCAGGGTCCTGTACCACTACCATCCTCCTCCTGTACCCCCCCACCATCCTCCCCCTGTACCTCCACCATCTTCCTCCTGTACCTCACACCATCCTCCTCCTGTACCCCAAAACCATCTTCCTCCTGTACCACACACCATCCTCCCCCTGTACTTCCACCATCCTCCTCCTGTACCCCCCCACATCCTCCTCCTGTACCCCCCCACATCCTCCTCCTGTACCCCCCCACCATCCTCCCCCTGTACCTCCACCATCTTCCTCCTGTACCTCACACCATCCTCCTCCTGTACCCCAAAACCATCTTCCTCCTGTACCCCACACCATCCTCCCCCTGTACTTCCACCATCCTCCTCCTGTACCCCCCCACATCCTCCTCCTGTACCCGCACCATCCTCCTCCTGTACCTCCACCATCCTCCTCCTGTATCCCCACCATCCTCCTCCTGTACCCCCACCATCCTTATCCTGTACCTCCACCATCCTCCCCCTGTACCCCACCATCCTCCTCCTGTACCCCCCCACATCCTCCTCCTGTACCCGCACCATCCTCCTCCTGTACCTCCACCATCCTCCTCCTGTATCCCCACCATCCTCCTCCTGTACTTCCACCATCCTCCTCCTGTACCTTTACCATCTTCCTCCTGTACCCCCCCATCCTCCCCCTGTACCCCCCCACATCCTCCTCCTGTACCCCCCCACATCCTCCTCCTGTACCCGCACCATCCTCCTCCTGTACCTCCACCATCCTCCTCCTGTATCCCCACCATCCTCCTCCTGTACTTCCACCATCCTCCTACTGTACCCCCACCATCCTCCTCCTGTACCCCCACCATCCTCCTACTGTACCCCCACCATCCTCCCACTGTACCCCCACCATCCTCTCCCTGTAACCCCCCACCGTCCTCCTCCTGTACCCCCACCGTCCTCCTCCTGTACCCCCACCGTCCTCCTCCTGTACCCCCACCGTCCTCCTCCTGTACCTCCACCATCCTCCTCCTGTACCCCACCATCCTCCTATTGTACCACCCCACCATCCTCCTATTGTACCCCCCCCCCCCCCCCCACCATCCTCATCCTGTACCCCACCATCCTCCTATTGTACCCCTCCCCATCCTCCTATTTTACCACCCCACCATCCTCCTCCTGTACCTCCACCATCCTCCTCCTGTACCCCCAACATCCTCCTCCTGTACCCCCACCATCCTCCAATTGTACCACCCACTATCCTCCCCCATTACTCCCCCATTATGTTCCTCCTGTACCCCCACCATGCTTCTCTTGTACCGCCACACCATTCTCCTTCTGTTCCCCCACCATGCTCCTCCTGTAACCCCCACCATCCTCCCCCTGTACCCCACACCACTACAACAACCATAAGCACTTAATCTATGGTAGAATTGTTTTAGTGGAGTGCATATGTGTATTCAAACTCTAAACTGTAATCTCTGGCTACTGCCTCAAATCCGCCCTGGTATTATATGCTTGCCCTTCTCTCTGGTGGCATTTCATTACCTGTATTTGTTCACAAAGACCTTGGATTTTCTCTGACTTGGTCCGTGACACAGACAGAGAGTAAAAATGAATTTCATGACCCGGGTGGTAAAAGCAGAAATCATAATAACTTTTTACACCAATAAAAGGTTCCATTCCAAGTCTGTGCTGAGTCAAAAGGGATTGTGTGATACACAACAAACGATTCAGCTCTGTATTAACAATGATGACAGCAAGAGAGAGAGGGATAGAGAGCAGGAGAGAGAGAGAGAGAGAGAGAGAGAGAGAGAGAGAGAGAGAGACAGAGACAGTCCAGAAGAAACACTGGCTGACATCGTCCTGTTAATGGACTCAAATGGGAAGTATGTTCAGGAGAAGAAACTTTTCCCTAGACACAAAACGAGAAAGGTGTGGTGCCCAACAACGCAAAGTGCCATGGAGCTGCTTGATAAGAACCATCTCGGGTCGCCAAGCCACATAATCATACATACCGGAAGCAACGACCTGCGTGCTCAGCAGGAGAGGGTGGCGACTTCACTACGGGGAGTGATTGAGAAGGCCTCCGCAATCTTCCCCAACTCAAGAATCATAGTGTCAACCCTTCTACAGAGGAGGGACTTCCACCCTGCCACAATCCAAAGAATAAACGCCAGCCTCTCCCGGGACTGTGCCCTGCGACCCAATGTACACCTGGCCCACCATCCCACCCTCGATCTGGACTGTCTCTATGACCATGTTCACCTGTACAGGGAGACAGTCCCCATCCTTGCCAAGACTCTCAAGGACGTCGCTCTAAACCGCAGCCCGACCTCTCCACCCAGGAACAGCGGAGCAATCTCCACCCCGCCGAGATCACCGAGACAACATCCCGGACCAGCACCCTGGACCCCCCAGCCACGACCACAGCACCACCAACCTCAATGCCCACCACAGCCAGCGCAGCACAGACCACCCCAGCCCAGCTTCAGAGCCACCCAGATGAGGCCTACCACCCCCCTCCTCCCCACCGCAGACCCACACCTGGAGGAGCCACAGCCCAGCAGGCAGAGCTACGCACAGGCTGTGAGAGGAGCAACTGGCCCAGCCCCCACCAACCAAATGAGTGACATTAAACAAATGCTGAGTCTACTATGCTCACATGTGATGGGCCGAGGGTCATGGTAAGATGAGCACAAGAACTCCACCATTCTCACACTACATCCACCCAAGTGGCATGACACAAATTCTATCTTAAATGATAAACAAATCACATTTGCAAAATAAGAGTTTACTTTAATTGAAAAATCCTATTTTAATGGTTCTTCTTGGATTGTGAGTGTTTGTCTCATTTTGAAAGGTAAGGAAAAGAGAAAAAAAAAGTTATGAAGTCTTTTTACGTTGCATGTTGGAATATACAAGGATTGAAGTCCTCTGCTTTTGGGCTAAAGAGCAGAAACCCAGACTTCCTGAAAGAAATTGATGATGTTGATATTGTAGTACTACAGGAAACATGGTGCAGAGGTGAGGTTTCCACTGGCTGTCCACTAGGTTATAGGGAGATAATCATACCATCCACTAAATTAAAAGGAATCAAACAGGGCAGAGACTCAGGGGGAATGCTAATATGGTATAAATCTGAACTAATTAATTCAATCGAATTGATCAAAACAGGAGAATTCTTTATCTGGTTAAAAATCAACAAGGAGGCTATCTTGACAGATAAAAACGTCTTCCTCTGTGCCACATACATTCCCCCCTCAGAGTCACCCTACTTCAACGAAGAGAGCTTCTCCATTCTAGAGGGAGAGATTAGTCACTTTCAGGCCCAAGGCAACGTACTGGTCTGTGGAGACCTGAATGCTAGAATAGCAGAAGAACAAGACACTATTAACAGTCATGGGGATAAACACCTACCAGGAAGCAATAACCTTTCCCTCCCCACATACCCCCACAGAAACAACTATGACAAAGTGAAAAACAAAAATGGATTACAGCTCCTGAGGCTCTGTCGAACACTGGGTCTGTACATAGTCAATGGCAGGCTGAGAGGAGACTCTTTTGGTAGGTACACATACAGCTCATCCCTTGGCAGCAGCACTGTAGACTACTTCCTCACCGACCTAAACCCAGAATCTCTCAGAGCCTTCACAGTCAGCCCACTAACACCTCTCTCAGACCACAGTAAAATCACAGTGTATCTGAGAAGAGCAGAACCCAACCATGAAGCATCATGGCCCAATAAACTACATGGTACTAAACAAGCCTATAGATGGAGTGCAAACAGTACAGACATCTACCAAAAAGCAATTAGTAGCCAAAAAATACAATCTCTCCTGGACAACTTTTTAGCCTTAACATTCTCCTTCAGCAATGAAGGTGTACATTTGGCCGTTAGGAACATAAACTTTATATTTGACAAATTAGCCTCCTTGGCTAATCTAAAGAAGCATAAGAGCAAACCAAAAATAACAGATAATGAAAAATGGTTTGATAATGATTGCAAAAATCTAAGAAAGTCATTGAGAAATATATCTAATCAAAAACACAGAGAACCAGACAACAAAAATATACGCCTTCAATATGGGGAAACACTGAAGCAATACAAACGCACCCTAAGAACAAAAAAGGAACAGCACATTAGAAATCAGCTGGATGGAATTGAGGAATCCATAGAATCAAACCACTTCTGGGAGAATTGGAATAAATTAAACAAACCTCATCATGAGGAGTTGGCTATCCAAAATGGGGATATGTGGAGAAATCACTTTGCAAACCTCTACAGCAATATAACAAAGAGCCCAGAACAAAAAGATATACAAGAAAAATTACAAATCCTTGAATTAGCAGTCAAAGACTATCAGAATCCTGTGGATACCCCAATTACAGAAGAAGAATTATTGGAAAAAATATGCAATCTCCAACCCAAAAAGGCCTGTGGTGCTGATGGGATCTTAAATGAAATGATCAAATATACAGACCACAAATTCAAATTGGCTATACTCAAACTCTTCAACATTATCCTCACTGCAGGTATTTTCCCCGATATTTGGAACCAGGGACTGATCACACCAATCTATAAAAATGGAGACAAATTTGACCCAAATAATTACAGAGGAATATGCGTTAACAGCAACTTGGGGAAAATTCTCTGCAGTATTATAAATAGCAGACTACATCATTTCCTTGACGAACACAACGTCCTGAGCAGAAGCCAGATTGGATTTCTAAAAAATTATCGTACAACTGACCACATTTACACCCTCCACACTCTAATTGATAAACAAGTTAACCAAAACAAAGGCAAAATCTACTCGTGTTTTGTAGATTTCAAGAAAGCATTTGATTCAATTTGGCACGAAGGTCTTTTTTATAAACTAATAGAAAGTGGTATTGGAGGGAAAACATATGATTTTATTAAATCAATGTACACTAAAAACAAATGTGCGGTTAAAATTGGCAACAAGCAAACAGACTTCTTCTCTCAGGGGCGGGGAGTGAAACAGGGCTGCCCAATAAGTCCAACATTATTTAACATCTACATTAATGAATTGGCAAAAACATTAGAAGAATCGGCAGCACCTGGTATCACCCTACACAACACTGAAATCAAGTGTCTGCTGTACGCAGATGACCTGGTGCTGCTGTCTCCCACTAAAGAGGGGTTACAGCAACACCTAGATCATCTTCACAGGTTCTGTCAGACTTGGGCTCTGACCGTTAACCTAAAAAAAACAAATATAATGATATTCCAAAAAAGGTCCGGAAATAAGGATGACAAATATAAATTCTATTTGGACACAGTTCTATTAGAACACACCAAAAACTACACATATCTAGGACTAAATATCAGCAACACAGGTAGCTTTCACATGGCTGTGAATGAGCTGAGAGACAAAGCAAGAAGAGCATTCTATGCCATTAAAAGGAACATCAAAATTGAAATTCCAATTAGAATCTGGCTCAAAATTTTTTAATCAGTTATAGAACCAATTGCTCTATATGGCAGTGATGTATGGGGTCCACTCTCTAATAATGAATTTACTAAATGGGACAAACATCCAATTGAAGTATTGCATGCAGAGTTTTGCAAGACTGTATTGCAAGTACAAAGAAAAACTCCAAATAACGCATGTAGGGCAGAATTGGGCCAATACCCCCTCCTCATTCGAATAGAAAAAAGAGCCATCAAATTTTACAACCATCTAAAAACAAGTAACCCTAAAACATTCCATCACACAGCTCTACAATGTCAAGAGATGAAACCAGAGAAGAGTCCCCTCAGCCAGCTGGTTCTGAGGCTCAGTTCACCAACCCAAACCAACCCCACAGAGCCTCCACAGAACCCCAGACAGCCCTCAGAAAATCTGGCCCAACCAAATCATCACAAAACAAAAATAAAAATATATAACCTATTGGAAAGACACCACAAAAAATCAAAGTAAACTTCAATGCTATTTGGCTCTAAACAGACAGTACATGGTGGCAGACTATCTGACCACTGTGACTGATAGAAAACTGAGGAAAACATTGACTAGGTACAGACTCAGTGAGCACAGTCTGGCTATAGAGACCGGTCGTCACAGACAAACCTGGCTGCCCAGAGAGGACAGGCTGTGCTCACTCTGCTCCAGGGGAGAGGTAGAGACAGAAGTGCATTTCCTACTACACTGTGACAAATACTCAGACCTAAGAGCATATTTCTTTCCCAAAATTATAATTCAATACAAAGAATTTGAAACTATAAAAGATGAAGAAAAATTCAAATATTTATTGGGTGAAAAGCCAAAATGTGCAGTTTTGGCAGCCAAATATGTGTCCTCCTGCCACAGCCTGAGGGACAGCCAGTGAAAAATGCAAAGTAATGTTGATAATATTTCCCATTTAGCTTAGTTTTGTTTTGTCTTTCGTACCAGGTCATGTGTCTTCTCAGTCATGTTGACACTGGTCTACTACTGTTGCTTTAATGTATTGTTGTTCTGATTAATATTGCTGTTGTAGCTGTTATTAATGGTAATACCATGTCCACTACTACTATTATTATTGCTGTTAGTCCCACCATTTATTTATATATAAATATATATATATTTTGTGTATATATATACATATATATTTTATTTAAATTTTTCGATATGTATACTTTGACAATGTAAGTAATAATAACTTGCCATGTCAATAAAGTCAATTGAATTGAAATGAGACAGAGAGGGATAGAGAGCAGGAGAGAGAGAGAGAGAGAGAGAGAGAGAGAGAGAGAGAGAGAGAGAGAGAGAGAGAGAGAGAGAGAGAGAGAGAGAGAGAGAGAGAGAGAGAGAGAGAGAGAGAGAGAGAGAGAGAGAGAGAGAGAGAGAGAGAGAGAGAGAGAGAGAGTTAGTTATAGAACCCATTGCCCTTTATGGTTGTGAGGTCTGGGGTCTGCTCACCAACCAAGTATTCACAAAATGTGACAAACACCAAATTGAGACTCTGCATACAGAATTCTGCTAAAATATCCTCAGTGTACAATGTAAAACACCAAATAATGCATGCAGAGCAGAATTAGGCCGATACCCGCTAATGATCAAGATCCAGGAAAGAGCCGTTAAATTCTACAACCACCTAAAAGGAAGTGATTCCCAAACCTTCCATAACAAAGCCATCAACTACAGAGAGATGAACCTGGAAAAAAGTCCCCTAAGCAAGCTGGTCCTGGGGCTCTGTTCACAAGCACAAACAGACCCCACAGAGCTCCAGGACAGCAACACAATCAGACCCAACCAAATCATGAGAAAACAAAAAGATAAGAATTCACACAAAAAACAGAGCAAACTAGAATGCTATTTGGCCCTAAACAGCGAGTACACAGTGGCAGAATACCTGACCACTGTGACTGACCCAAACTTAAGGAAAGCTTTGACTATGTACACTCAGTGAGCATAGGCTTGCTATTGAGAAAGGCTGCCGTAGGCAGACCTGGCTCTCAAGAGAAGACAGGCTATGTGCACACTGCCCACAAAATGAGGTGGAAACTAAGCTGCACTTCCTAACCTCCTGCCCAATGTATGACCATATTAGAGACACATATTTCCCTCAGATTACACAGATCCAAAAATAATTCGTAAACAAACCCAATTTTGATAAACTCCCATATCTACTGGGTGAAATACCACAGTGTGCCATCAGAGCAGCAAGATTTGTGACCTGTTGCCACAAGAAAAGGGGAACCAGTGAAGAACAAAAACCAATGTAAATACAATCCATATTTATTTCCCCTTGTCACGACTCCCACCGAAGGTGGCTCCTCTTCCTGTTCGGGCGGCGCACGGTGGTCGTCGTCACCGGTCTACTAGCTGCCGCCGATCCCTTTTCCCTTTTCTGTAGGTTTTGTCTTATTGGTTACACCTGTTTCTTGTTTAGGTTTTTAGTTGGGCTATTTAAGCCGGTAAGGCCCGCCTGCTCTTTGTGCGGGCTTATTTTTCCTCTATGTGTGTTTGTGGTAGTGCTTTTCTCTTTGTTTTTCCTCCGGACTGGTTGGGTCCTGGTTTTGGGCCAGTCTTTTATGTGCGCCCGGTATTGGCGTGAACATTTTTCCTCTGTGCCGGAATAAAACATTGTTCTGTACCTTCTGCTTCCTGCGCCTGACTCCGCACCCACTACGCCTTAAGTGCGTTACACCCCTTTTCTACTTCAACTATTTGCACATCGTTAGAAACACTGTAAATAGACATAATATGACATTTGAAATGTCTTTATTATTTTGTAACTTTTGTGAGTGTAATGTTTATTTTTTCTGTTCAAAATGACTGTTCATTTTTGTTGTTTATTTCACTTTTGTTTATTAACTATTTCACTTGCTTTTACAGTGTAAACAAATGTTTCCCATGCCAATAATGCCCCCTGAAATTGAAATGAAAAATTGAGAGAGAGAGACAGAGAGAGAGATACAGAGAGAGAGAGAGAGAGAGAGAGTGTCTCATATGTCAACTAAAGAGGGAGAAACATTGAATGAGAGGCAGAAAAACACAGACATTTTTTCATTTTTCCATCATTTCCATTCCATGTGGTTGTTTCCCTATGCTCACCATGGAGCCTTCAGCTGTCTGTGGGAGAGTGAGTCAGCATGCATCCCAAGGTCATTTGGACAACACTGTACATATCATAGAACACCAGGTCTGCACCAGGTCTGCTGTACCGCTCTATCTAACAAGGCCATGTTGACAAACAGTCACCTCTAATGGAAAAACCTTGCTCTCAGCGGTGGCACCAACCAAACAGGAGCTAAGACGTGGTTATCCATCTATATCTACCCATTCCTCATTTTACTTCAGTTATTCATCATCTATGTAGCTTGCTGCTAATGTAATCTTCCTCCTTTCTCCCCCTCCATCTCCATGTCCTCCTCCACCCCCCTACTACCAACCCATGTTTCTCCTTTCAGTCCCCATTTCAATCTCTCTGTCTTCCTTTTCTTCCTTCTCTCCCTCTCCTTCCCTTTTCATCACAGCATCTGCATATGGCCCAACCCCCAAAGTGGTGACAGACAGGAAGAGAAGCAGCAGACAGAACCCCAGACAGACTACATGGATGAAAGAGAGACTACATGGATGAAAGAGAGACTACATGGATGAAAGAGAGACTACATGGATGAAAGAGAGACTACATGGATGAAAGAGAGACTAAATGGATACAAGAGAGACTACATGGATGAAAGAGAGACTACATGGCTGAAAGAGAGACTACATGGATGAAAGAGAGACAACATGGATGAAAGAGACTACATGGATGAAAGAGAGACTACATGGATAAAAGAGAGACTACATGGATGAAAGAGAGACTACATGGATGAAAGAGAGACTACATGGATGAAAGAGAGACTACATGGATGAAAGAAAGACAACATGGATGAAAGAGAGACAACATGGATGAAAGAGAGACTACATGGATGAAAGAGAGACTACATGGATGAAAGAGAGACTACATGGATAAAAGAGAGACTACATGGATGAAAGAGACTACATGGATGAAAGAGAGACTACATGGATGAAAGAGACTACATGGATGAAAGAGAGACAACATGGATGAAAGAGAGACTACATGGATGAAAGAGAGACTACATGGATGAAAGCACCGGAACCCCAGAGAGACAACATGGATGAAAGAGAGACTACATGGATGAAAGAGACTACATGGATGAAAGAGAGACAACATGGATGAAAGAGAGACTACATGGATGAAAGAGAGACTACATGGATGAAAGAGACTACATGGATGAAAGAGAGACTACATGGATAAAAGAGAGACTACATGGATGAAAGAGAGACTACATGGATGAAAGAGACTACATGGATGAAAGAGAGACTACATGGATGAAAGAGACTACATGGATGAAAGAGAGACTACATGGATAAAAGAGAGACTACATGGATGAAAGAGAGACTACATGGATGAAAGAGAGACTACATGGATGAATGCACCGGAACCCCAGACAGACTACATGGATGAAAGCACCGGAACCCCAGAGAGACAACATGGATGAAAGCACCGGAACCCCAGAGAGACAACATGGATGAAAGAGAGACTACATGGATGAAAGAGAGACCACATGGATGAAAGAGAGACTACATGGATGAAAGAGAGACTACATGGATGAAAGAGAGACTAAATGGATAAAAGAGAGACTACATGGATGAAAGAGAGACTACATTGATGAATGCACCGGAACCCCAGAGAGACTACATGGATGAATGCACCGGAACCCCAGAGAGACTACATGGATGAATGCACCGGAACCCCAGAGAGACTACATGGATGAAAGCACCGGAACCCCAGAGAGACAACATGGATGAAAGAGAGACTACATGGATGAAAGAGAGACTACATGGATGAAAGAGAGACTACATGGATGAAAGAGACTACATGGATGAAAGAGAGACTACATGGATGAAAGAGAGACTACATGGATGAATGCACCGGAACCCCAGAGAGTCTACATGGATGAAAGAGAGACTACATGGATGAAAGCACCGGAACCCCAGAGAGACTACATGGATGAAAGAGAGACTACATGGATGAAAGCACCGGAACCCCAGAGAGACTACATGGATGAAAGCACCGGAACCCCAGAGGGACTACATGGATGAAAGCACCAGAACCCCAGAGAGACTACATGGATGAAAGCATCGGAACCCCAGAGAGACTACATGGATGAAAGAGAGACTACATGGATGAAAGAGAGACTACATGGATGAAAGAGAGACTACATGGATGAAAGAGACTACATGGATGAAAGAGAGACTACATGGATAAAAGAGAGACTACATGGATGAAAGAGAGACTACATGGATGAAAGAGACTACATGGATGAAAGAGAGACTACATGGATGAAAGAGACTACATGGATGAAAGAGAGACTACATGGATAAAAGAGAGACTACATGGATGAAAGAGAGACTACATGGATGAAAGAGAGACTACATGGATGAATGCACCGGAACCCCAGACAGACTACATGGATGAAAGCACCGGAACCCCAGAGAGACAACATGGATGAAAGCACCGGAACCCCAGAGAGACAACATGGATGAAAGAGAGACTACATGGATGAAAGAGAGACTACATGGATGAAAGAGAGACTACATGGATGAAAGAGAGACTACATGGATGAAAGAGAGACTAAATGGATAAAAGAGAGACTACATGGATGAAAGAGAGACTACATGGATGAATGCACCGGAACCCCAGAGAGACTACATGGATGAATGCACCGGAACCCCAGAGAGACTACATGGATGAATGCACCGGAACCCCAGAGAGACTACATGGATGAAAGCACCGGAACCCCAGAGAGACAACATGGATGAAAGAGAGACTACATGGATGAAAGAGAGACTACATGGATGAAAGAGAGACTACATGGATGAAAGAGACTACATGGATGAAAGAGAGACTACATGGATGAAAGAGAGACTACATGGATGAATGCACCGGAACCCCAGAGAGTCTACATGGATGAAAGCACCGGAATCCCAGAGAGACTACATGGATGAAAGAGAGACTACATGGATGAAAGCACCGGAACCCCAGAGAGACTACATGGATGAAAGAGAGACTACATGGATGAAAGCACCGGAACCCCAGAGAGACTACATGGATGAAAGCACCGGAACCCCAGAGGGACTACATGGATGAAAGCACCAGAACCCCAGAGAGACTACATGGATGAAAGCATCGGAACCCCAGAGAGACTACATGGATGAAAGAGAGACTACATGGATGAAAGAGAGACTACATGGATGAATGCACCGGAACCCCAGAGAGACTACATGGATGAAAGCAACGGAACCCCAGAGAGACTACATGGATGAAAGAGAGACTACATGGATGAAAGCACCGGAACCCCAGAGAGACTACATGGATGAAAGAGAGACTACATGGATGAAAGCACCGGAACCCCAGAGAGACTACATGGTTGAATGCACCGGAACCCCAGAGAGACTACATGGATGAAAGCACCGGAACCCCAGAGAGACTACATGGATGAAAGCCCCGGAACCCCAGAGAGACTACATGGATGAAAGCACCGGAACCCCAGAGAGACTACATGGATGAAAGCACCGGAACCCCAGAGAGACTACATGGATGAAAGCATCGGAACCCCAGAGAGACTACATGGATGAAATAGAGACTACACGGATGAAAGCACCGGAACCCCCGAGAGACTACATGGATGAAAGTATCGGAACCCTAGAGAGACTACATGGATGAAAGAGAGACTACATGGATGAAAGCACCGGAACCCCCGAGAGACTACATGGATGAAAGAGAGACTACATGGATGAAAGCACCGGAACCCTTGAGAGACTACATGGATGAAAGTATCGGAACCCCAGAGAGACTACATGGATGAAAGCATCGGAACCCCAGAGAGACTACATGGATGAAAGCACCGGAACCCCAGAGAGACTACATGGATGAAAGCACCGGAACCCCAGAGAGACTACATGGATGAAAGCATCGGAACCCCAGAGAGACTACATGGATGAAAGCACCGGAACCCCAGAGAGACTACATGGATGAAAGCACCGGAACCCCAGAGAGACTACATGGATGAAAGCACCGGAACCCAAGAGAGACTACATGGATGAAAGATTCGGAACCCCAGAGAGACTACATGGATGAAAGCACCGGAACCGCAGAGAGACTACATGGATGAAAGCATCGGAACCCCAGAGAGACTACATGGATGAAAGCACCGGAACCCCAGAGAGACTACATGGATGAAAGCACCGGAACCCCAGAGAGACTACATGGATGAAAGCATCGGAACCCCAGAGAGACTACATGGATGAAAGCACCGGAACCCCAGAGAGACTACATGGATGAAAGCACCGGAACCCCAGAGAGACTACATGGATGAAAGCACCGGAACCCCAGAGAGACTACATGGATGAAAGCATCGGAACCCCAGAGAGACTACATGGATGAAAGCATCAGAACCCCAGAGAGACTACATGGATGAAAGAGAGACTACATGGATGAAAGCACCGGAACCCCAGAGAGACTACATAGATGAAAGCACCGGAACCCCAGAGAGACTACATGGATGAAAGAGAGACTACATGGATGAAAGCACCGGAACCCCAGAGAGACTACATGGATGAAAGCACCGGAACCCCAGAGAGACTACATGGATGAAGGCACCGGAACCCCAGAGAGACTACATGGATGAAAGCATCGGAACCCCAGAGAGACTACATGGATGAAAGCACCGCAACCCCAGAGAGACTACATGGATGAAAGCACCGGAACCCCAGAGAGACTACATGGATGAAAGATTCGGAACACCAGAGAGACTACATGGATGAAAGCATCGGAACCGCAAGAGAGACTACATGGATGAAAGCATCGGAACCCCAGAGAGACTACATGGATGAAAGCACCGGAACCCCAGAGAGACTACATGGATGAAAGCACCGGAACCCCAGAGAGACTACATGGATGAAAGCATCGGAACCCCAGAGAGACTACATGGATGAAAGCACCGGAACCCCAGAGAGACTACATGGATGAAAGCACCGGAACCCCAGAGAGACTACATGGATGAAAGCACCGGAACCCCAGAGAGACTACATGGATGAAAGCACCGGAACCCCAGAGAGACTACATGGATGAAAGAGAGATTACATGGATGAAAGCACCGGAACCCCAGAGAGACTACATGGATGGAAGCACCGGAACCCCAGAGAGACTACATGGATGAAAGCACCAGAACCCCAGAGAGACTACATGGATGAAAGAGAGACTACATGGATGAAAGAGAGACTACATGGATGAATGCACCGGAACCCCAGAGAGACTACATGGATGAAAGCAACGGAACCCCAGAGAGACTACATGGATGAAATCGAGAATACATGGATGAAAGCACCGGAACCCCAGAGAGACTACATGGATGAAAGAGAGACTACATGGATGAAAGTACCGGAACCCCAGAGAGACTACATGGTTGAATGCACCGGAACCCCAGAGAGACTACATGGATGGAAGCACCGGAACCCCAGAGAGACTACATGGATGAAATAGAGACTACACGGATGAAAGCACCGGAACCCCCGAGAGACTACATGGATGAAAGTATCGGAACCCTAGAGAGACTACATGGATGAAAGAGAGACTACATGGATGAAAGCACCGGAACCCCCGAGAGACTACATGGATGAAAGAGAGACTACATGGATGAAAGCACCGGAACCCTTGAGAGACTACATGGATGAAAGTATCGGAACCCCAGAGAGACTACATGGATGAAAGCATCGGAACCCCAGAGAGACTACATGGATGAAAGCACCGGAACCCCAGAGAGACTACATGGATGAAAGCACCGGAACCCCAGAGAGACTACATGGATGAAAGCATCGGAACCCCAGAGAGACTACATGGATGAAAGCACCGGAACCCCAGAGAGACTACATGGATGAAAGCACCGGAACCCCAGAGAGACTACATGGATGAAAGCACCGGAACCCAAGAGAGACTACATGGATGAAAGATTCGGAACCCCAGAGAGACTACATGGATGAAAGCACCGGAACCGCAGAGAGACTACATGGATGAAAGCATCGGAACCCCAGAGAGACTACATGGATGAAAGCACCGGAACCCCAGAGAGACTACATGGATGAAAGCACCGGAACCCCAGAGAGACTACATGGATGAAAGCATCGGAACCCCAGAGAGACTACATGGATGAAAGCACCGGAACCCCAGAGAGACTACATGGATGAAAGCACCGGAACCCCAGAGAGACTACATGGATGAAAGCACCGGAACCCCAGAGAGACTACATGGATGAAAGCATCGGAACCCCAGAGAGACTACATGGATGAAAGCATCAGAACCCCAGAGAGACTACATGGATGAAAGAGAGACTACATGGATGAAAGCACCGGAACCCCAGAGAGACTACATAGATGAAAGCACCGGAACCCCAGAGAGACTACATGGATGAAAGAGAGACTACATGGATGAAAGCACCGGAACCCCAGAGAGACTACATGGATGAAAGCACCGGAACCCCAGAGAGACTACATGGATGAAGGCACCGGAACCCCAGAGAGACTACATGGATGAAAGCATCGGAACCCCAGAGAGACTACATGGATGAAAGCACCGCAACCCCAGAGAGACTACATGGATGAAAGCACCGGAACCCCAGAGAGACTACATGGATGAAAGATTCGGAACACCAGAGAGACTACATGGATGAAAGCATCGGAACCGCAAGAGAGACTACATGGATGAAAGCATCGGAACCCCAGAGAGACTACATGGATGAAAGCACCGGAACCCCAGAGAGACTACATGGATGAAAGCACCGGAACCCCAGAGAGACTACATGGATGAAAGCATCGGAACCCCAGAGAGACTACATGGATGAAAGCACCGGAACCCCAGAGAGACTACATGGATGAAAGCACCGGAACCCCAGAGAGACTACATGGATGAAAGCACCGGAACCCCAGAGAGACTACATGGATGAAAGCACCGGAACCCCAGAGAGACTACATGGATGAAAGAGAGATTACATGGATGAAAGCACCGGAACCCCAGAGAGACTACATGGATGGAAGCACCGGAACCCCAGAGAGACTACATGGATGAAAGCACCAGAACCCCAGAGAGACTACATGGATGAAAGAGAGACTACATGGATGAAAGAGAGACTACATGGATGAATGCACCGGAACCCCAGAGAGACTACATGGATGAAAGCAACGGAACCCCAGAGAGACTACATGGATGAAATCGAGAATACATGGATGAAAGCACCGGAACCCCAGAGAGACTACATGGATGAAAGAGAGACTACATGGATGAAAGTACCGGAACCCCAGAGAGACTACATGGTTGAATGCACCGGAACCCCAGAGAGACTACATGGATGGAAGCACCGGAACCCCAGAGAGACTACATGGATGAAAGCCCCGGAACCCCAGAGAGACTACATGGATGGAAGCACCGGAACCCCAGAGAGACTACATGGATGAAAGCCCCGGAACCCCAGAGAGACTACATGGATGAAAGCACCGGAACCCCAGAGAGACTACATGGATGAAAGCACCGGAACCCCAGAGAGACTACATGGATGAAAGCATCGGAACCCCAGAGAGACTACATGGATGAAAGCATCGGAACCCCAGAGAGACTACATGGATGAAAGCACCGGAACCCCAGAGAGACTACATGGATGAAAGCACCGGAACCCCAGAGAGACTACATGGATGAAAGAGAGACTACATGGATGAAAGCACCGGAACCCCCGAGAGACTACATGGATGAAAGTATCGGAACCCCAGAGAGACTACATGGATGAAAGCATCGGAACCCCAGAGAGACTACATGGATGAAAGCACCGGAACCCCAGAGAGACTACATGGATGAAAGCACCGGAACCCCAGAGAGACTACATGGATGAAAGCATCGGAACCCCAGAGAGACTACATGGATGAAAGCACCGGAACCCCAGAGAGACTACATGGATGAAAGCACCGGAACCCCAGAGAGACTACATGGATGAAAGATTCGGAACCCCAGAGAGACTACATGGATGAAAGCATCGGAACCGCAGAGAGACTACATGGATGAAAGCATCGGAACCCCAGAGAGACTACATGGATGAAAGCACCGGAACCCCAGAGAGACTACATGGATGAAAGCACCGGAACCCCAGAGAGACTACATGGATGAAAGCATCGGAACCTCAGAGAGACTACATGGATGAAAGCACCGGAACCCCAGAGAGACTACATGGATGAAAGCATCGGAACCCCAGAGAGACTACATGGATGAAAGCACCGGAACCCCAGAGAGACTACATGGATGAAAGCATCGGAACCCCAGAGAGACTACATGGATGAAAGAGAGACTACATGGATGAAAGCACCGTAACCCCAGAGAGACTACATGGATGAAAGCACCGGAACCCCAGAGAGACTACATGGATGAAAGAGAGACTACATGGATGAAAGCACCGGAACCCCAGAGAGACTACATGGTTGAATGCAACGGAACCCCAGAGAGACAACATGGATGAAACCACCGGAACCCCAGAGAGACTACATGGATGAAAGCCCCGGAACCCCAGAGAGACTACATGGATGAAAGCACCGGAACCCCAGAAAGACTACATGGATGAAAGCACCGGAACCCCCGAGAGACTACATGGATGAAAGCACCGGAACCCCCGAGAGACTACATGGATGAAAGTATCGGAACCCCAGAGAGACTACATGGATGAAAGCATCGGAACCCCAGAGAAACTACATGGATGAAAGCACCGGAACCCCAGAGAGACTACATGGATGAAAGCACCGGAACCCCAGAGAGACTACATGGATGAAAGCACCGGAACCCCAGAGAGACTACATGGATGAAAGCATCGGAACCCCAGAGAGACTACATGGATGAAAGCATCGGAACCCCAGAGAGACTACATGGATGAAAGCACCGGAACCCCAGAGAGACTACATGGATGAAAGCATCGGAACCCCAGAGAGACTACATGGATGAAAGCACCGGAACCCCAGAGAGACTACATGGATGAAAGCACCGGAACCCCAGAGAGACTACATGGATGAAAGCACCGGAACCCCAGAGAGACTACATGGATGAAAGCACCGGAACCCCAGAGAGACTACATGGATGAAAGCACCGGAACCCCAGAGAGACTACATGGATGAAAGCATCGGAACCCCAGAGAGACTACATGGATGAAAGCACCGGAACCCCAGAGAGACTACATGGATGAAAGCACCGGAACCCCAGAGAAACTACATGGATGAAAGAGAGACTACATGGATGAAAGCACCGGAACCCCAGAGAGACTACATGGATGAAAGCCCCGGAACCCCAGAGAGACTACATGGATGAAAGCACCGGAACCCCAGAGAGACTACATGGATGAAAGCATCGGAACCCCGGAGAGACTACATGGATGAAAGCACCGGAACCCCAGAGAGACTACATGGATGAAAGAGAGACTACATGGATGAAAGCACCGGAACCCCCGAGAGACAACATGGATGAAAGCATCGGAACCCCAGAGAGACTACATGGATGAAAGCACCGGAACCCCAGAGAGACTACATGGATGAAAGCACCGGAACCCCCGAGAGACAACATGGATGAAAGCACCGTAACCCCAGAGAGACTACATGGATGAAAGTATCGGAACCCCAGAGAGACTACATGGATGAAAGCATCGGAACCCCAGATAGACTACATGGATGAAAGCACCGGAACCCCAGAGAGACTACATGGATGAAAGCATCGGAACCCCAGAGAGACTACATGGATGAAAGCACCGGAACCCCAGAGAGACTACATGGATGAAAGCACCGGAACCCCAGAGAGACTACATGGATGAAAGCATCGGAACCCCAGAGAGACTACATGGATGAAAGCATCGGAACCCCAGAGAGACTACATGGATGAAAGCATCGGAACCCCAGAGAGACTACATGGATGAAAGCATCGGAACCCCAGAGAGACTACATGGATGAAAGCATCGGAACCCCAGAGAGACTACTTGGATGAAAGCATTGGAACCCCAGAGTGACTACATGGATGAAAGCATCGGAACCCCAGAGAGACTACTTGGATGAAAGCACCAGAACCCCAGAGAGACTACTTGGATGAAAGCATCGGAACCCCAGAGAGACTACATGGATGAAAGCACCGGAACCCCAGAGAGACTACATGGATGAAAGCACCGGAACCCCAGAGAGACTACATGGATGAAAGCACCGGAACCCCAGAGAGACTACATGGATGAAAGCACCGGAACCCCAGAGAGACTACATGGATGAAAGAGAGATTACATGGATGAAAGCACCGGAACCCCAGAGAGACTACATGGATGGAAGCACCGGAACCCCAGAGAGACTACATGGATGAAAGCACCAGAACCCCAGAGAGACTACATGGATGAAAGAGAGACTACATGGATGAAAGAGAGACTACATGGATGAATGCACCGGAACCCCAGAGAGACTACATGGATGAAAGCAACGGAACCCCAGAGAGACTACATGGATGAAATCGAGAATACATGGATGAAAGCACCGGAACCCCAGAGAGACTACATGGATGAAAGAGAGACTACATGGATGAAAGTACCGGAACCCCAGAGAGACTACATGGTTGAATGCACCGGAGCCCCAGAGAGACTACATGGATGGAAGCACCGGAACCCCAGAGAGACTACATGGATGAAAGCCCCGGAACCCCAGAGAGACTACATGGATGAAAGCACCGGAACCCCAGAGAGACTACATGGATGAAAGCACCGGAACCCCAGAGAGACTACATGGATGAAAGCATCGGAACCCCAGAGAGACTACATGGATGAAAGCATCGGAACCCCAGAGAGACTACATGGATGAAAGCACCGGAACCCCAGAGAGACTACATGGATGAAAGCACCGGAACCCCAGAGAGACTACATGGATGAAAGAGAGACTACATGGATGAAAGCACCGGAACCCCCGAGAGACTACATGGATGAAAGTATCGGAACCCCAGAGAGACTACATGGATGAAAGCATCGGAACCCCAGAGAGACTACATGGATGAAAGCACCGGAACCCCAGAGAGACTACATGGATGAAAGCACCGGAACCCCAGAGAGACTACATGGATGAAAGCATCGGAACCCCAGAGAGACTACATGGATGAAAGCACCGGAACCCCAGAGAGACTACATGGATGAAAGCACCGGAACCCCAGAGAGACTACATGGATGAAAGATTCGGAACCCCAGAGAGACTACATGGATGAAAGCATCGGAACCGCAGAGAGACTACATGGATGAAAGCATCGGAACCCCAGAGAGACTACATGGATGAAAGCACCGGAACTCCAGAGAGACTACATGGATGAAAGCACCGGAACCCCAGAGAGACTACATGGATGAAAGCATCGGAACCCCAGAGAGACTACATGGATGAAAGCACCGGAACCCCAGAGAGACTACATGGATGAAAGCATCGGAACCCCAGAGAGACTACATGGATGAAAGCACCGGAACCCCAGAGAGACTACATGGATGAAAGCATCGGAACCCCAGAGAGACTACATGGATGAAAGAGAGACTACATGGATGAAAGCACCGTAACCCCAGAGAGACTACATGGATGAAAGCACCGGAACCCCAGAGAGACTACATGGATGAAAGAGAGACTACATGGATGAAAGCACCGGAACCCCAGAGAGACTACATGGTTGAATGCAACGGAACCCCAGAGAGACAACATGGATGAAACCACCGGAACCCCAGAGAGACTACATGGATGAAAGCCCCGGAACCCCAGAGAGACTACATGGATGAAAGCACCGGAACCCCAGAGAGACTACATGGATGAAAGCACCGGAACCCCCGAGAGACTACATGGATGAAAGCACCGGAACCCCCGAGAGACTACATGGATGAAAGTATCGGAACCCCAGAGAGACTACATGGATGAAAGCGTCGGAACCCCAGAGAAACTACATGGATGAAAGCACCGGAACCCCAGAGAGACTACATGGATGAAAGCACCGGAACCCCAGAGAGACTACATGGATGAAAGCACCGGAACCCCAGAGAGACTACATGGATGAAAGAGAGACTACATGGATGAAAGCACCGGAACCCCCGAGAGACTACATGGATGAAAGTATCGGAACCCCAGAGAGACTACATGGATGAAAGCATCGGAACCCCAGAGAGACTACATGGATGAAAGCACCGGAACCCCAGAGAGACTACATGGATGAAAGCACCGGAACCCCAGAGAGACTACATGGATGAAAGCATCGGAACCCCAGAGAGACTACATGGATGAAAGCACCGGAACCCCAGAGAGACTACATGGATGAAAGCACCGGAACCCCAGAGAGACTACATGGATGAAAGATTCGGAACCCCAGAGAGACTACATGGATGAAAGCATCGGAACCGCAGAGAGACTACATGGATGAAAGCATCGGAACCCCAGAGAGACTACATGGATGAAAGCACCGGAACCCCAGAGAGACTACATGGATGAAAGCACCGGAACCCCAGAGAGACTACATGGATGAAAGCATCGGAACCCCAGAGAGACTACATGGATGAAAGCACCGGAACCCCAGAGAGACTACATGGATGAAAGCATCGGAACCCCAGAGAGACTACATGGATGAAAGCACCGGAACCCCAGAGAGACTACATGGATGAAAGCATCGGAACCCCAGAGAGACTACATGGATGAAAGAGAGACTACATGGATGAAAGCACCGTAACCCCAGAGAGACTACATGGATGAAAGCACCGGAACCCCAGAGAGACTACATGGATGAAAGAGAGACTACATGGATGAAAGCACCGGAACCCCAGAGAGACTACATGGTTGAATGCAACGGAACCCCAGAGAGACAACATGGATGAAACCACCGGAACCCCAGAGAGACTACATGGATGAAAGCCCCGGAACCCCAGAGAGACTACATGGATGAAAGCACCGGAACCCCAGAAAGACTACATGGATGAAAGCACCGGAACCCCCGAGAGACTACATGGATGAAAGCACCGGAACCCCCGAGAGACTACATGGATGAAAGTATCGGAACCCCAGAGAGACTACATGGATGAAAGCGTCGGAACCCCAGAGAAACTACATGGATGAAAGCACCGGAACCCCAGAGAGACTACATGGATGAAAGCACCGGAACCCCAGAGAGACTACATGGATGAAAGCATCGGAACCCCAGAGAGACTACATGGATGAAAGCATCGGAACCCCAGAGAGACTACATGGATGAAAGCACCGGAACCCCAGAGAGACTACATGGATGAAAGCACCGGAACCCCAGAGAGACTACATGGATGAAAGCATCGGAACCCCAGAGAGACTACATGGATGAAAGCACCGGAACCCCAGAGAGACTACATGGATGAAAGCACCGGAACCCCAGAGAGACTACATGGATGAAAGCACCGGAACCCCAGAGAGACTACATGGATGAAAGCACCGGAACCCCAGAGAGACTACATGGATGAAAGCACCGGAACCCCAGAGAGACTACATGGATGAAAGCATCGGAACCCCAGAGAGACTACATGGATGAAAGCACCGGAACCCCAGAGAGACTACATGGATGAAAGCACCGGAACCCCAGAGAAACTACATGGATGAAAGAGAGACTACATGGATGAAAGCACCGGAACCCCAGAGAGACTACATGGATGAAAGCCCCGGAACCCCAGAGAGACTACATGGATGAAAGCACCGGAACCCCAGAGAGACTACATGGATGAAAGCATCGGAACCCCGGAGAGACTACATGGATGAAAGCACCGGAACCCCAGAGAGACTACATGGATGAAAGAGAGACTACATGGATGAAAGCACCGGAACCCCCGAGAGACAACATGGATGAAAGCATCGGAACCCCAGAGAGACTACATGGATGAAAGCACCGGAACCCCAGAGAGACTACATGGATGAAAGCACCGGAACCCCCGAGAGACAACATGGATGAAAGCACCGTAACCCCAGAGAGACTACATGGATGAAAGTATCGGAACCCCAGAGAGACTACATGGATGAAAGCATCGGAACCCCAGAGAGACTACATGGATGAAAGCACCGGAACCCCAGAGAGACTACATGGATGAAAGCATCGGAACCCCAGAGAGACTACATGGATGAAAGAGAGACTACATGGATGAAAGCACCGTAACCCCAGAGAGACTACATGGATGAAAGCACCGGAACCCCAGAGAGACTACATGGATGAAAGAGAGACTACATGGATGAAAGCACCGGAACCCCAGAGAGACTACATGGTTGAATGCAACGGAACCCCAGAGAGACAACATGGATGAAACCACCGGAACCCCAGAGAGACTACATGGATGAAAGCCCCGGAACCCCAGAGAGACTACATGGATGAAAGCACCGGAACCCCAGAAAGACTACATGGATGAAAGCACCGGAACCCCCGAGAGACTACATGGATGAAAGCACCGGAACCCCCGAGAGACTACATGGATGAAAGCATCGGAACCCCAGAGAGACTACATGGATGAAAGCACCGGAACCCCAGAGAGACTACATGGATGAAAGCACCGGAACCCCAGAGAGACTACATGGATGAAAGCACCGGAACCCCAGAGAGACTACATGGATGAAAGCATCGGAACCCCAGAGAGACTACATGGATGAAAGCATCGGAACCCCAGAGAGACTACATGGATGAAAGCATCGGAACCCCAGAGAGACTACATGGATGAAAGCACCGGAGCCCCAGAGAGACTACATGGATGAAAGCATCGGAACCCCAGAGAGACTACATGGATGAAAGCACCGGAACCCCAGAGAGACTACATGGATGAAAGCACCGGAACCCCAGAGAGACTACATGGATGAAAGCACCGGAACCCCAGAGAGACTACATGGATGAAAGCACCGGAACCCCAGAGAGACTACATGGATGAAAGCACCGGAACCCCAGAGAGACTACATGGATGAAAGCATCGGAACCCCAGAGAGACTACATGGATGAAAGCACCGGAACCCCAGAGAGACTACATGGATGAAAGCACCGGAACCCCAGAGAAACTACATGGATGAAAGAGAGACTACATGGATTGAAAGTACCGGAACCCCAGAGAGACTACATGGATGAAAGCCCCGGAACCCCAGAGAGACTACATGGATGAAAGCACCGGAACCCCAGAGAGACTACATGGATGAAAGCATCGGAACCCCGGAGAGACTACATGGATGAAAGCACCGGAACCCCAGAGAGACTACATGGATGAAAGAGAGACTACATGGATGAAAGCACCGGAACCCCCGAGAGACAACATGGATGAAAGCATCGGAACCCCAGAGAGACTACATGGATGAAAGCACCGGAACCCCAGAGAGACTACATGGATGAAAGCACCGGAACCCCCGAGAGACAACATGGATGAAAGCACCGTAACCCCAGAGAGACTACATGGATGAAAGTATCGGAACCCCAGAGAGACTACATGGATGAAAGCATCGGAACCCCAGAGAGACTACATGGATGAAAGCACCGGAACCCCAGAGAGACTACATGGATGAAAGCATCGGAACCCCAGAGAGACTACATGGATGAAAGCACCGGAACCCCAGAGAGACTACATGGATGAAAGCACCGGAACCCCAGAGAGACTACATGGATGAAAGCATCGGAACCCCAGAGAGACTACATGGATGAAAGCACCGGAAACCCAGAGAGACTACATGGATGAAAGCATCGGAACCCCAGAGAGACTACATGGATGAAAGCACCGGAACCCCAGAGAGACTAGTTGGATGAAAGCACCAGAACCCCAGAGAGACTACATGGATGAAAGCATCGGAACCCCAGAGAGACTACATGGATGAAAGCATCGGAACCCCAGAGAGACTACATGGATGAAAGCATCGGAACCCCAGAGAGACTACATGGATGAAAGCATCGGAACCCCAGAGAGACTACTTGGATGAAAGCATTGGAACCCCAGAGTGACTACATGGATGAAAGCATCGGAACCCCAGAGAGACTACTTGGATGAAAGCACCAGAACCCCAGAGAGACTACTTGGATGAAAGCATCGGAACCCCAGAGAGACTACATGGATGAAAGCACCGGAACCCCAGAGAGACTACATGGATGAAAGCACCGGAACCCCAGAGAGACTACATGGATGAAAGCACCGGAACCCCAGAGAGACTACATGGATGAAAGCACCGGAACCCCAGAGAGACTACATGGATGAAAGAGAGATTACATGGATGAAAGCACCGGAACCCCAGAGAGACTACATGGATGGAAGCACCGGAACCCCAGAGAGACTACATGGATGAAAGCACCAGAACCCCAGAGAGACTACATGGATGAAAGAGAGACTACATGGATGAAAGAGAGACTACATGGATGAATGCACCGGAACCCCAGAGAGACTACATGGATGAAAGCAACGGAACCCCAGAGAGACTACATGGATGAAATCGAGAATACATGGATGAAAGCACCGGAACCCCAGAGAGACTACATGGATGAAAGAGAGACTACATGGATGAAAGTACCGGAACCCCAGAGAGACTACATGGTTGAATGCACCGGAACCCCAGAGAGACTACATGGATGGAAGCACCGGAACCCCAGAGAGACTACATGGATGAAAGCCCCGGAACCCCAGAGAGACTACATGGATGAAAGCACCGGAACCCCAGAGAGACTACATGGATGAAAGCACCGGAACCCCAGAGAGACTACATGGATGAAAGCATCGGAACCCCAGAGAGACTACATGGATGAAAGCATCGGAACCCCAGAGAGACTACATGGATGAAAGCACCGGAACCCCAGAGAGACTACATGGATGAAAGCACCGGAACCCCAGAGAGACTACATGGATGAAAGAGAGACTACATGGATGAAAGCACCGGAACCCCCGAGAGACTACATGGATGAAAGTATCGGAACCCCAGAGAGACTACATGGATGAAAGCATCGGAACCCCAGAGAGACTACATGGATGAAAGCACCGGAACCCCAGAGAGACTACATGGATGAAAGCACCGGAACCCCAGAGAGACTACATGGATGAAAGCATCGGAACCCCAGAGAGACTACATGGATGAAAGCACCGGAACCCCAGAGAGACTACATGGATGAAAGCACCGGAACCCCAGAGAGACTACATGGATGAAAGATTCGGAACCCCAGAGAGACTACATGGATGAAAGCATCGGAACCGCAGAGAGACTACATGGATGAAAGCATCGGAACCCCAGAGAGACTACATGGATGAAAGCACCGGAACCCCAGAGAGACTACATGGATGAAAGCACCGGAACCCCAGAGAGACTACATGGATGAAAGCATCGGAACCCCAGAGAGACTACATGGATGAAAGCACCGGAACCCCAGAGAGACTACATGGATGAAAGCATCGGAACCCCAGAGAGACTACATGGATGAAAGCACCGGAACCCCAGAGAGACTACATGGATGAAAGCATCGGAACCCCAGAGAGACTACATGGATGAAAGAGAGACTACATGGATGAAAGCACCGTAACCCCAGAGAGACTACATGGATGAAAGCACCGGAACCCCAGAGAGACTACATGGATGAAAGAGAGACTACATGGATGAAAGCACCGGAACCCCAGAGAGACTACATGGTTGAATGCAACGGAACCCCAGAGAGACAACATGGATGAAACCACCGGAACCCCAGAGAGACTACATGGATGAAAGCCCCGGAACCCCAGAGAGACTACATGGATGAAAGCACCGGAACCCCAGAAAGACTACATGGATGAAAGCACCGGAACCCCCGAGAGACTACATGGATGAAAGCACCGGAACCCCCGAGAGACTACATGGATGAAAGTATCGGAACCCCAGAGAGACTACATGGATGAAAGCATCGGAACCCCAGAGAAACTACATGGATGAAAGCACCGGAACCCCAGAGAGACTACATGGATGAAAGCACCGGAACCCCAGAGAGACTACATGGATGAAAGCACCGGAACCCCAGAGAGACTACATGGATGAAAGCATCGGAACCCCAGAGAGACTACATGGATGAAAGCATCGGAACCCCAGAGAGACTACATGGATGAAAGCACCGGAACCCCAGAGAGACTACATGGATGAAAGCATCGGAACCCCAGAGAGACTACATGGATGAAAGCACCGGAACCCCAGAGAGACTACATGGATGAAAGCACCGGAACCCCAGAGAGACTACATGGATGAAAGCACCGGAACCCCAGAGAGACTACATGGATGAAAGCACCGGAACCCCAGAGAGACTACATGGATGAAAGCACCGGAACCCCAGAGAGACTACATGGATGAAAGCATCGGAACCCCAGAGAGACTACATGGATGAAAGCACCGGAACCCCAGAGAGACTACATGGATGAAAGCACCGGAACCCCAGAGAAACTACATGGATGAAAGAGAGACTACATGGATGAAAGCACCGGAACCCCAGAGAGACTACATGGATGAAAGCCCCGGAACCCCAGAGAGACTACATGGATGAAAGCACCGGAACCCCAGAGAGACTACATGGATGAAAGCATCGGAACCCCGGAGAGACTACATGGATGAAAGCACCGGAACCCCAGAGAGACTACATGGATGAAAGAGAGACTACATGGATGAAAGCACCGGAACCCCCGAGAGACAACATGGATGAAAGCATCGGAACCCCAGAGAGACTACATGGATGAAAGCACCGGAACCCCAGAGAGACTACATGGATGAAAGCACCGGAACCCCCGAGAGACAACATGGATGAAAGCACCGTAACCCCAGAGAGACTACATGGATGAAAGTATCGGAACCCCAGAGAGACTACATGGATGAAAGCATCGGAACCCCAGAGAGACTACATGGATGAAAGCACCGGAACCCCAGAGAGACTACATGGATGAAAGCATCGGAACCCCAGAGAGACTACATGGATGAAAGCACCGGAACCCCAGAGAGACTACATGGATGAAAGCACCGGAACCCCAGAGAGACTACATGGATGAAAGCATCGGAACCCCAGAGAGACTACATGGATGAAAGCACCGGAAACCCAGAGAGACTACATGGATGAAAGCATCGGAACCCCAGAGAGACTACATGGATGAAAGCACCGGAACCCCAGAGAGACTAGTTGGATGAAAGCACCAGAACCCCAGAGAGACTACATGGATGAAAGCATCGGAACCCCAGAGAGACTACATGGATGAAAGCATCGGAACCCCAGAGAGACTACATGGATGAAAGCATCGGAACCCCAGAGAGACTACATGGATGAAAGCATCGGAACCCCAGAGAGACTACTTGGATGAAAGCATTGGAACCCCAGAGTGACTACATGGATGAAAGCATCGGAACCCCAGAGAGACTACTTGGATGAAAGCACCAGAACCCCAGAGAGACTACTTGGATGAAAGCACCGTCACCACTGGAAAATCACACACACAGCCAGGGACCAGTCATTTACTCCACAGTGAAGCTCTGCTGAGCACACACACACACACACAGGGAGAAGGAGAAGGAGGCGGGAGGGAGGTAAAGGTAAATAAGACATGACTGCTGAGCAATGAGGGAGTTTGGAGTGGATTGTTCTAAGACTAGCTCTCAAACACACAGGTGAAAGGCCAAATCACACCAAAAGCACACAGACGCAAAGACTTTGAAAAACATTAAAGGAACACACTCAACATAAAGGATATAACTAGGATGACCTTAGGCAATAATTGTTATTTCTGAACACACTCACTCACACACACACACACAGCACTATTTGCCTAGTCTGTCTGTCCGTCCAGATGTACCACAGCAGCAGGTACATAGAAGGACCAGGGTCCAGCAGTATGCCAACCACCCTTTGGGGATCATCAGGAAGCAGCATGATAATGTCTCTGCCGTGTCTGAAATGGCACCCTGTACCCTATTTAGTGCACTAGTTCAAACCAGAGCATCACTTCAGACACAGCCTCTATTTCCCTCTGGTATGTACGTAGTGTTTGCATCACATTGCAGTTGAGTGGTTTCTCTGCTAAATAAAGGCCTTTGGTGGCTGGGCGCAGCTGCATGGTTTCTGAAGTGTAGGCTCAGCTGTATAGCTAACTTATATTTAGAGTTTGAGGGGAGGATGCAGGTGTGAAATGTGACTTTTAGGGTACTGGGTACTGGGTACTGGGTACTGGGTACTGCTGGTGGGATGTTAAATCATCCTCTAATAAAGGGTTTCCCAACTGGCGGCCTGCGGGTGGTTATATTTGGCCCCCCAAGTTTTCAGAGCAAATGTAGTTATTTTTTTCATTGTTAGACATAAAAGACTGTAAAAACACCAGGAAATGAGCTCCAATTGATTTTAATTTTGGAAATCTGTTGTCAAGTATTCCAACGCTGTCAATTTGCAGTCTACAAATGATTGGTAATTAAGTTCCGGCCCCCCGACCAGCCCGCGGCTGCATCTAGTTCATGATCCTTGCTCTAATATCGCGGACCAGTTTTAACATTTGAAAAGTGTTATGATGCGAGCCCGTCACCTCCCACCATGCCCACAGTCAGCCCATAGAGGTTCGGTGGTGCTACATATTTAGGTAAAAAAGTTGGGTGCAGCGGGATGGTTTCTCTGGTACTAGCTGTAGGGTGCAGCGGGACGGTTTCTCTGGTACTAGCTGTAGGGGGCATAGGGATTGCTTATCTGGTACTAGCTGTAGGGGGCAGAGGGATTGTTTCTCTGGTACTAGCTGTAGGGGGCAGAGGGATTGTTTCTCTGGTACTAAAGGATCTATATAAACCCTTCCTCTAAGTGACTGGTAGAGGGCTGCTCTAGTCTACTCTACTCTACTTTCAGAGACAGATGTTAGGGCTGGACTCTGACATACCCTCACATTGTAATGAGAACTGGGGGCCAAAGGCCATCTAAAGGGAGACACACACGCCACACACCACACACACTCACACACATTGCATCTTACACACATACACATACTGAGCAGGGGTAAAAAGGGTCTCAGCAATAGATTCATGCTCTGAAGATGGGCAATAGACACCTTGGCAGACCAACACAAATGTGCACAGACACACTCACACACAGCCACATACAAAACTGACACCCACCCACCCACCCACACACACACACACAACCACACACACAACCACACACCCACACAGATGCACATCCTTCTGTTATGGTATTGAACTAGAGGACAGAGGAAGGAAGAGAAGGAGGACAGAAGGAGAGGTGATTGTGAAATGGAGGAAGGGTTGGAGGACAGAGGGAGAGGTGATGGTGAAATGGAGGAAGGGTTGGAGGACAGAGGACAGAGAGAGAAGTGAGGGTGAAATGGAGGAAGGGTTGGAGGACAGAAGACAGAGAGAGAAGTGAGGGTGAAATGGAGGAAGGGTTGGAGGACAGAAGACAGAGAGAGAAGTGAGGGTGAAATGGAGGAAGGTTTGGAGGACAGAAGACAGAGAGAGAAGTGAGGGTGGAAAAGGGGGATAAAGGACACAGGAGTTGAGTGAGGGGAGTTGAGTGAGGGGAGAGTTAAGTGAGGGGAGTTGAGTGGGGGGAGTTGAGTGAGGGGAGTTGAGTGAGGGGGGAGTTAAGTGAGGGGAGTTGAGTGAGGGGAGTTGAGTGAGGGGGGAGTTAAGTGAGGGGGGTTGAGTGAGAGGAGTTAAGTGAGGGAAGTTGAGTGAGGGGAGTTGAGTGAGGGGGGAGTTAAGTGAGGGGGGTTGAGTGAGGGGAGTTGAGTGAGGGGAGTTAAGTGAGGGGAGTTAAGTGAGGGGAGTTAAGTGAGGGGAGTTGAGTGAGGGGAGTTGAGTGAGGGGGGAGTTAAGTGAGGGGGGAGTTAAGTGAGGGGAGTTGAGTGAGGGGAGTTGAGTGAGGGGAGTTGAGTGAGGGGGGAGTTAAGTGAGGGGGGAGTTAAGTGAGGGGGGTTGAGTGAGGGGAGTTGAGTGAGGGGGGAGTTAAGTGAGGGGAGTTGAGTGAGGGGAGTTGAGTGAGGGGAGTTGAGTGAGGGGAGTTGAGTGAGGGGGGAGTTAAGTGAGGGGAGTTGAGTGAGGGGGAGTTGATTGAGGGGAGTTAAGTGAGGGGAGTTGAGTGAGGGGAGTTGTGTGAGGGGGGTTAAGTGAGGGGAGTTGAGTGAGGGGAGTTGAGTGAGGGGGGAGTTAAGTGAGGGGGTAGTTAAGTGAGGGGAGTTGGGTGGGAGGGAGTTAAGTGAGGGGAGTTGAGTGAGGGGAGTTGAGTGAGGGGAGTTGAGTGAGGGGGGAGTTAAGTGAGGGGGGAGTTAAGTGAGGGGAGTTGAGTGAGCGGAGTTGAGTGAGGGGAGTTAAGTGAGGGGAGTTGAGTGAGGGGAGTTGAGTGAGGGGAGTTGAGTGAGGGGAGTTGAGTGAGGGGAGTTGAGTGAGGGGGGAGTTGAGTGAGGGGAGTTGAGTGAGGGGAGTTGAGTGAGGGAGGGTTGAGTGAGGGGGGAGTTAGGTGAGGGGAGTTAAGTAAGGGGAGTTGAGTGAGGGGAGTTAAGTGAATGTGGGTTGAGTGAGGGGAGTTGAGTGAGGGGAGTTAAGTGAAGGTGGGTTGAGTGAGGGGAGTTGAGTGAGGGGAGTTAAGTGAGGGGAGTTGAGTGAGGGGAGTTGAGTGAGGGGGGAGTTAAGTGAGGGGGGAGTTAAGTGAGGGGAGTTGAGTGAGGGGAGTTGAGTGAGGGGAGTTGAGTGAGGGGAGTTGAGTGAGGGGGGAGTTAAGTGAGGGGAGTTGAGTGAGGGGAGTTAAGTGAGGGGAGTTGAGTGAGGGGAGTTGAGTGAGGGGAGTTGAGTGAGGGGAGTTGAGTGATGGGAGTTGAGTGATGGGAGTTGAGTGAGGGGAGTTGAGTGAGGGGAGTTGAGTGAGGGGAGTTGAGTGAGGGGAGTTGAGTGAGGGGGGAGTTAAGTGAGGGGAGTTGAGTGAGGGGAGTTGAGTGAGGGGAGTTGAGGGAGGGGAGTTGAGTGAGGGGAGTTAAGTGAGGGGAGTTGAGTGAGGGGAGTTGAGTGAGGGGGGAGTTAAGTGAGGGGGGAGTTAAGTGAGGGGAGTTGAGTGAGGGGAGTTGAGTGAGGGGAGTTGAGTGAGGGGAGTTGAGTGAGGGGGGAGTTAAGTGAGGGGAGTTGAGTGAGGGGAGTTAAGTGAGGGGAGTTGAGTGAGGGGAGTTGAGTGAGGGGAGTTGAGTGAGGGGAGTTGAGTGAGGGGAGTTGAGTGAGGGGAGTTGAGTGAGGGGAGTTGAGTGAGGGGGGAGTTGAGTGAGGGGGGAGTTAAGTGAGGGGAGTTGAGTGAGGGGAGTTGAGGGAGGGGAGTTGAGTGAGGGGAGTTGAGTGAGGGGAGTTGAGTGAGGGGAGTTGAGTGAGGGGGGAGTTAAGTGAGGGGAGTTGAGTGAGCGGAGTTGAGTGAGGGGAGTTGAGTGAGGGGAGTTGAGTGAGGGGAGTTGAGTGAGGGGAAGTTGAGTGAGGGGGGAGTTAAGTGAGGGGAGTTGAGTGAGGGGAGTTGAGTGAGGGGGGAGGTAAGTGAGGGGATTGAGTGAGGGGAGTTGAGTGAGGGGGGAGTTGAGTGAGGGGAGTTGAGTGAGGGGGAGTTGAGTGAGGGGGAGGTTAAGTGAGGGGAGTTGAGTGAGGGGAGTTGAGTGAGGGTAGTTAAGTGAGCGGAGTTGAGTGAGGGGAGTTAAGTGAGGGGAGTTGAGTGAGGGGAGTTGAGTGGGGGGAGTTGAGTGAGGGGGTTGAGTGAGGGGAGTTAAGTTTACATTTACATTTACATTTAAGTCATTTAGCAGACGCTCTTATCCAGAGCGACTTACAAATTGGTGCATTCACCTTATGATATCCAGTGGAACAACCACTTTACAATAGTGCATCTAACTCTTTTAAGGGGGGGGGGTTAGAAGGATTACTTTATCCTATCCTAGGTATTCCTTAAAGAGGTGGGGTTCCAGGTGTCTCCGGAAGGTGGTGATTGACTCCGCTGACCTGGCGTTGTGAGGCAGTTTGTTCCACCATTGGGGTGCCAGAGCAGCGAACAGTTTTGACTGGGCTGAGCGGGAACTGTACTTCCTCAGAGGTAGGGAGGCGAGCAGGCCAGAGGTGGATGAACGCAGTGCCCTTGTTTGGGTGTAGGGCCTGATCAGAGCCTGAAGGTACGGAGGTGCCGTTCCCCTCACAGCTCCGTAGGCAAGCACCATGGTCTTGTAGCGGATGCGAGCTTCAACTGGAAGCCAGTGGAGAGAGCGGAGGAGCGGGGTGACGTGAGAGAACTTGGGAAGGTTGAACACCAGACGGGCTGCGGCGTTCTGGATGAGTTGTAGGGGTTTAATGGCACAGGCAGGGAGCACAGCCAGTGAGGGGAGTTAAGTGAGGGGAGTTGAGTGAGGGGAGTTGAGTGAGGGGAGTTGAGTGAGGGGAGTTGAGTGAGGGGAGTTGAGTGAGGGGGGAGTTAAGTGAGGGGAGTTGAGTGAGGGGAGTGGAGTGAGGGGGGAGTTAAGTGAGGGGAATTGAGTGAGGGGAGTTGAGTGAGGGGGGAGTTAAGTTAGGGGAGTTGAGTGAGGGGAGTTGAGTGAAGGGGGAGTTAAGTGAGGGGAGTTGAGTGAGGGGAGTTGAGTGAGGGGGGAGTTAAATTAGGAGAGTTGAGTGAGGGGAGTTAAGTGAGGGGAGTTGAGTGAGGGGAGTTAAGTGAGGGGAGTTGAGTGAGGGGAGTTGAGTGAGGGGAGTTGAGTGAGGGGAGTTAAGTGAGGGGAGTTGAGTGAGGGGAGTTGAGTGAGGGGAGTTAAGTGAGGGGAGTTGAGTGAGGGGAGTTGAGTGAGGGGAGTTAAGTGAGGGGAGTTGAGTGAGGGGAGTTGAGTGAGGGGGGAGTTAAGTGAGGGGAGTTGAGTGAGCGGACTTGAGTGAGGGGGGAGTTAAGTTAGGGGAGTTGAGTGAGGGGGGAGTTAAGTGAGGGGTGTTGAGTGAGGGGGAGTTGAGTGAGGGGAGTTGAGTGAGGGGAGTTGAGTGAGGGGAGTTGAGTGAGGGGAGTTAAGTGAGGGGAGTTGAGTGAGGGGAGTTGAGTGAGGGGGGGTTGAGTGAGGGGGAAGTTAAGTGAGGGGAGTTGAGTGAGGGGATTTGAGTGAGGGGAGTTGAGTGAGGGGAGTTGAGTGAGGGGAGTTGAGTGAGGGGGGAGTTGAGTGAGGGGAGTTGAGTGAGGGGGGAGTTAAGTGAGGGGGGTTGAGTGAGAGGAGTTAAGTGAGGGGAGTTGAGTGAGGGGATTTGGTGAGGGGAGTTGAGTGAGGGGAGTTGAGTGAGGGGAGTTGAGTGAGGGGAGACTAGATAGATATCCTGAGGGGATTAGAGAATAGAGAATAGTCTGTAATAAGACCAGGCAAAGCCTTCGCTCTAGTAATTAGAGATGCACTAATACTGTTGTAGGAAGAAGTCTGCTGGGAGACCCAGGGGGGGGGAGAGAGAGAGAGAGAGAGAGAGAGAGAGAGAGAGAGAGAGAGAGAGAGAGAGAGAGAGAGAGAGAGAGAGAGAGAGAGAGAGAGAGAGAGAGAGAGAGAGAGAGAGAGAGAGAGAGAGAGAGAGAGAGAGAGAGAGAGAGATGAGGAAGAGAGAGGAAGGAGAGAGAGAGATGAGGAAGAGAGAGAGAGATCGTTAGGATAATCCACCAGAGCAAGCGGCGGAGCTACAGCACACAGTAACCCAGATTTTACCAGCAGCTCATGGGACAGGATGAAGGTGATGATGACAACAGTATAGGTTAAGAAAACACTACATAAAACAAACAGGAAGACATGACCAGGTTACCTACATTGTGATACAACCACAGGAGATTGGTGGCACCTTATTTGCGCTCGTTAAAATGACTGGAGCGGAATCAGTGGAATTGTATCAAAAATATCAAACACATGTTTTTCAGGTGTTTGAAGCCAAACCATTTGCTCCATTATTATGATCCGTTCTCCCTTCAGCAGCCTCCACTGGATACAACAGTAGTTCAATCACAAATGAAGCTGTGAGTAATCCTATTCCCTCTGCATCATAGACTCCTGGCACGTAAGACTACATTTAAACCAACTAGCTTCTCACCAGCCCATACAGAGAAGAGTTTTGTAGACATGAGCCTTGTGTCTCATGCTCCCTCTTCTGTCTGCTCTCAGCTGTTAGCTGGCTAGGGGAAATGGTAAGACAGCCTGTGATGCAACTTCCACTTTCAGATGATAACAAGGCCACGTTCCATCTTAACTCCTCCACATGTCCTGGATTGGTTGAAAAGTCAAACGAGACATTTTTTTTTCTCATCAGGAACAAAAATAAAGAAACTTTACGACCGCAGGGAAATGAGGTACACATTGACCGGGAGGAAAGGAGCAGCCTGTGTGTGTCACTGACCCACTTCAGAGGAGGAGAGATGAAACTGCAGCATTCGTGGCAGGTCTTCTACAAAGACTGTTCCCACCTGTTTCCCTCACGTTCTCCTAACTGATGCCACCATAAACACCCTGTATTGAGCTGTGTGTGTGTGTGTGTGTGTGTGTGTGTGTGTGTGTGTGTGTGTGTGTGTGTGTGTGTGTGTGTGTGTGTGTGTGTGTGTGTGTGTGTGTGTGTGTGTGTGTGTGTGTGTGTGTGTGTGTGTGTGTGTGTGTGTGTTGTGAGACAGATGTCTCCTAATGAAGAAGTATATATCACAAAGAGATTTAAAGTGAGGGGCAGTGCCATATAATAACTCACTCATAGACACACACACTCACACTAAATCACACACACACACACACACACACACACACAGTTCTGGTAGGACGTGGAGATATGGTGGACCACTGTGTAGAGGTGAGAGTCACGGACCACAACTCAATACAGTCTAGACTGCAGGACAACATGTACCACAACTCAATACAGTCTAGACTGCAGGACAACATGTACCACAACTCAATACAGTCTAGACTGCAGGACAACATGTACCACAACTCAATACAGTCTAGAATGCAGGACAACATGTACCACAACTCAATACAGTCTAGACTGCAGGACAACATGTACCACAACTCAATACAGTTTAGACTGCAGGACAACATGTACCACAACTCAATACAGTTTAGACTGCAAGACAACATGTACCACAACTCAATACAGTCTAGACTGCAGGACAACATGTACCACAACTCAATACAGTCCAGACTGCAGGGCAACATGTACCACAACTCAATACAGTCTAGACTGCAGGACAACATGTACCATAAAGTAATACAGTCCAGAATACAGGACAACAGGACAACATGTACCACAACTCAATACAGTTTAGACTGCAGGACAACATGTACCACAACTCAATACAGTCTAGACTGCAGGACAACATGTACCACAACTCAATACGGTCCAGACTGCAGGGCAACATGTACCACAACTCAATACAGTCTAGACTGCAGGACAACATGTACCACAACTCAATACAGTCTAGACTGCAGGACAACATGTACCATAAATTAATACAGTCCAGAATACAGGACAACAGGACAACATGTACCACAACTCAATACAGTCCAGGCTGCAGGACAACATGTACCACAACTCAATACAGTCCAGACTGCTGGACAACATTTACCATAAATTAATACAGTCCAGTCTATAGGACAACAGGACAACATGTACCACAATTCAATACAGTCCAGACTACAGGACAACAGGACAACATGTACCATAATTCAATACAGTCCAGACTACAGGACAACAGGACAACATGTACCACAATTCAATACAGTCCAGACTACAGGACAACAGGACAACATGTACCACAACTCAATACAGTTTAGACTGCAGGACAACATGTACCACAACTCAATACAGTCTAGACTGCAGGACAACATGTACCACAACTCAATACAGTCCAGACTGCAGGGCAACATGTACCACAACTCAATACAGTCTAGACTGCAGGACAACATGTACCACAACTCAATACAGTCTAGACTGCAGGACAACATGTACCATAAATTAATACAGTCCAGAATACAGGACAACAGGACAACATGTACCACAATTCAATACAGTCCAGACTACAGGACAACAGGACAACATGTACCACAATTCAATAAAGTCCAGACTACAGGACAACAGGACAATATGTACCACAACTCAATACAGTCCAGACTACAGGACAACATGTACCACAACTCAATACAGTCCAGACTACAGGACAACAGGACAACATGTACCACAACTCAATACAGTCCAGACTACAGGACAACAGGACAACATGTACCACAACACAATACAGTCCAGACTACAGGACAACAGGACAACATGTACCACAACTCAATACAGTCCAGACTACAGGACAACAGGACAACATGTACCACAACTCAATACAGTCCAGACTACAGGACAACAGGACAACATGTACCACAACTCAATACAGTCCAGACTACAGGACAACAGGACAACATGTACCACAACTCAATACAGTCCAGACTACAGGACAACAGGACAACATGTACCACAACTCAATACAGTCCAGACTACAGGACAACAGGACAACATGTACCACAACTCAATACAGTCCAGACTACAGGACAACAGGACAACATGTACCACAACTCAATACAGTCCAGACTACAGGACAACATGTACCACAACTCAATACAGTCCAGACTACAGGACAACAGGACAACATGTACCACAACTCAATACAGTCCAGACTACAGGACAACAGGACAACATGTACCCCAACTCAATACAGTCCAGACTACAGGACAACAGGACAACATGTACCACAACTCAATACAGTCCAGACTACAGGACAACAGGACAACATGTACCACAACTCAATACAGTCCAGACTACAAGACAACAGGACAAGATGTACCACAACTCAATACAGTCCAGACTACAGGACAACAGGACAACATGTACCACAACTCAATACAGTCCAGACTACAGGACAACAGGACAAGATGTACCACAACTCAATACAGTCCAGACTACAGGACAACAGGACAAGATGTACCACAACTCAATACAGTCCAGACTACAGGATAACAGGACAACATGTACCACAACTCAATACAGTCCAGACTACAGGATAACAGGACAACATGTACCACAACTCAATACAGTCCAGACTACAGGACAACAGGACAACATGTACCACAACTCAATACAGTCCAGGCTACAGGATAACAGGACAACATGTACCATAACTCAATACAGTCCAGACTACAGGATAACAGGACAACATGTACCACAACTCAATACAGTCCAGACTACAGGACAACAGGACAACATGTACCACAACTCAATACAGTCCAGACTACAGGACAAAAGAACAACATGTACCACAACTCAATACAGTCCAGACTACAGGACAACAGGACAAGATGTACCACACCTCAACACATTCCAGACTACAGGACAACAGGACAACATGTACCACAACTCAATACAGTCCAGACTACAGGACAACAGGACAAGATGTACCACAACTCAATACAGTCCAGACTACAGGACAACAGGACAAGATGTACCACACCTCAACACATTCCAGACTACAGGACAACAGGACAAGATGTACCACACCTCAACACATTCCAGACTACAGGACAACAGGACAACATGTACCACAACTCAATACAGTCCAGACTACAGGACAACAGGACAAGATGTACCACAACTCAATACAGTCCAGACTACAGGACAACAGGACAAGATGTACCACACCTCAACACATTCCAGACTACAGGACAACAGGACAAGATGTACCACACCTCAACACATTCCAGACTACAGGACAACAGGACAACATGTACCACAACTCAATACAGTCCAGACAACAGGACAAGATGTACCACAACTCAACACATTCCAGACTACAGGACAACAGGACAACATGTTACACAACTTCAATACAGTCCAGACTACAGAACAACAGGACAAGATGTACCACACCTCAACACATTCCAGACTACAGGACAACAGGACAACATGTACCACAACTCAATACAGTCCAGACTACAGGACAACAGGACAAGATGTACCACACCTCAACACATTCCAGACTACAGGACAACAGGACAACATGTACCACAACTCAATACAGTCCAGACTACAGGACAACAGGACAACATGTACCACAACTCAATACAGTCCAGACTACAGGACAACAGGACAAGATGTACCACACCTCAACACATTCCAGACTACAGGACAACAGGACAAGATGTACCACACCTCAACACATTCCAGACTACAGGACAACAGGACAACATGTACCACAACTCAATACAGTCCAGACTACAGGACAACAGGACAACATGTACCACAACTCAATACAGTCCAGACTACAGGACAACAGGACAAGATGTACCACACCTCAACACATTCCAGACTACAGGACAACAGGACAAGATGTACCACACCTCAACACATTCCAGACTACAGGACAACAGGACAACATGTACCACAACTCAATACAGTCCAGACTACAGGATAACAGGACAACATGTACCACAACTCAATACAGTCCAGACTACAGGATAACAGGACAACATGTACCACAACTCAATACAGTCCAGACTACAGGACAACAGGACAAGATGTACCACACCTCAACACATTCCAGACTGCAGGACAAGATGTACCCAACTCTCCACTGAACTGCCATAAAGAACACACACAAACACAGAAATGTGCATGCCCGTGCACCCATGCAGACACACCGTACTGACATTCACACACACATATAATACATCAAGACAAGAGATTGAAACACAACTTATACTGTACACAGTTACTTTCTTTCAATATCAAATTAATTACTGAATTGGATAGGATTCTATTATGTTCATTGTTGGCAAGGGAATACACATTGGTTTAGCAATAATTGTTATTTTAGCATTATATTTCCCATATCCCCCATCCATGCCAATACACACACACACACACACACACACACACACACACACACACACACACACACACACACACACACACACACACACACACACACACACACACACACACACACTCTCCCTGTGCTCTGGTACTTTGATGATGGTGTTAAGCTCTCGTCACTAGCATGTCTGTTCTCCTATCTAAGTTTTATTTGAATTAATCTGTCTATTTCCCCATGAAGGCAACAGTTGTCATCCCATATGCTATTCATTTACAGATTGAGGGGAAGTTGGTAGACATGCTGTTCTCACACACACACACACACACACACACACACACACACACACACACACACACACACACACACACACACACACACACACACACACACACACACACACACACACACACACACACACACACACACACACACACACACACACACACACACACACACACATTGTGACATCGTTGGAGTAGTGGGAAGAAATGTCACCACAGAGACTTTTTTTAATCCATTTTTCTCTTATCTCCTCTCTGGTGTCGCTGCCCTGGTGGACAGCCAGTTTTCACAAAGACCATTTCTGCCCTGGTGGACAGCCAGTTTTCACAAAGACCATTTCTGCCCTGGTGGACAGCCAGTTTTCACAAAGACCATTTCTGCCCTGGTGGACAGCCAGTTTTCACAAAGACCATTTCTGCCCTGGTGAACAGCCAATTTTCACAAAGACCATTTCTGCCCTGGTGGACAGCCAGTTTTCACAAAGACCATTTCTGCCCTGGTGGACAGCCAGTTTTCACAAAGACCATTTCTGCCCTGGTGGACAGCCAGTTTTCACAAAGACCATTTCTGCCCTGGTGGACAGCCAGTTTTCACAAAGACCATTTCTGCCCTGGTGAACAGCCAGTTTTCACAAAGACCATTTCTGCCCTGGTGGACAGCCAGTTTTCACAAAGACCATTTCTGGCAATAATAATGAGGTGTTAATGAGCATGTAGGAGGAGTGAAAGGTGGTAGTGTGAATATTAATATACTTTGATATCACATTTTGTTATACTGTATGTATTCATGGATGTTGTATTGGGGCCTTTCTGTCTCCTCTAGTGTATAGTAGGAACATGTGGTGTTTCTATAGGACATCGTGTCAGGGAAGGGTCTGACATACAGATAGGGTTGAAATTCAGGAGTGCATCAGGGGACCAACAGCACATCACAGCCATCACAGGTTAGAGTAGACAGTGATGGATGACCGTCACACGCGAATTGTGTTTAGTGCGTAAGAGAGTCCTAATGCACTAAGCGTGTTCTAAATGTGTCAAACAGCTCATGGGACATGGGACTGACGTGTGTGCAGATGGAAGACCCCTTGTAGATGACTGTCAGGGGTCCTGGATGGGGGTTGCACTGACACACAACCCTACTGAGGAGAGGGGAGGGGGGTTGCACCTCTAATGAGGACTTCATCTGTTGCTTATTCTATAAATGACTGAGACATACCATATGTGAGGGTGGTAGTGTGTATTTTGTCACCTGAGGAGCTTGTGTGTATGTGTGCATGTGTGTGTGTGACTCATGAGTGACATTTACACTACACATGGAATTGATATGTGTCACTGGGAGACGACATTCTCTCCATGTCTCACTCTGTTCATTTCCTCTGAGATCAGATAGACTCTGGTGGTGGAGAGGAACAGGTCGCACTATCAACACAGCTCCTCCAGGCTTGTCTGTTGAGCTCCACAAACCCTCTTTTTGCTGTTTTGGCTTGTTCTTCATATAAGATGGAGATGAATCAGTGAGTGAGAGAGAGAGAGAGAGAGAGACAGAGAGAGAGGGGGAGAAAGAGAGAGAGAGAAAGAGAAAGAGAAAGAGAGAGAGAGAGAGAGAGAGAGAGAGAGAGAGAGAGAGAGAGAGAGAGAGAGAGAGAGAGAGAGAGAGAGAGAGAGAGACATGGGCCCTGGCAGTAAACCCCCCAAAAAACTAAAATAGTGATTTTCCAGAGAAGATCCAGAACTCAGGGAATTAGACCAAAGTTCTCAATTGGTACAAAATATATAGAGTACTGCACACACTACAATTACTTAGGTTTAAAAATAAGCTCAACTGGACACCTTAATGAGGCAGTGAATGAACTGAGAGAGAAAGCATGCAGGGCAGTCTACGCCATTAAAAAGACAAACACCCCATTGAAACTCTGCATGCAGAGTTCTGTAAGATTCTCCTACATGTCCAGAGGAAAACTACAAACAATGCATGCAGGGCAGAATTAGGCCAATATCCACTAATGATAAAAACTCAAAAAAGAGCAATTAAGTTTTGGAAACATCTAAAATACAGTGACCCCCTCTCATATCATTACCAAGCCCTGCAATGCCAAGAGCTGAGAAAAGAAAAGAGTCCCCTCATCCAGCTGGTCCTGGGGCTGAGTTCACAAACCTGTTCTACTAACACAATGAAGCCTCAGGACTAGAACATCCAATCAATCCGGATAAACCAAATTACAACACAGTCAAAACAAAACTATATTGCTTATTGGGAAACACAAGCACAAACACAAAGCAAAATGCAGTGCTATCTGGCCCTAAATCGACAGTACACTGTGGCTAAATATTTGACCATGGTTACTGATCAAAACCTTAGAAAAACCTTGACAAAGTACAGGCTCAGTGAGCACAGCCTTGCCATTGAGAAGGGTAGACACAGGAAAACCTGGCTCCCTGTAGAGGAAAGGCTGTGCAACCACTGCACAATAGCAGAACCTGAGACGGAGCTGCAATTCCTGACAAAATGTAAAAAATATAAAATAATTAGAGAGAGTCATTTCCCCAGATTTGAAACCCTTATTCAAGGTTTCAAAGACCTCTCTGATGAGAGTAGGCTACCAGTCCTGTTGTCGGAGGACGCAGAGAGCTGTGGGTTGGCAGCGCACTACATTGCTGCCTGCCATAAGTTGAGGGACAGTGTCTGACAGACCAATCAACCTGCACATGTACTCTACTGTATGTTTATTGTTATTGTTCAATGTATGGTTATTTTGACACTTGGTTATTGTTGTTACTGTTGTCCCGTTGACAATTCTGATTCTCACTTTTATTTTTATATTGTAAATATCCAAAATAAGCTTTGGCAATATGTACATTTGTTACGTCATGCCAATAAAGCAAATTTAATTGAATTGAATTGAGAGTACTTGTGTACTTTAACCATTTGTACATTGTTACAACACTGTATATATACATAATATGACATTTGTAATGTCTTTATTGTTTTGAAACTTCTGTATGTGTAGTGTTTACTGTTCATTTTTATTGTTTATTTCACTTTTGTATATTATCCACCTCACTAGCTTTGACAATGTTAACACATGTTTCCCAATAAAGCCCCTTGAATTGAATTGAATTGAGACAGAGAGAGAGAGACAGAGAGAGACAGAGAGAGACAGAGAGAGAGAGACAGAGAGAGACAGAGAGAGAGAGAGAGAGAGAGAGAGAGAGAGAGAGAGAGAGAGAGAGAGAGAGAGAGAGAGAGAGAGAGAGAGAGAGAGAGAGAGAGAGAGAGAGAGAGAGAGAGAGAGAGAGAGAGAGAGAGAGGAGAGAGAGAGAGAGAGTGCGCACCAGCGAGATATCTGAGCTTGTCAGCTTTGACAAATGGAGAGGGGGAGCTGGTGAGATTGGTGCGGAAGCGATTGATTGGAGAAAAGGAGACTGAGGAAGAGAACAAGGCAGAAGTGGAGGATGCTGGTTAGCACTCTGGACAGGGAGTGTGTGTAAGGGCATGTCCAGACAGTTGGCTGAAGTGTCAGGGAAAGAGTCTAGCCAACAGCCTCTATCTAAAAGTTTCTATTCTGTTTTGGTGTTGCATGAAAACAAAGAAAATACAAACACTCTTAATCGCTCTCTCTATCTCACACACACACATACACACACTCAAACTAAACTTGAGGGGACACACAATTCAGTCCCATTCAAAATCCAATTTTCTGTAAAACCTATCCCTAAACCTAACCTTAATAACACTTACCCTTACCCTAACCTTAACGCTAACCCTAACCCTAACCTTGAACCCAAAACCTTACCTTAACCCTAACGCTAAACCTAACCCTAACCCTAACCCTAACCCTAATTCTAACCCTGACACTAATTGTAGCCTTAACCCTACATCCCTTACAAATAGCATTTGACCTTGTGGGGACTAACAAAATGTTCCCAGTTGGTACTTTTTTTGTTTGTTTGCTATTCTTGTGGCAACTTCTGGTCCCCACAAGTATAGTTAAACACGTACAGTCACACAGTCTGCTTTCGGCTCTGACAGAGATTGACAGAGGCTTTCGACTCTGTCAATCACCGGATTCTTATCGGCAGACTCAACAGCCTTGGTTTCTCAAATGACTGCCTCGCCTGGTTCACAAACTACTTCTCAGATAGAGTTCAGTGTGTCAAATCGGAGGGTCTGTTGTCCAGACCTCTGTCAGTCTTTATGGGGGTGCCACAGGGTTCAATTCTCATCCCCATATTGTTTTTTGTTTTTTTGCTCCTTTGCAGCCCAGTATCTCTACTTGCACATTCATCTTCTGCACATCTATCACTCCCGTGTTTAATTGCTAAATTGTAATTATTTTGCCACTATGGACTATTTATTGCCTTACCTCCCTAATCTTACTACGTTTGCACATATATATATATAGACTTTTCTATTTTATTATTGACTGTATGTTTGTTTATTCCATGTGTAACTCTGTTGTTTGTGTTGCACTGCTTTGGTTTGTCTTGGCCTACCTGGTTAAATAAAGGTGAAATAAATAAATAAAAAACACAGTCATGCTGGAGACTCTGGGTACTAATGGGTTTGTAAGGTGTGTTCCTTGTCTCTTGCTGCTGCGGTTGTTAAAAGGTGGGGTGAACACTGGGGTGAGGGAGGGTGAATACTTTTCTCCATCTATCTCTAATTGCTTCTATTATTCCTTTCCCTCACTAAGCAATCCCTCCTTCCTCTCCTCTCCTCTCCGCCCTTCTCCTCAGGGAGCAGTCTCAAAGACAAGGGACGTTCCTTCTTAATTCTATAAAAGCCTCTGGTGTTTTCTCCACTCACCCCTCTCTCTCTCTCTCTCTCTCTCTCGCTTTCTCTTTTCTTCCTCTCTCCCCCTTCTTCACACCTCAGGGAGTAAATCAATGGGCCTGTCTAGTGCTAAGTATGGTCAGCAATAGCCCCAGAGGGAGAGCAGGGGAGCAAGAGAGCTCACCTGCCCACTGTGATTAGTAGAGGCTTATCTCCAACTATAACACACCTACACACACACATACACATGTACACACACACATTGTTCACCTCCTGAAAAACTAGAAAGGAGTGCAAGAGATAAGAGACCATGAAGAAATAATCCCAGCCCCAAGCAATTTTTTTTATTTTTTATTTTTTATTTCACCTTGATTTAATTTAACCAGGTAGGCTAGTTGAGAACAAGTTCTCATTTACAACTGCGACCTGGCCAAGATAAAGCAAAGCAGTGCGACACAAACAACAACACAGAGTTGCACATGGAATAAACAAGCGTACAGTCAATAACACAATAGAAAAAAAGAAAGTCTATGTACAGTGTGTGCAAATAGCGTGAGGAAGTAGACAATAAATAGGCCATAGTAGCGAAGTAATTACATTTTAGCAAATTAACACTGGAGTGGTAGATGTGCAGATGATGAAAAAACAATATGGGGATGAGGTAGGTAGATTGGATGGGCTATTTACAGATGGGCTATGTCCAGCTATTTGCATGGGCTATTTACAGATGGGCTATGTACAGCTGCAGTGATTGGTTAGCTGCTCAGATAGCTGATGTTTAACATTAGTTAGGGAAATATAAGTCTCCAGCTTCAGCGATTTTTGCAATTCGTTCCAGTCATTGGCAGCAGAAAACTTGAAGGAAAGGCGGCCAACGAAGGTGTTGGCTTTGGGGATGACCAGTGAGATATACCTGCTGGAGTGCGTGCTACGGGTGGGTGTTGTTATCGTGACCAGTGAGCTGAGATAAGGCGGAGCTTTACCTAGCAAAGACTTATAGATGACCTGGAGCCAGTGGGTTTGGCGACGAATAGATAGCGAGGGCCAGCCGACTAGAGCATACAGGTCGCAATGGTGGGTGGTATATGGGGCTTTGGTGACAAAATGGTTGGCACTGTGATAGACTGCATCCAGTTTGCTCAGTAGAGTGTTGGAGGCTATTTTGTAAATTACATCGCCGAAAATGAGGATCGGTAGGATAGTCCATTTTAAAAGGGTATGTTTGGCGGAGTGATTGAAGGAGGCTTTGTTGCAAAATAGAAAGCTGATTCTAGATTTTATTTTGGATTGGAAATGTTTAATATGAGTCTGGAAGGAGAGTTTACCGTCTAGCCGGACACCTAGGTATTTGTAGTTGTCCACATATTCTAGGTCAGAAACGTCCAGAGTAGTTATGCTAGTTGGGCGTGTGGGTGCAGGCAGCGAGCAGTTGAACAGCATGCATTTAGTTTTACTAGCGTTTAAGAGCAGTTGGAGGCCATGGAAGGAGTGTTGTATGGCATTGAAGCTCGTTTGGTGGTTTGCCAGAGGTCCGGACAACAGGCCCTCCGATTTGACACACTGAACTCTATCTGAGAAGTAGTTGGTGAACCAGGCGAGGCAGTCATTTGAGAAACCAAGGCTGTTGAGTCTGCCAATAAGAATATGGTGAATGACAGAGTCGAAAGCCTTGGCAAGGTCGATGAAGACGGCTGCACAGTACTGTCTTTTATCGATGGCGGTTATGATATCATTTAGTACCTTGAGCGTGGCTGAGGTGCACCCGTGACCAGCTCGGAAACCAGATTTCACAGTGGAGAAGGTATGGTGGGATTCGAAATGATCAGTGATCTGTTTATTAACTTGGCTTTCGAAGACTTTAGAAAGGCAGGGCAGGATAGATATAGGTCTGTAACAGTTTGGGTCTAGAGTGTCACTCCCTTTGAAGAGGGGGATGACCACGGCAGCTTTCTAATCTTTAGGGATCTCGGGCGATACGAAAAGGAGCTTGAACAGACTGGTAATAGGGGTTGCAACAATGGTGGCGGATAATTTTAGAAAGAGAGGGTCCAGGAGGTCTAGCCCAGCTGATTTGTACGGGTCCAGGTTTTGCAGCTCTTTCAGAACATCTGCTATCTGGATTTGGGTGAAGGAGAAGCTGGGGAGGCTTGGGAAAGTAGCTGCGGGGTGTGCAGAGCTGTTGCCCGGGGTTGGGGTAGCCAGGAGGAAAGCATGGAGAAATCCTTATTGAAGAAGAGAAATACTTATTTAAATTCTCGATTATCGTGGATTTATCGGTGATGACAGTGTTACCTAGCCTCAGTGGAGTGGGCAGCTGGGAGGAGATGCTCTTATTCTCCATGAACCCAAAACTTTTTGGAGTTAGAGCTACAGGACGCAAATTTCTGTTTGAAAAAGCTATCCTTTGCTTTCCTGACTGACTGCGTGTATTGGTTCCCTGAAAAGTTGCATATCGTGGGGACTATTCGATGCTAATGCAGTCTGCCACAGGATGTTTTTGTGCTGGGCGAGGGCAGTCAGGTCTGGAGTGAACCAAGGGCTATATCTGTTCTTAGTTCTACATTTTTTGAAAGGGGCATGTTTATTTAAGATGGTGAGGAAAGCACTTTTAAAGAATGACCAGGCATCCTCGACTGACGGGGTGAGGTCAATGTCCTTCCAGGATACCCGGGCCAGGTCGATTAGAAAGGCCTGCTCGCAGAAGTGTTTTAGGGAGCGTTTGACAGTGATGAGGGGTAGTCGTTTGACCGCGGACCCATAGTCGATGCAGGGAATGAGGCAGTGATCGCTGAGATACTGATTGAAAATAGCAGAGGTGTAATTGGAGGGCAAGTTGGTCAGGATAATATCTATGAGGCTGCCCATGTTTACGGATTTAGGGTTGTACCTGGTGGGTTCGTTGATAATTTGTGTGAGATTGAGGGCATCTAGCTTAGATTGTAGGACTGCCGGGGTGTAAAGCATATCCATGTTTAGGTCACCTAACAGAACAAACTCTGAAGATAGATGGGGGGCAGTCAATTCACATATGGTGTCCAGGGAACAGCTGGGAGCGGAGGGGGATCTATAACAGGTGGCAACAGCGAGAGACTTATTTCTGGAGAGATACATTTTTAAAATTAGAAGCTCGAACTGTTTGGGCATAGACCTGGAAAGTATGACAGAACTTTGCAGGCTATCTCTGCAGTAGATTGCAACTCCACCCCCTTTGGCAGTTCTATCTTGACGGAAAATGTTGTCGTTGGGGATGGAAATCTCAGAAATTTTGGTGGCCTTCCTAAGCCAGGATTCAGATACGGCAAGGACATCAGGGTTGGCGGAGTGTGCTAAAGCAGTGAGTAAAACAAACTTAGGGAGGAGGCTTCTGATGTTAACATGCAAGAAACCAAGGCTTTTTCGGTTACAGAAGTCAACAAATGAGAGTGCCTGGGGACACGCAGGGGTTAAAACTTCTTCTTAATAGGAGGCGCTATTTTCACTTTGGGAAAAAATCGAGCCCAAATTAAACTGCCTCGTACTCTGTTCTAGATCATACAATATGCATATTATTATTACTATTGGATAGAAAACACTCTGAAGTTTCTAAAACTGTTATATCTGTGAGTAAAATAGAACTCATTTGGCAGCAAACTTCCAAACAGGAAGTGAAAATTCTGAAAATGGGGCTCGTGTGTCAGGGCCTGCCTATTCAACTGACTTATATTTATGGATCTGTATGCACTTCATATGCCTTCCACTAGATGTCAACAGGCAGTAGAATGTTGAATGGGGTGTCTAGCTTGATGTGAGACCGAATGAGAGCTTTTGGAGTGACAGGTCCGCTCTTTTGTCAGTATTCAACTGCGCACCAGGGAACCTCACATTGTCTTCTGAAATGCGTTCGGTATACACGACGAAATGCTCCGGCTCTGATTTTATTGGATACATATGAGAAAAACATCATAAAGTAGCATTTTCAACTGAGTTTGACCAGTTTATTCGATGTTTATTGGGACTTTTGGAATTTTTCGTTCCAGGCGCAAAGATTTCTTGGACATTTGCCCTCCACATGGCTAGGCAAAGTTGCTAATTCGACAGAAGAAATGGACATTCTAAAACAAAACAACGATATATTCTGGAACTAGGACCCCTTGCACAACATTCTGATGGAAGATCATCAAAAGTAAGAGAATATTTATGATGTTATTTCGTATTTTTGTGATTTATGTTGGCTCCAACAAGGCGGAGAATACTAAGCTCACTAAGCTCACGGGAGCTTAGTACGGGAGCTTAGCTACTGCGGTGTGTAGTCACGTCACTTCCTCTTGAATTTGCAGACGTGTTGCTGTGCGTTTTGTTGCCAACTTTACTTTGCTAGCTTTGCTTTGCTTTGCTAGCTGACAACTTTACGTTTATATTTTTAGTTTTTCCATCACAACTTTTTTCCCTCATTCAACTTTTTCACTCCGGACGCTTTATCTGGACATGGTTCGTCAGCACCTTCAACAGCCGAAGCTAAGTAGTAACTTTAACATGATGTCTTCTAACTGCATTCGCTGTACTCATAATATACAGGAGAATGATCGCCTAACGGCGAGGATAGCTGTGCTGCAAGCCCAGCTTCAGACGCAATCGTTAGGCAAGGGTAATTTCAGTGTAGGAAAGGGTGAAACAGCGTCTGTGCCACCAGTAAGTACAGATAGTAACGTTAGTATAAATCCCCCCGCACTGTCCCCGCAGCCGGACAATTTTCTCATGGCTTCTGGAGGGAAATGCTGTTGGAATGCTCAACCGGTGTCGCTCATTCAGTCGACAGAAACTTTCAACCGGTTTTCCCCATTGAGTAGCGAGTCGGAGTCTGAGGCCGAGTCTTCTCTTGTCTCTACTCCTCCCGTTACGGGGTCTGAGACGCCGAAGGCTCCCACCATTAGCTCTGACAAATTGAAAACCTTAGTCATTGGCGACTCCATTACCCGCAGTATTAGACTTAAAACGAATCACCCAGCGATCATACACTGTTTACCAGGGGGCAGGGCTACCGACGTTAAGGCTAATCTGAAGATGGTGCTGGCTAAAGCTAAAACTGGCGAGTGTAGAGAGTATAGAGATATTGTTATCCACGTCGGCACCAACGATGTTAGGATGAAACAGTCAGAGGTCACCAAGCGCAACATAGCTTCAGCCTGTAAATCAGCTAGAAAGATGTGTCGGCATCGAGTAATTGTCTCTGGCCCTCTCCCAGTTAGGGGGAGTGACGAGCTCTACAGCAGAGTCTCACAACTCAATCGCTGGTTGAAAACTGTTTTCTGCCCCTCCCAAAAGATAGAATTTGTAGATAATTGGCCCTCTTTCTGGGACTCACCCACAAACAGGACCAAGCCTGACCTGCTGAGGAGTGACGGACTCCATCCTAGCTGGAGGGGTGCTCTCATCTTATCTACAAACATAGATAGGGCTCTAACTCCACTAGCTCTACAATGAAATAGGGTGCAGGCCAGGCAGCAGGCTGTTAGCCAACCTGCCAGCTTAGTGGTCCTGCCGTACATACCTACACGTACGCTACGGTCACAAGACGCAGGCCTCCTAATTGTCCCTAGAATTTCTAAGCAAACAGCGGGAGGCAGGGCTTTCTCCTATAGATCTCCATTTTTATGGAATAGTCTGCCTACCCATGTGAGAGACGCAGACTCGGTCTCAACCTTTAAGTCTTTACTGAAGACTTATCTCTTCAGTAGGTCATATGATTGAGTGTAGTCTGGCCCAGGAGTGTGAAGGTGAACGGAAAGGCTCTGGAGCAACGAACCGCCCTTGCTGTCTCTGCCTGGCCGGTTCCACTCTCTCCACTGGGATTCTCTGCCCCTAACCCTATTACAGGGGCTGAGTCACTGGCTTACTGGTGCTCTTTCATGCCGTCCCTAGGAGGGGTGCGTCACTTGAGTGGGTTGAGTTACTGACGTGATCTTCCTGTCTGGGTTGGCGCCCCCCCTTGGTTTGTGCTGTGGTGGAGATCTTTGTGGGCTATACTCGGCCTTGTCTCAGGATTGTAAGTTGGTGGTTGAAGATATCCCTCTAGTGGTGTGGGGGCTGTGCTTTGGCAGAGTGGGTGGGGTTATATCCTTCCTGTTTGGCCCTGTCCGGGGGTATCATCGGATGGGGCCACAGTGTCTCCTGACCCCTCCTGTCTCAGCCTCCAGTATTTATGCTGCAGTAGTTTATGTGTCGGGGGGCTAGGGTCAGTTGGTTATACCTGGAGTACTTCTCCTATCTTATCCAGTGTCCTGTGTGAATTTAAGTATGCTCTCTCTAATTCTCTCGTTCTCTCTTTCTTTCTCTCTCTCGGGAGAACCTGAGCCCTAGGACCATACGTCACGGCAAACCGGGCATGATGACTCCTTGCTGTCCCCAGTCCACCTGGCCTTGCTGCTGTTCCAGTTTCAACTGTTCTGCCTGCTGTTATGGAACCCCTACCTGTTCAACTCTTAATGATCGGCTATGAAAAGCCAACTGACTTTTATTCCTGATTATTATTTGACCATGCTTGTCATTTATGAACATTTTGAAAATCTTGGCTCTCTCTAATTCTCTCCTTCTCTCTTTCTTTCTCTCTCTCGGAGGACCGGAGCCCTAGGACCATACGTCAGGACTACCGGGCATGATGACTCCTTGCTGTCCCCAGTCCGCCTGGCCCTGCTGCTATTCCAGTTTCAACTGTTCTGCCTGCGGTTATGGAACCCCTACCTGTCCCAGACCTGCTGTTTTCAATTCTTAATGATCGGCTATGAAAAGCCAACTGACATTTATTCCTGATTCTTATTTGACCATGCTTGTCATTTATGAACATTTTGAAAATCTTGGCTCTCTCTAATTCTCTCCTTCTCTCTCTCTTTCTCTCTCTCGGAGGACCTGAGCCCTGGGACCGTGCGTCGGGGCTGCCGGACGTGATGGCTCCTTGCTGTCCCCAGTCCACCTGGCCTTGCTGCTATTCCAGTTTCAGCTGTTCTGCCTGCGGTTATGGAACCGCCACCTGTCCCGGACCTGCTATTTTCAACTCTTGATGATCGGCTATGAAAAGCCAACTGAAAATTATTCATGATTATTATTTGACCATGCTTGTCACTTATGAACATTTTGAACATCTTGGCATAGTTCTGTTATAATCTCCACCCAGCACAGCCAGAAGAGGACTGGCCACCCCTCATAGCCTGGTTCCTCTCTAAGTTTCTTCCTAGGTTTTGGCCTTTCTAGGGAGTTTTTCCTAGCCACCGTGCTTCTACACCTGCATTGCTTGCTGTTTGGGTTTTAGGCTGGGTTTCTGTACAGCACTTCGAGATATTAGCTGATGTACGAAGGGCTATATAAAATAAACTTGATTTGATTTATTGCATGCTGTACGTTGTACTAAAGTTATTTTTAAAAATCTAACACAGCGGTTGCATTAAGAACCAGTGTATCTTTCATTTGCTGTACAACATGTATGTTTTAGTAAAGTGATGGCTGGATTCACAAGATGTTTATCTTTCATTTGCTGTATTGGACTTGTGATTTCATGAAATTATATTATATGATATCCCTGCCGCGTTAGGCTAGGCTATGCTAGTCAGCTTTTTTGATGAGGAGGATCCCTCATCAGGCTATATCATAACTGGCTATGATTGGGAGTCACATAGGGCGGTGCACAATTGGCCCAGCGTCGTCTGGGTTTGGCTGGTGTAGGTTGTCATTGTAAATAAGAATATATGCTTAACTGACTTGGCTAGTTAAATCAAATAAGCAGCCTTACCCCCAATCTATCTGCAGAGTGCCAAGCAGAGATGCATTGGTTCCCGTTTTTACAGTATTTTGTATGGCTCAAACAGGGATCAAACTCCCAACCATCCAAACACTGGATGGACACTCTAACAACAAGGCCACTAAAGGCCACCACAAGTTGATCACTAAACAATGGTCTATATAAGAAGAAGAATCTGATTTGAGATCAGTGAATTAAGACTACTCTATTAGCAAAACCCTGATCTGAAGTAAGGTCGATAAGGCAGGGCTGAGATCAATGAGGTAGCACTCCTCCATACTTTGCCATAATCTGAGATTAGAGCACTGATTTGAAATCAGTGAAATTGCTGAGCCTGATATAAATTAAAGAGATTACTGATCTAGGATCAGTGATGTACTGCACTCCTCCACTCTGAGCCTTGGTTTTCTCACCCAGACCTAAAAATAGGAGAGACAAGCAAGGCTGTACTGAGATCAGAGAGGTGGTCCTTTGTAGCTCTGTTGGTAGAGCATGGTTCTTTTAACGCCAGGGTAGAGGGTTTGATTCCCAGGACCACCCATACGTAAAAATATACACACGCATGACTGTAAGTCGCTTTGGATAAAAGCGTCGGCTAAATAGGATATAATATAATAGGTAACAACATGTCCTCCTCCATGTTGAACCATGGTTTTCTAGTCGCAGCACGGCAGGCAGGATGTGTGCTGCCTCCGGCCGGGGATTTATAGAGCGCACCGATAATGCACTTCCTCGCTCAAAAGGGGGACATAAATCTGCCTCTTTTTTTTGTCAACACTTTTTTTTGGCTGATGGGGTCCTCTTCTGACTATACAAAACATGAAGAACACCTGCTCCATTTCAAATCAAAGACAGACCTGGTGAATCCAGGTGAAAGCTATGATCCCTTATTGATGTTGTTTTTTTATTTTTAGGGGGTAGATCAGCTTTAATATTGCAGATAGATTGTAGCTTTCATCAATGTAATTGTTTGCATAATTTCCAATCGCCCATATATATACAGTACCAGAGTAAAGTTTGGACACACCTACTCATTCAAGGGTTTTTCTTTATTTTTAATATTTTCTACATTGCAGAATAATAGTGAAGACATCATGTAGTAACCAAAAAAGTGTTAAACAAATCTAAATATATTTTATATTTTAGAGAATCTTCAAAGTTTGCCATTTGCCTTGATGACAGCATTGCATACTCTTGGTATTCTTTCATCCAGCTTCACCTGGAATGCTTTTCCAACAGTCTTGAAGGAGTTCCCACATATGCCGAACACTTGTTGGCTGCTTTTCCTTCACTCTAAGGTCCAACTCATCCCAAACCATCTCAATTGGGTTAAGGTCGGGTGATTGTGGAGGTCAGGTCATCTGATGCAGCACTCCATCACTCCTTCTTGGTCAAATAGCCCTTACACAGCCTGGAGGTGTGTTGGGTCATTGTCCTGTTGAAAAACAAATGATAGTGGGACTGAGTGCAAACCAGATGGGATGGCGTATCGCTGCATAATTCTGTGTTAGCCATTCTGGTTAAGTGTGCCTTGAATTCTAAATAAATCACAGACAGTGTCACCAGCAAAGCAACCCCACACCATCACACCTCCTGCTCCATGCTTCACGGTGGGAACAGGCGGAGATCCTGCGGATATCATCCGTTCACCTACTCTGCATCTCACAAAGACACGGCGGTTAGAACCAAAAATCTTACATTTGGACTCATCAGACCGAAGGACAGATTTCCACCGTTCTGATGTCCATTGCTCCTGTTTCTTGGCCCAAGCAAGTCTCTTCTTCTTATTGGTGTCCTTTAGTAGTGGTTTCTGTGCAGCAATTCGACCATGAAGGCCTGATTCATGCAGTCTCCTCTGAACAGTTGATGTTGAGATGTTGTCTGTTACTTGAACACTGTGAAGCTTTTATTTGCGCTGCAATTTCTGAGGCTGGTAACTCTAATGAACTTATCCTCTGCAGCAGAGGTAACTCTGAGTCTTCCTTTCCTGTGGCGGTCCTCATGAGAGACAGTTTCATAATAGAGGTAGATGTTTTTTGCGACTGCACTTGAAGAAACTTTAAAAGTTCTTGAAATGTTCTGAATTGACCACCCATGTTTTAAAGTTGTAACGGCTTTCTTCCAGGGGTGAAGGAGAGGACCAAAGTGCAGCGCGGCTAGTGTTCAACATGTTTAATTAAAGAACAAGTGAAACACTACAAACAACATACAAAATAACAAATGTGAAAAAACCGAGACAGACCTATCTGGTGCAGACAAACACAGAGACAGGAAACAATCACCCACAAAATCCCAACACAAAACAAGCCTCCTATATATGATTCTCAATCAGGGACAACGATTACCAGCTGCCTCTGATTGAGAACCATATTAGGCTGGACACAGAAACAGACAAACTAGACACACAACATAGAATTCCCACCCAGCTCACGTCCTGACCAACACTAAACAAGCAAAACACATAATAACTCTGGTCAGGACGTTACAAAAGTAATGATGGACTGTCATTTCTCTTTGCTTATTTGAGCTGTTCTTGCCATAATATGGACTTGGTCTTTTACCAAATAGGGCTATCTCCTGTCTACCAATCCTACCTTGTCACAACACAACTGATTGGCTCAAACGCATCAAGAAGGAGAGAAATTCCACAAATGTACTTTTAACAAGGCACACCTGTTAATTGAAATGCATTCCAGATAACTACCTCATGTGGCTGGTTGAGAGAATGCCAAAAGTGTGCAAAGCTGTCAGCAAGGCAAATTTTAAATTTGAGGCTATTTTGAAGAATCTAAAATAAATAAAAAACTGAAATACCTTATTTACGTAAGTATGCAGACCCTTTCCTATGAGACTCAAAATTGAGCTCAGTTGCATGCTGTTTCCATTGATCATCCATGAGATGTTTCTACAACTTGATTGGAGTCCACATGTGGTAAATTAAATTGATTGGACATGATTTGGAAAGGCACAAACTTGTCTCTATAAGGTCACACAGTTGACAGTGCATGTCAGAGCAAAAACCAAGCCATGAGGTCAAAGGAATTGTCCGTAGAGCTCCGAGACAAGTTTGAGTCAAGGCACAGATCTGGGGAAGGGTACAAAAAAATGTCTGCAGCATTGAAGGTCCCCAAGAACACAGTGGCCTCCATCATTTTTAAATGTAAGAAGTTTAGAACCACCATGACTCTTCCTAGAGCTGGCCGTCCGGACAAACTGAGCAAACGGGGGAGAAGGGCCTTGATCAGGGAGTTGACCAAGATCCCGATGGTCACTCTGACAGAGCTCCAGAGTTCCTCTGTGGAGATGGGAGAACCTTCCAGAGGGACAACCATCTCTGCAGCACTCCACCAATCAGGCCATTATAGTAGAGTGGCCAGACGGAAGCCACTCCTCAGTAAAAGGCACCTGACAGCCTGCTTTGAGTTTGCCAAAAGGCACCTAAAGGACTCTCAGACCATGAGAAACAAGATTCTCTGGTCTGATGAAACCAAGATTGAACTCCTTGGCCTGAATGCCAAGCGTCACATCTGGAGGAAACCTGGCACCATCCCTAAGGTGAAACATGGTGGTGCCAGCATCATACTGTGGGGATGTTTTTCAGCGGCAGGGACTGGGAGACTAGTCTGGATCGAGGGAAAGATGAACAGAGCAAAGTACAGAGAGATCCTTGATGAAAACCTGCTCCAGAGTGCTCAGGACCTCAGACTGGGGGCGAAGTTTCACCTTCCAACAGGACAATGACCCTAAGCACACAGCCAAGACAACGCAGGAATGGCTTCGGGGACAAGTCTCTGAATGTCCTTGAGTGGCCCAGCCAGAGCTGGCTTGACTTGAACCTGGTCAACCATATCTGGAGAGACATGAAAATAGCTATGCAGCAACGGTCCCCATCCAACCTGACAGCTTGAGAGGATCTGCAGAGAAGAATGGGAGAAACTCCCCAAATACAGGTGTAACAAGCTTGTAGCATCATAACCAAGAAGACTCAATGCTATAATTGCTGCCAAAGGTGCTTCAACAAAGTACTGAGTAAAGGGTCTGAATACTTATGTAAATGTGATATTTCAGTTTTGCAAACATTTCTAAAAACCTGTTTTTGCTTTATCATTATGGCATTTTGTGTGTAGATTGATGAGGTAAAAAAAACGATTTAATACATTTTTAGAATAAGGCTGTAACATAACAAAATGTGAAAGGGGTCTGTGAAGTGTGAAGTGTGAAGTGAAGTGAAGGGGTCTGAATACTTTCTGAATGCACTGCATCTCTGAACACCATCCAGTTTTGATTTATATTTGCCATTGTGCTGTGATGTTTCACAAAAGTTCTGAACCTTTCGATTCTCATCGTTTCTATAAAATGGTGCAACTGAATATTAGGAAGCTGTTCCTGATGTTTGGTATACTCAGGGTATAGGTCAGGTGCTTCTATAGAGGAAGCATAGCCTATATTGAAATAATACCTAATTTTATAATGAAGGTGGAAGTTTCTGTTAATCATAACTCTGTTTATCTTGATTTATTTTAACCTTGTGCATTGAAATATGCATTCTGTACCTCGTTTTCACATATACAGTAGTCAACCAACAGCATCCAAAATACTCCTGCAGTTGGCCAAATTGTATTACCACGTAATACTTTGCTTCCTCTATGGACTGAGTCATATTACATTTGAAGTACTGTTTGTGTGTACTTTCTGATTGAAAAATAATAGTTGTGTGTCTACCCCCAAAAATAATAAAGCTGCAAAAGGTTCCTCGATGGAAACAGACGCTGTGGGTAGCTAAATGAAAATACACATACTGTAGGTAATGAGCTATCTAAATTCATAGTTCATATTGCTTGGAATTACACAAAAGCGCAGCTCCGGGCAGCTCTGGCAAAAACCTCTGCACCGCTTTCTACTCAACCGCGAAAAAATTCTCCCCACCACGCTGCTGAGCGTGAGACATGGTGGGTTGTGGGAGAAATCGTTTGAGCCACAGTGTGCAACCGTGAATGCAATAATGCCTTTGTAAATAGCTTCGCCGCCTCTTCGCAGTTTTGCATACTTGGCTGCTGTCAACATGGACCAACACACATACTTACGGGCATAAACACACAGCTCTAGATTTGGAGCGGATGCTTTGAGAATCTCTTTGATTAAAAGGAGTGTCGTTAGTTCACGGTTCTTGAAATGCAACGGTGGCTACACAGAAAATGACAGGGGAAGACCGCGCCTCAAAGTTGTCCTGGAGAACAGCCAATTCCTGAGTCTTCTCTAACTGTCGCATGGAACATTTTAAGGAAAAGCTGCATCATGACAGAAGATAATGTTACTATGTTACATGTTCAGAATGTTACTGTATGTCTCACACGTTTCTCTCGCTTTTACACGGAGTTAAAGATGGCAATTGAAAATGTCATCTTTAAATGCGGCTAGAGGGCCAGGATAGCAGCATATACACTGCATATAGACAAGCATGTAGACACGCCTTCAAATTAGTGTAGTCGGCTATTTCAGCCACACCCGTTGCTGACAGGTGTGTCTCCATAGACAAACATTGGCAGGAGAATGGTCCGTACTGAAGAGGTCAGTTACTTTCAACGTGGCACAGAAAGGGACCACCGAGTGCTGAAGCATGTAGTGCATAAACATCGTCTGTCCTCAGTTGCAACATTCACTACCAAGTGCCAAACTCTCTTTGGAAGCAACGTCAGCACAATAACTGTTCGTCGGGAGCTTCATGAAATGGGTTTCCTTGGCCGTGCAGCCAGCACACAAGCCTAAGATCACCATGCGCAATGCCAAGTGTAGACTGGAGTGGTGTAAATCTCGCCACCATTGGACTCTGGAGGATTGGAAACGCATTCTCTGGAGTGATGAATCACGCTTCACCATCTAGCAGTCAGACAGACGAATCTGGGTTTGGCAGATGCCAGGAGAACGCTACTTGACCCAATGCATAGTGCCAACTGTGTTTGGTGGGGGAGGAATAATGATCTGGGGCTGTTTTAGTTAGTTCCTTAGTTCCAGTGAAGGGAAATCTTAATGCTACAGCATACAATGACATTCTAGACGATTCTGTGCTTCCAACTTTATGGCAACAGTTTGAGGAAGGGCCTTTCCTGTTTCAGCATGACAATGCCCCGTGCACAAAGCGAGGTCCATACAGAAATGGTTTGTTGAGATCGGTGTGGAAGAACTTGACTGGCCTGCACAGAGACCTGACCTCAACCCCATTGAATACCTGTTGGCCTAATCGCCCAACATCAGTGCCCAACCTCACTAATACTCTTGTGGTTGAATGGAAGCAAGACCCTGCAGCAATTTTCCAACATCTAGTGGAAAGTCTTCCCAGAAGAGTGGAGGCTGTTATAGCAGCAAAGGGGGGACCAACCCCATATTAATGCCCATGATTTTGGAAAGAGATGTTCGACAAGCAGGTGTCCACATACTTTTGGTCATGTATTGTATCTAAACAATGGGCTCTCATTTTCTCCTATGTTGCGGCCCTGGCGACTTAATTAGAACTGTGGTGTGCCGGCGTTTCCACCCCTATTGACTCGACGGTAATGTGTTTACTTCTCACTTAGCAGCCGAGCAGTGGCTTGAAAAGTCCAACAGTCCTGAGCTACTATCATGCTATCTCGAGATGAACAAAGTCTACACATTTGTGGATGGAGTTGGTGACAGACCATGTATCCACTTGTAAACAAACACCAACACTCATATGGGTAACTTCAGCACCACTGACAACACATTAAAACACACTCAGGCTCTTATTGCAAATCAGCACCATAGACAGCTAGTGCATTCCCTATCTCTCGCTCACACACACACACGCGCGCGCGCGCGCTCTGCTCCGGGTCAGGCTATAATCATATTCAATTGAAAATGCAGATGAAGCACAAGCTTCGCCTCCCTACTCCGATCATTTGTTTTTATCATATGCATCCATACTACTAGGTCAACAGATAGAGACGAATAGGCCTATTGGGCGCATGTGAAGCCAGACGCAAAGGCTGCTTTCTATCCGACGCACAGGGACAGGCGCGGAGCAACACCTAATCATGCATCCGGCAACTGCCACTGCTGCCAGACAAAGTGACAGGTGCCACATTTGTTATTACGCTCCCCAAACAGCAGCCACAGTCTACGGGGAGTTTATTAATGTGTACCTGGTGCCAGATCCACCAATTTACCTGTGGCACCGGAGTGGCTCGTGAGCAGTTAGTCTCATATGTGCTATAACACAGATATATTTAGCTCACCGAGGGAGTGCAGTCCGCAATCCATTAACGATATAAATTAATCGCTCATCATATTATATGGCTGATAACAAAAGAAAAAGAACAGGCCTAGGCTAATAATAATAATAATAAGCACCATCATCACCATCAGCAGCAGCATCGGCATCATCATATCAATATCTGATACGTAGGGGCTTACTCATATTTATATCAGCATCAGGACATTATATGCCTAAATAGTCCTCAACATCAATAAGATATCAGACTACTTAATACTATTCTTACCACCTCATATCTCTTCAAAAACCCAAGATCTGTCTCGGTCGGTTCGAGGAGGCAGGCTATAACATGCACATCACATGGACCATATCCATAGGCAGATGTCACAGTGAAAACTTGGACACATTGGACTCAACGCAGCGGCACCACTCCCCCTGATAAGAAATGACAGGTCCCAGAGGCACCTCCACTCGGAAATAGACCTATCAGCCAGCCTCCCTATAATTCCCCCTCTGCCTCGACTGCTTTACAAATCACAGCCATTTAACCATATGATATCATAGATTGTAAATTAATACAATCACAGCGCAATCAGCCCACATTAGAGGTGAAAATACTCCGATATGGACGCTCTCTCCTCTCCCTATATTCCTCCCTCCCATTGCCGCCTCTTCAACAATAAGCACATTGCAAAGTGACAGAGAGAGCGCACCACGCAAGGGGTAGGGAGCGCCAAGTTCCCCTTAACCTACCTTTCACTGTGTGACAGGCACACAGCCCCACTGCAACCCCGGCCATCAGCAGCACCACCTCGGATATTCTCTGCATCTTCATGGCGTGGTGAGAGCGAAATGCAGACAGGGCACGGTGACCTCTCTCTCTCTCTCTCGATCCTTTCCGTCCGCTCCTTCTATTCAGCGTGTCCCAACGTTCTCTCTCCTTCAAGCCGTAAAACTGTTCACTAATGATATGTCCGACTTCGACTAAAGATAGCGAGCGAAGAGTGGAATAATACACAAAGCGAGGCAGAGAGGGAGGCTTCTTCCGCGAAGAAACCGTGAAGCTGCGCCGTATAGTTAACAGAGCTCGTTCGATGGTTGTTGGATGCCCAACTAACTGCTTAGTGATAAGACGGGACCGGAGACCAACGCTCCCCGGGACTAGACTGTTACGTCACGGGGAGGAGAGATATGGATTCATATTCATATTTTTTTCTGTCATACCGCTCCCTCCTATCACTCAGCACTAAACAGCACCGCGATCACACACTTCTTCATTGTCTGAAATTAATAATCTGACCAATATGATAAGAATAATTAATTGTGAATATTGTACTGATATTTAGCTCATTAGGCTACCACTGTCACGAGACCAACCCAGGATGTATATTACCCACTTGCCTCCACATACAGGTATCCATAGCTTTGGGAATATGTTTCGAGTAGGGGGTGCTGAGCGCAGGAGGGTTGAAAAAAATCTCCTTTCTAATAAAGTATAGCTGATTATTCAGGTGCTGGCTGTCAGTGAAAAGGAATGCATCTAAAATATGTGTGAAGATAAGGTTTCTTGAGTATAATTTGAAATGTTGAGACAAGAAGAAAGGGGAGCGGTGTGTAGCGAAGATATAGGCGCGTCTCTCTCCAGAACGCGCTCAACTCTCCAGAACGCTCTGAGCTGTCTTCTGACAATTATTGCGAATTCATTGTTTTATTGTGTTAATTGTTTGCCCTTTGACCAGTTCCCCATTTACTGTTAATCCCTGTCATGTGGTTACATACATCTATGTTAATGCATGGATTAATTAGGGCTCTACAGTCATTGTTTCTCATTCTTGGAGGGGAAATGTTGTTTGCAGAGTTCACAACCTGCTACACTTGTGAGAAACAAGTTTTGGTGTATTTCATACAGTGGCTGTTGGTGGAGCATGGCCTTATTTCTATTACAGCATATTGGATGACTGTTATTCATATTTGATTGTCAGTTCAATGTAACATCGATAGGCTTAGGCTACTACATGATACTTACATTTTCCCTATACCCATCATCAGGTTGCTGCAACCTAAAATTCAAATTAAAGATTAGAAGTAGATGCACAGGTCAAGAGGCAAATTGGAGTAATCAAGATTGCAGACAGTGACATATTGCATACCTCCTTACACACTGTGGCCTGAATCTAGCTGATCTAGAGTGTAATAATTAGTCCAAACAGTTGCAAATGAGGGTTTCTATTGGACAAATTCAGGTAGGTTTATCCCCGTTTTGTTCCGTTTGCTTCAGTTTAAATAAAAGTATTTTAACAGAATTGGCGGAATGAACACACCCCTGACCACCCTTGCCATGAAGTTTACTTTCATAGCAGCCACATACAAACACCATCATCACTTTGCTCATTGTATATTTCCTTCTTGCATCTATGTGCTCTCCTCTCACCTTTTCCCTTCGCTTGTGGACTTCAGTGCACAACACAACAGCTGTACGTGACCAGGCAAAAAAAGCTTTCCAAGCTAAACCTTCATACCGCATAACCGGTTACTGCCACACACAGCCTACATCGTTGTTAATGTCACCATATTAGCTAACGTCATAGTCAATATAGCTACTAGAACTAACACTTTAGTAAACCCACTACAATCACGCAGCACAGTGTAAAGCAAGCAGTTTAGCACTTACACCAGTGGGCCCCAGTGGCAATAAACCGAAAGCTTACCTTGACTTGGAAGAGTTCTAGTGTTGGATAGCCTTAGCCAGCTAGCTAACATAAATAGCATTCCTCTCTGAGCTGGGTGTTTGAGAAGGCTAAATTGGGTAGCTTCGTTAGCTAGCTAAGTAACTGAAAAAAATACAACAAAATCTCTCTCTCTCCCTGCTTCTCCTTCATTTTTTTAAATAAATACATTTGTTAAAAATGATTGTCTTTCTCTCTCTGAGTCAACTACTCACCACATTTTATGCACAGCAGTGCTAGCTATGCTTTCAGTACTAGATACATTCTCTGATCCATCGATTGGGTGGACAACATGTCAGTTCATGCTACTAGAGCTCTGATAGGTTGGAGGACATCGTCTGGAAGTCGTCATAATTACTGTGTATGTCTATGGAAGGGGGTTAGAACCACGAGCCTCCTAGGTTTTGTATTGAAGTCAATGTATGCAGAGGAGGACGGAAGCTAGCTGTCCTCCAGCTACACAATGGTGCTACCCCAGACTGCTAAGGCTATACTGTAGACCTTCATTGCAACACAGTGTGTTTTAATCAGTTATTTGGTGACGTGAATATATTTAGTATAGTTTTATCTGGAAAGGACAACTTGTTTAATGTTTCACTATTTTTATTTTTATTAAATTCACTGAGTAGGAATGGTCCACCCCTTCCTCCTCTAAGGAGCCTCCACTGATTTCATACCATTCATACCATACCGTTTTTTTCACTGTATTTTGTTTGGAGGATCCATGTGAGAAATGAGCAACTGTCTGGTTTCTCTGTCCTCTTACTGATTACTGAGCATGTGAATAGAAGTAGGCTAAATGGCCTGCTGCACGCAAATGTAGGATGTCTGATTTCTGATTGTCTTATCTCACCACCACTAATGAGCTGAGCTTCTCAGTCATTTTTTCTTCTTCACCGTACAGTGTCAACGAAGTCAATAAAAACAAATCCATTGTGAATAGATAAAGTTCCTCACAGTATTTGATAAATGTTTCCAACACTCTCCCTCTTGATAATCACCAGGCCTCGGTGTGAAAGAGCAAAATGTCATGCTCTGAGGATCCCATAAATCCAGTGGAAACATCATAAAATACCTGAACACACTTCCCTTTGCGCAAAACAGTTGTGTCTGTCCAAAATTCACTGGCCAGGGAAACTCTGAAAGCTGGGAAAAGGCTAATTGATACAATGTTGCAATTTCGCTAGACAGCTTTGGGCTGAACCTTTATATATACTGGGTATACCAAACATTAGGAACACCTTCTTAATATTGACTTTGTTTTCATAATATAGAGTTTTATTTGTTTTAATATGTTGATCTATAGGCTAATATAGCTTCATAAGCTGTTTATTCAATTGTGGGGTTTGAATAGAGTGAGAAGACAACCACATATATGGTGAGATTCACAACATAGGTACACAGTCCATTATAGCTCTTAAAGTAAACTACATTCAGTGTACAATTTTAAATTAGGCCCACAGCATTATTTAGTATGCAGTTATTCTTTTGGTAATTCATCTGTTACCAGTAATATCTACATGTTAATATTATCTTCTGATTACAAATGTTATGTCTCATCTTTTAACAAAATGCAATCTATTAGCTTCCAAAATGTAAGTAGGTACAGTATATCTAGCTTTCCGATTGAACTTTCTGATGGAATGGCTTGTACTGTACTTTTACCCAGGGTGCACTGAGTGAATGTTGGAAAGATATCTTGGATATTTTCTCAACATAGCAATGGGAATGCAAAGAGGACTTGGACCTTAAAAAAGGTTAAGTGAACTGCAAAAGAGTTGAGTCCTCATTCAAAGGCAAAGGCAGTGTGAATTGTAAAGAGAACGGAGATATTTTGTTTTTTTTTAAACCCAGAGTTCACTTTAAAAAGACTGAGATTGGTTCTTTTAAAGCCGACTGACTGTCATTATCGGGTATTGTGTGTAGATTGATCAGGACATTAAAAAAAATAAAAAATAAATAGAATAAGGCTGTAACGTGACATAACGTGGAAAAAGTCAAGGGGTCTGAAAACTTTCCGAATGTAAATGTGAAAACCACAGGAGTTTGGTCGCACTTTAATTGGGGAGGACGGGCTCATGGTAATGGCTGTGGCGGAATAAGTGGAATGGTATCAAATACATCAAACACATGGTTTGATGCCATTCCATTTGCACCGTTCCAGACATTATTATGAGCCGTCCTCCTCTCAGCAGCCTCCACTGGAAAACACCCTTAGTTCCTTTCTGCTTATTTCTTTAGCCGCCAATTCCTCATGTTGAATCAATGTGTCCATATAGGCTTGTGTTCTAGAATCAGCAGAATTTTTATTTTTAGATTTGTATCATTTTAATTCCAATTTGTATTATTAACCATGTGACAATAACTTTGAAAGATCGGTAGAAATGGTCAATCAAATAAATGGTAAGCTTTCCAAAAGTGAAACCTTGCATTGTGGAGAAAAGCGCTCACCTCGATCCAGGACAAGCGGGTGGAAAGCACCACTCGCTGCCCAGCACTGTGTTGATTGCTGGACTGGTGGGCTAGCACACCTACAGTACGTGTTTGACTGCGAGCAGCGGTCGAAAGAATGTTAGTGGGCAGACGGACATAGTCAAACCAAAACCCAACCTCCATTTACCCTTTGCGACCAACGGATGTCCACACTCCGTTTTACACCTGATTGACCCTATGACCAAAATGATCTTATTTACAATTTGTAGTCAATTTAAACAGTAGAATAACCGTTTCAGACTCATATCGATGCCACATAGTCCGTTTTCAAAGGGATTCGTTGCTTTGTAAAGGCAGTCACTCTTTAAATATGTCCTCAGCTTTCAGTGAAAGAAGCAAACAGCAGAGGCGAGAAGAAGTGCTACCTGTCCTGTCCTGCTGTTCTATTCCTGTGTCTCTGCGATTTAAAGTATATGAATCACCAACTGTGGTTGCCACCTCACAACATCCTCTCCCAGTCAGGTAACATTTAGACAATAAACCAGTCTCTGTCAGCTTGCATGTTGTGACTCCAAATTGAATTGCAAGACTAGTGCGCACACAGGTCAGAAGCTGCCCTTTCATGTGGTGCACTCCAAGCCTGCTGAGAGAGTTTGTTTTCTATTCCCTATCTGCCTGCTCTGCCTCTCTCTGTGTGTGTGTGTTGTTTATTGGCCAGTGAGCTGAGCAATCTGATTAATACTCTTTAAAATGTTCTGAGTATCTCAAGAGGGGCATTCCTGCTGGAATACAGTGCAATAGGAAATTATTCAGACCCCTTCCCTTTTTCCACATTTTGTCACATTACAGCCTTATTCTAAAATTTATTAAATTGTGTTTTTCCCTCATCAATCTACACACAATACCCATAATGACATCACAATACTCCATAATGACAAAGGAAAAACAGGTTTGCAAATGTTTTTTTTTTTTTTACGGAAATATCACAAGTATTCAGACCCTTTACTCAGTACTTTGTTAAAGCACCTTTGGCATCGATTAAGGCCTCAAGTCTTCTTTTGTATGACGCTACAAGCGCGGCACATGCTTGAACACTTGTATTCAGGGAGTTTCTCCCATTTTTCTCTGCAGATCCTCTCAAGCATTGTCAGGTTCGATGGGGAGCGTCACGGTACAGCTATTTTCAGGTCTTTCCAGAGATGTTTGATCGGGTTCAAGTCCGGACTCTAGCTGGGCCACTCAAGGACATTCAGAGACTTGTCCCAAAGCCACTGCTGCGTTGTGTTGGCTGTGTGCTTAGGGTCGTTGTCCTGTTAGAAGGTGAACCTTCGCTGCAGTCTGAGTTCCTGAATGCTCCGGAGCAGGTTTTTTAAAACTTTTTTTTCTTTGTCATTATGGGGTATTGTGAGTGGATCGATGAGGAAAAACATTGATTTAATGTATTTTAGAATAAAGCTGTAACGTAACAAAATGTGGAAAAAGTCAAAGGGTCTGAATACTTTCCTAATGTACTGTATCTCTGCATTCTCTGCCTGGACTAGTCTATTCAGGGAGAGCTCTGAGGATGGAGAATAGTCATATAGACAGTGTTATCTATCTAGCACGTAATTCTGTGTGATGACAATACGTAGAGACCAGTTAGTTATCAGATCAGGTTCATTTCAGCTCTTCAAATAGCCTAGAACGGATGAACGGATGAGCGGATGAACGGGTGAATGGATGAACGGGTGAATGGGTGACCGGGTGAATGGGTGACCGGATTAATGGGTGAACGGATTAATGGATGAACGGGTGACCGGATGAATGGGTGAACGGATTAATGGATGAACGGATGAATGGGTGAACGGATTAATGGATGAATGGGTGAACGGGTGACCGGATGAATGGGTGAACGGATTAATGGATGAACGGATGAATGGGTGAACGGATGAATGGGTGAACGGATTAATGGATGAATGGGTGAACGGGTGACCGGATGAATGGATTAATGGATGAATGGGTGAACGGATGAATGGGTGAACGGATGAACGGATTAATGGATGAACGGATGAATGGGTGACCGGATGAATGGGTGAACGGATGAACGGATTAATGGATGAATGGGTGACCGGATGAATGGGTGACCGGATGAATGGGTGAACGGATGAACGGATTAATGGATGAATGGGTGAACGGATGAACGGATTAATGGATGAATGGGTGACCGGATGAATGGTATCAGCATCTTCAGATATCAGCATGGTCATGTTCCATATTATCAGTGCTGCAATGATAGTCCAGACTATTCCTTGGGTCAGTGTTTACTACACTGAGAACAAACCCCTTTCATTATCATAGCCCAGCATCATGTTAAAAACCCATCTAATATCCTTCCTTATATTTACTGCTCCCATTGCCTTCAGCTTTTCTTCATTATAAAAAGCTTCTGGGCCGGCCATGGTGTGTGCTGTTTGGAGGGAGATGAGTGGAGTGGTTGCTGCCAGGTCAGACGTGGTGTGAACAGAGACACACACACACACACACACACACACACACACACACACACACACACACACACACACACACACACACACACACACACACACACACACACACACACACACACACACACACACACACACACACACACACACACACACACACACACACACACACACACACACACACACACACACACACACACACACACACACACACACAGACACAGAGAGAGAGAGAGAGAAACAGACCAGACCAGACATGGAGAGGAATGGAGCAGAAAGGAGCTGTTGGCGAGAGATAGACTTTTATGTTGGACCGTGCTCTGGCCAATGCCTCTGAACTGAATAGCACTGAGACAGACACACTCTCTCTGTCTACTCTCCACCCATCCTGAACATGTCCGACACAGTCTTTAGCTCTCTCCAGAACTCTCCAGCTCTCTCCAGAACACTCCAGAACACTCAAGTTCTCTCCAGCTCTCTCCAGAACTTGCCTTGAATCTCTGCTCTGTTCGTGTGCAGTTTTGTTTTCGATTGGGTTGGGATGGAAGTTAATAGCAGGTAATCACATAATCACAATCGCAGTACTGATCCTTTCCATAAAACACACATAAAGAGTACAACGTTTGTAGTTTCCAGATGCTCAGTGAGACACAGAGAGACACTGAAATTAGAACTTTCACTGCCTGTCTGTCTGTCTGTCTGTCTGTCTGTCTGTCTGTCTGTCTGTCTGTCTGTCTCTCGTCTGCCTGCTTATCCAGATGCTAAGGCTGGTGTCACCCAACGCTCGACTCAAGCATTAGGCTGCCGGTGGCAGTGGCTTGAGCTCCCTCCCTGCCTTTGTGGTTCTGTTGTGTTTGTGGTTTGAATGAGTGGCTGTGTGATGACTATGTATTTGTGGTCAGTATGTCATTAAAATCAGTTTGTGGTCATTTTGTTATCACTGTATAATAATTTTTTTCAGATTATAAAGTCAGAATCCAGTTGCAATGCAATCTCAGTGATGATCCTAAGCTCCCTGTGGTAATTGGTCTGAAGTCACTATGCAGAGCAGTAGCTGTGATCAGAGTGAGGTCAACAAGTGGTCACTATATGGTCACAACAAGTGGTCACTATATCATGTGGTTAGTCCATCAGTTAGTGCTTACTATATGGTTACTATGTGGTTAGTCCATCAGTTGGTGGTCACTACATGAAAGCCCCCAGGTCTGAACATGTCGATCTAGTTCTACCTCCAGCCTTGTGGTTTCCACTGTCCTGCGGTGGGCTGCAGAGTCTCAGCTTACATTTATTGCCAGTTATTGTTTGAATAATAGATTCTGGTTCTATTTAAGATCCTGACGGGGACAAACTACATAGGCCGGTATGTACAGGCCAATATCTCTCCTCCCTCAACTGCCAGAATAGCTATATGACGGATGGTGGAACCTCTAGCCAATAGAGGAGCCAGTTGCAATTGATCTGCGGTTTCATAGCGGCCCAGCCCTTAGTGTCATAACCGACCAGATCATTAGGAAACAAAGGTACGGGGCTATAGTACATCTATTAGTGAATTGAGCCATACACCACGATCAATGCTTATCAAATTGGGCCATTGTGTTTGGCGAGAGGCTTCCATCCTGCATGGCTGGTGTAGGGAGAGGGGGTAGGGAGAGGGAGAGAGGGGTAGGGAGAGAGGGGTAGCGAGAGGGAGAGAAGAGTAGGGAGAGGGAGGGGTAAGGAGAGGGGGTAGGGAGAGGGAAAGAGGGGTAGGGAGAGGGAAAGAGGGGTAGGGAGAGAGGGGTAGGGAGAGACGAGTAGGGAGAGGGAGAGAGGGGTAGGGAGAGAGGGGTAGGGAGACAGGGGTTGTGAGAGGGGTAAGGATAGAGGGGTAGGGAGAGAGGAATAGGGAGAGGGAGAGAGGGGTAGGGAGCGGGAGAGAGGGGTAGGGAAAGGGAGAGAGGGGTCTGGAAAGGGAGAGAGGGGTATGAAGAGGGAGAGAGGGAGAGAGGGGTATGGAGAGGGAGAGAGGGGTATGGAGAGGGAGAGAAGGGTATGGAGAGAGGGGTAGGGAGAGAGGAGTAGGGAAAAGGAGAGAGGGGTAGGGAGAGGGAGAGAGGGGTAGGGAGAGGGAGAGAGGGGTAGGGAGAGAGGAGTAGGGAAAAGGAGAGAGGGGTAGGGAAAGGGAGAGAGGGGTAGGGAGAGAGGAGTAGGGAGAGGGAGAGAGGGGTAGGGAGAGAGGGGTAGGGAGAGAGGAGTAGGGAGAGGGAGAGAGGGGTAGGGAGAGGGAGAGAGGGGTAGGGAGAGGGAGAGAGGGGTAGGGAGAGGGAGAGAGGGTAGGGAGAGAGGAGTAGGGAGAGGGAGAGAGGGGTAGGGAGAGGGAGAGAGGGTTAGGGAGAGGGAGAGAGGGGTAGGGAGAGAGGAGTAGGGAGAGGGAGAGAGGGGTAGGGAGAGAAAAAAATACAATCCATATGTATGGCTGTGCAGCTCAGTTGGCTTTAGCTGGTAGAGCTTCAGCATCATCAACAGATCAATCACACACACACACACACACACACACACACACACACACACACACACACACACACACACACACACACACACACACACACACACACAGACACACACACACACACACAGCCTATTTCAGCACCACGGACAGCAACATTCCTCATTTATATTATGTACTATAGTACTCGGTGTGCTTCCATATCTTTAGTCTCTGGTCCTGCTGCTGCTGCCTTGTGAAGCTCCTGCTTGGCTCCTTCAAGGCCATGACATTTGTACAGCCTCTGAGTGAATCTGTAGGGGGGGGGGGGGGGGGATACATGGAATCCATGTAAACGAGCAGTAGATTGGGGTGAGAGCACAGCACAGCCCTCTGACGTGATGCACACTGACAATGTAAAGTCCTGTAGTCTGCATGCTGCCAACAGTGAGACAGAAACACAGATGAGTTACACCGGGAGGTCACGCTCCCTCTCTCCTCTCTCTCTTCATCCTCCTCTCCTTCTTCCTTGTCTTTCGAAATGCAGAACTACTCTCCAGCATAGACTAAAATGTTCATACAGACCTCAATCAAAGTTTTCTCAAGTAGAAATAGATTGAAATAGACTACAAATAGATTGAAAAAGATAGAGAATGGCAATACAAGTCTTCTTAGGACTAGGGTCCTTTTTTCAGAATTTCCACCTGACTGACGTGCCCAAAGTAAACTGCCTGTTACTCAGGCCCAGAAGCCAGGATATGCATATAATTGGTATCATTGGATAGAAACCACTTTGAAGTTTGTATAAGTGTTAAAATAATGTATGAGACTATACAACAATTGATATGGTAGCCGAAAATCCCATGCTCTTTCAATGGAAAGCTATGGGTCTTATGCAATTCCAGCTAACAGATTGCAATTCCTATGGCTTCCACAGTCGTTGTTCAAGGTTTCAGGCTTGTTTCTTCCAAAACGAGGAATAATTTTGAGTTTTGGTACCGGGAGTCACAGTTGGAAATCAGTCTGTGGGCACGCGACGAAGAGGATGCGCACTTGCTAATTGTACTTTTCTATTGAACATACTTCTTTCCGTATGAAATATTATAGTTTATTTACATTTTAGGGAACCTGAGGATTAAATAGAAACGTAGTTTGACTTGTTGTAACAACGTTTAGCGGTAGCTTTTTGGATTCTTTTCTCTGCATGTTGAACGAGTAGATTACTGAAATCGATGGCGCCAACTAAACTGACTTTTTGGGATATAAAGAAGGATTTTATCTAACAAAACGACCATGCATGTTGTAGCTGGGACCCTTGGGATTGCAAACAGAGGAAGATTTTCAAAAAGTAAGTGATTATTTAATCGCTATTTGTGATTTCATGAAGCCTGTGCTGGTTGAAAAATATATTGATATATATATACAGTGGGGAGAACAAGTATTTGATACACTGCCGATTTTGCAGGTTTTCCTACTTACAAAGCATGTAGAGGTCTGTCATTTTTATCATAGGTACACTTCAACTGTGAGAGACGGAATCTAAAACAAAAATCCAGAAAATCACATTGTATGATTTTTAAGTAATTAATTTGCATTTTATTGCATGACATAAGTATTTGATCACCTACCAACCAGTAAGAATTCCGGCTCTCACAGACCTGTTAGTTTTTCTTTAAGAAGCCCTCCTGTTCTCCACTCATTACCTGTATTAACTGCACCTGTTTGAACTCGTTACCTGTATAAAAGACACCTGTCCACACACTCAATCAAACAGACTCCAACCTCTCCACAATGGCCAAGACCAGAGAGCTGTGTAAGGACATCAGGGATAAATTGTAGACCTGTACAAGGCTGGGATGGGCTACAGGACAATAGCCAAGCAGCTTGGTGAGAAGGCAACAACTGTTGGCACAATTATTAGAAAATGGAAGAAGTTCAAGATGACGGTCAATCACCCTCGGTCTGGGGCTCCAGGCAAGATCTCACCTCGTGGGGCATCAATGATCATGAGGAATGTGAGGGATCAGCCCAGAACTACACGGCAGGACCTGGTCAATGACCTGAAGAGAGCTGGGACCACAGTCTCAAAGAAAACCATTAGTAACACACTACGCCGTCATGGATTAAAATCCTGCAGCGCACGCAAGGTCCCCCTGCTCAAGCCAGCGCATGTCCAGGCCCGTCTGAAGTTTGCCAATGACCATCTGGATGATCCAGAGGAGGAATGGGAGAAGGTCATGTGGTCTGATGAGACAAAAATAGAGCTTTTTGCTCTAAACTCCGTGTTTGGAGGAATAGAAGGATGAGTACAACCCCAAGAACACCATCCCAACCGTGAAGCATGGAGGTGGAAACATCATTCTTTGGGGATGCTTTTCTGCAAAGGGGACAGGACGACTGCACCGTATTGAGGGGAGGATGGATGGGGCCATGTATCGCGAGATCTTGACCAACAACCTCCTTCCCTCAGTAAGAGCATTGAAGATGGGTCGTGGCTGGGTCTTCCAGCATGACAACGACCCAAAACACACAGCCAGGGCAACTAAGGAGTGCTCCGTAAGAAGCATCTCAAGGTCCTGGAGTGGCCTAGCCAGTCTCCAGACCTGAACCCAATAGAAAATCTTTGGAGGGAGCCGAAAGTCCGTATTGCCCAGCGACAGCCCCGAAACCTGAAGGATCTGGAGAAGGTCTGTATGGAGGAGTGGGCCAAAATCCCTGCTGCAGTGTGTGCAAACCTGGTCAAGAACTACAGGAAACGTATGATCTCTGTAATTGCAAACTAAGGTTTCTGTACCAAATATTCAGTTCTGCTTTTCTGATGTATCAAATACTTATGTCATGCAATAAAATGCAAATTAATTACTTAAAAATCATACAATGTGATTTTCTGGATTTTTGTTTTAGATTCCGTCTCTCACAGTTGAAGTGTACCTATCATAAAAATTACAGACCTCTAAATGCTTTGTAAGTTGGAAAACCTTCCAAATCGGCAGTGTATCAAATACTTGTTCTCCCCACTGTATATATTGCTGTCCTCAAACAATCGCATGGTATGCTTTTGCTGTAAAGCCTATTGTAAATCGGACAACGCAGTTAGATTAACTTCTTATGGCTGGGGGCAGTATTGAGTAGCTTGGATGAATAAGGTGCCCAGAGTAAACTGCCTGCTACTCAGTCCCAGAAGCTAAGATATGCATATGATTAGTAGATTTGGATAGAAAACACTCTGAAGTTTCTAAAACTGTTTGAATGATGTCTGTGAGTATAACAGAACTCATATGAAAAAATCCAACCAGGAAGTGGGAAATCTGGGGTTTGTAGGTTTGCCTATCCAATATACAGTGTCTATGGGGTCATATTGCACTTCCTAAGGCTTCCACTAGATGTCAACAGTCTTTAGAACCTTGTTTCATGCTTCTACTGTGAAGGATGAGGGAATGAGAGCTGTTTCAACCAGGTGTCTGGCAGAGTGCCATGAGCTCACTCAGGCGCGCCCCCATGAGAGGTAGCTGCGTTCCTTTTCGTTTCTAAAGACAAAAGAATTCTCCGGTTGAAACATTATTGAAGATTTATGTTAAAAACATCCTAAAGATTGATTCTATACATCGTTTGACATGTTTCTACGAACTGTAAGGGAATTTTTGACTTTTCGTCTGGCCTGCGAATTATGAATTTGGATTTTTGAACTAAACACGCAAATAAAAAGAAGGTATTTGGACATAAATGATGGGCTTTATCGAACAAAACAACCATTTATTGTGGAACTGGGATTCCTGGGAGTGCATTCTGATGAAGATCATCAAAGGTAAGTGAATATTTATAATGCTATTTCTGACTTCTGTTGACTCCACAACATGGCGGGTACCTGTATGGCTTGTTTTTGTGTCTGAGCGCCTACTCAGATTATTGCATGGTGTGCTTTTTCCGTAAAGTTTTTTTGAAATCTGACACAGCGGTTGGAGAAGGAAGAGAAGTTTATCTAAAGTTCTCTGTATAACACTTGTATCTTTTATCAATGTTTATTATGAGTATTTCTGTAAATTGATGTGGCTCTCTGCAAAATCACCGGATGTTTTGGAGGCAAAACATTACTGAACATAACGCGCCAATGTAAACTAAGATTTTTGGATATAAATATTAACTTTATCGACCAAACATACATGTATTGTGTAACATGAAGTCCTATGAGTGTCATCTGATGAAGATCATCAAAGGTTAGTGATTAATTTTATCTCTATTTCTGCTTTTTTTTGTGGTGGGATTAACAACAAGTTTATCTTTAAAATGGTGTAAAATACTTGTATGTTTGAGGAATTTTAACTAGGAGATTTCTGTTGTTTGAATTTGGCGCCCTGCACTAACGGGATCTCAGCCGATCTCAGTCGGAAGAAGTTAACAAGAATTTAAGCTTTTAACCGATGTAAGATACTTGTATGTTCATAAATGTTCAATATTACGATTATTTATTTGAATTGCGCGCCCTCCAATTTCACCGGATGTTGTCGACAGGTGTCCCGCTGACAGGACGCCTAGCTCTAAGAAGGGGCCATAGAAGGGATACAGAGCACAATGTTTTTTGGATTGACAATATGAATTGTAAGTGAAGCTTGCCTGCAACCTGAGCCTAACTAAGACATTGTGCTGGCTGCAGGCAAGCTCAATACCCCAGCTACTCAATCACAGGCAGACTAGAAAGACAGTAGAGAGATGGGGCGAGGGAGTGGGAGGGAGGGGGGAGGTAGGGAAGGTGGGTGGGTGGGAGGGAGGAATTATTAGCTGCCCAGTGTGTGGCAATATGCCATAGCCCTGAGAGGTATTCATTCTCAGTCAGTATTTCAGATTGGAACTTCAAATACCGTAATTGTTATTACATACCTTCCTTTTCCATTCACTCTAGAACCGTTTCACACCACTAGTGTTGAGCTATTTCTATTACTCGACGATCACTGACGTAATTATTCAACAGGACTGAAGCAAGCTAAGTGACTCAGGGCTTATTTGACAGAGAGATAGAATGAAGAAAATAAAAATAGACTTTTTGAGCAATGGAGGATTTAAGGATAGTACCACTATCTGCTCTCAGCTCCCTCTTCCCTGAGCCTCAGCCCAGCCTCCCTAAAGTGCTTTATTTCCATGTTGTGTTGTGTGTTCTCTCTAGTTACCCTAGTTCTCTGGCCCAGATGTGGATCCAGCAGATTCCCAAAATTAGAGGCTGTGTCCATATGGAGTGGGGATTTAAGAGTAGCACAGTGAAGGATGGAGGGGTTACTTCATGGGGAGGAAAAGGTGGGAGGATAGAGGGATATATGGAAGGAGAGAGGAAGAGATTCACCTCATAAACAAACTGTTTGGAATGGAGGATGACCGATAGGAGGGGGAATGGAGAGAGAGGGAGAAGGAGGGAGAGAGAGTAGGGAAGGGGGAGAGAGAGCAAGAGAGCGAGAGAGAGAGAGCAAGAGAGCAAGAGAGCGAGAGAGCGAGAGAGCGAGAGAGCGAGAGAGCGAGAGAGCGAGAGAGCGAGAGAACGAGAGAGCGAGAGAGCGAGAGAGCGAGAGAGCGAGAGAGCGAGAGAGAGAGAGAGACAGACAGACAGACAGACAGACAGACAGACAGACAGACAGACAGACAGACAGACAGACAGACAGAGAGTAGTGCAGGGCAGGGCAGGGCAGAGCAGGGGGGGATGGAACAAGAGAAACAGAAAGAGAGTGTGAGAGTAGGGCCGGAAGAGAGAGAGAGAGAAAGAGACAGAGACAGAGAGAGAGTAGTGCAGAGCAGGGCACAGCAGTGAGAGAGAGAGAGATAAAATAGGGTAGGGGGAGAGAGAACGAGAGAGAACGAGAGAGAGAGAACGAGAGAACGAGAGAACGAGAGAACGAGAGAGAGAGAGAGAGAGAGAGAGAGAGAGAGAGAGAGAGACAGACAGACAGACAGACAGACAGACAGACAGACAGACAGACAGACAGACAGACAGACAGAGAGTAGTGCAGGGCAGGGCAGGGCAGAGCAGGGGGGGATGGAACAAGAGAAACAGAAAGAGAGTGTGAGAGTAGGGCCGGAAGAGAGAGAGAGAGAAAGAGACAGAGACAGAGAGAGAGTAGTGCAGAGCAGGGCACAGCAGTGAGAGAGAGAGATAAAATAGGGTAGGGGGAGAGAGAACGAGAGAGAACGAGAGAGAGAGAGAACGAGAGAGAGAGAGAGAGAGAGAGAGAGAGAGAGAGAGAGAGAGAGAGAGAGAGAGAGAGAGAGAGAGAGAGAGAGAGAGAGAGAGAGAGAGAGAGAGACTTTGACTTTTGGTCTTTCTTTACTGAAACATTCTCATTTCATTTTAAACTCACCACCCCCCCCCCCCCCCCCAAAATAAAAAAAATAAAAAAATATAGCCTGTACTGCATACATGTACCATACTCACCTTTCCATCTACCACATGATACAAATCACCATACACAAAAACAATACCCTCTCCTACAACCGTATATCCAAAACATCTTACCCAGCTGTACAGACAGCCCCCCCAACACACCATATCTCCTCAAACATCTCCACACATTTTATCATTTTATAGAACTCAAACTCAACCCTAAGGCGCGCAGAGACCATCCCATTAAACAGTAGTAAAGGGTCTGTTATCCCCCCACCTTTGACCCCGTTTCTCCTTGTTAGCCAAATAGCTAACTTTGCCTGAGCAAACAGAAAATTCAACAACACACATTTTTCTTTCTCCTTACTCGAATACCTGTATCCCATTATAAACACCCCAACAGCAAAAACCACCCCCAACCTCTCACACAGACATTCCAACAGAGACATTAATGGCATTAACCTGGTGCACACAGAAAACACATGAATCACAGTTTCTTTCATTTGACAGAAAGGACACCCCTGCCCAATTCCCAGATCAACCCGTGCCAAACAGCTGTTAGTGGCCAGGGCTCCATGAAGAACCCTCCACTGGAGGTCCCCTGACCTCTTTGGTACTGGGGGTTTGTAGAGCGCCCTCCATCTAAAACCCACCATACTCTCCTCCCCACATACCCCCTGCCACTGATGTGCCTTCACTCCTGTTAGGCTTCTAATGTTCCTAACCTTAACGCAGAGGTTGTAGAGGGCTTTACCTCCCACCCCCTCAAACTCCCCCAGGCTCGGAGTGTTAAAATCTAACAAGTCCTCCAGACCCCCTTGCCAGTCTCCAGTCTCTGCCGTCACCTGCAGTGGCGGAAACATTGGTGGCCCCTCTCCCTTTGGCCTCTCAAACACCCCCCTTACCTGCTCAGACAGTGCCTCCTGGACCTCCTCCAGGAATCTCTCCAGCAGCCTAAGCGACGTTATTCCTGTTTGTTGAGCCAAGACCTCCAGGGTTTTCCACCCCTCCTCTCCCAGCATTCTCAGGTCACCTAGCCTTTGTACACCTCCTGCCATCAGTTGCCTCTGCAGGGCGGCAGACTGAACCGATCTCAAAGGGATGGCTGGGTTGTGGAAAATAGGCTCCTCCCACACCCACTGCCCAGGCTCCACACCCCCTTCTCGTGTGGGCCTTAATAGCTGCCAGGTCCTCAGCACCGCAGAGTAAAACTCTGAGAGACCTGCTGTACTCAGCCTCTCCAGCTTCATGAGGAACAGCTGCCGGTCCAACCCTAATCCGCCAGCTCTCCTCAGCAGCGCGCATGCTGGTTCCCTCCAGCCAACATCAGTATGGTACAACAGTCTCTGCACCGCCTTTAGCCGGAAGGCAGCCATCCTGCTCTCCAGTTCCACCAGGCCCTGTCCTCCTTCGTGGACAGTCATGTACAACACTGCTGCCTTCAGCCAGTGATGTCCCGACCAAAAGAAGTCCACCAGCTTGCGTTGCAGGTCTGCAAGCAGACCGGCGGGGGGGTTGAGGACAGCCAGTTTATGCCACAAGGAAGATGCCACCAGGTTGTTAATTATCAGCACCCTCCCTCTATATGACACTTGGGATAGGAGCCACCTCTACCTGGCCAGTCTTGACACCACTGCCTGTGACAGCCCCTCCCAGTTCTTCCTGACCCACCTCTCCGAGCCCAGGTACACCCCCAACACTTTAAGCCCTTCACAACCCCACTGCAAACCCCCTGGAAGCAGAGGAGGAGCCCTATCCCCCCATGCCCCACATAACAGAGCTTTGCTCTTTCCCCAGTTTACCTTAGCTGATGAAGCTCCCTCGTACACCTTCAGACTGGTCTCTAGTTCCTGCATATCTTGCCCATCCCTGACCATCACAGAAACATCATCTGCATATGCTGAGACTGCTATTCCTGTCACCACACCCATGCCTGTCCAGCACACTCCCTGCAGTCTCCTGCGTAGCAGTCCTAAAAAAGGCTCAATGGCTAGTGTGTATAGCTGCCCAGATAGAGGGCATCCTTGTCTAATGCCCCGTCTCACCCAGACTGGCCTACTGAGCCCCCCTCCCACCTTAACCATACATGACACCCCAGCATACAACATCTTCACACAGGTCACAAAACTCTTCCCAAACCCAAACACAGACATCACATTAAACAGATACTCATGATCCACTCTATCAAAAGCCTTCTCTTGATCTAAAGAGACCAGTCCAAAGTTCACATTAGAACCTCTCGACAAGTCCAACATGTCCCTAATCAAGAACAAGTTGTCCGTGATTGAGCGTCGCGGTACACAATATGTCTGGTCCTTGTGTATTATAGAGTCCAGATGGGACTTCAGTCTGTTAGAGAGGACCTTGGCAAGAATCTTGTAGTCCGCACAGAGTAATGCCACAGGCCTCCAGTTCTTAAGTTCACACAAGTCCCCTTTTTTGGGCAGGAGAGTCAGAGCCGCCCGACGGCAGCTCATCGGCAACTCTCCTACCCCGATGCATTCACGCAAGACGCAAAATAAATCCTGTCCAATTATTCCCCAGAATTTTTTGTAAAACTCCACTGGGAGTCCATCGACCCCCGGTGCACGACCGGGGGACATCTGGGTTACGGCCTCTGCCAGTTCATGTGACAACAGAGGAATGTCCATTTCATCCCTCTGTGCCCGAGAGAGCTTAGGGAGTCCTGCGAACAAGACCTGAGCACACATAGGATCACACATTTCTGCCCTATACAATTCAGTATAAAACTCCACAGTCCGCTCCCGCATCTCCCCCACCACAGAGGTCACCCGCCCATCAGACAGCCGTAGACAATGCATACCCTTGGCTTCACTGCTCTGTCTTTCCAAACCAAAGAAGAAGGAGCTGGGAGCATCCATCTCCTTGAGCATGGAGAACCTAGCTCTTACAAGTGCTCCCTTTGCTTTAACCTGGAAAAAACTGCCCAGGTCCCTACGTAATTCGGCTAAATTAGCCTGGAGGCCTACATTGCCTTGCCCCACCATCTCTACCTCCATCTCACTAATACACCGCTCTAGTTCCCCCAATACTCTCCTAGCCTCTGATGATGAGAGAGCTGTGTACTGTTGACAGAAAAGCCGAATTTGCACTTTCCCCACATCCCACCATTGACTCAGAGACTCATACTCCTCTCTTCGCTGCCCCCACCTTTCCCAAAAAGTCTGGAAAACTGAGCAAAAAGTGGCATCTTGTAAGAGCTTTACATTGAACTTCCAATAAGATGCCTGCCGGGGCACTGGTGAAATAGACAGCCGAGCCATGGTTATGTGATGGTCCGAAAACCCCACTGGGAGAATGGTAGCGCCCAGCAGCCTATTGCTCTGATTCCTAGATATGTAAAAACGATCAAGTCGGGCTGCACTCACCCTAGCCCCAAAAACCTTCACCCATGTATACTGTCTTGTGTTTGGATGTTTAGTTCTCCAAACATCCACTAGGTCAAACTGATTAATGATGTCCCCTAACACTCCCACTGACACTGAATGAGGCTCTTCCCCATTTCTGTCTTTTGTAAAATCCATTGTACAGTTCCAGTCACCTCCGATCACCAGCGTCTCCTCAGGCGCTACTTGTGAGAGTTCCTGTCTAAGACTCCCAAATAGAACCCCTCTTTCTCTCCCTGTGTTAGGCGCATACACATTTATAAAAACAAAACCCATGCTGTTAATTTCTGCTTTAACAACAAGCAACCTACCCTTACACACTTCCTTTGAGGAGCAAATTTTTACAGACAGACCCGGTGCAAAAAAGACTGCCACCCCTGCACTAAGATTTGTCCCATGGCTCAACACACTTGCCCCTTTCCACCAGAGCCCCCAATCAACTTCATTCACCACATCACTATGCGTCTCCTGCAGAAATAACACATGTACTTTTTTTTGTTTTACATATTCACCCAACACACTCCTCTTTCCCGCATCTCTGGCGCCATTTATATTAAGCGAGCCTACCCGAAGAGTCTCCATAAGAAGTGGGAGAAAAGCCAGCAGAGAAATAGACCAATAGCAAAGCTCAAAAAGCCCCAGTGTCAGAAAGAAATTAAACATTTAAACAGTGTCTGAAGGTAAACCTTTACGCACTGTTGTGACCCACTTCCTCAACCTAAACCGTTTCTTGGGTGAGAGGACACCATGCCCCTCATTTCTCATAGCATGTTGTACTGATCTTACAAACTTTCTAGGATCAGGAAAAAAAGCCTCAAGATTAACTTTTTTCCCCTTAGTCTCATTCAGGAACCTTGTCAGTTCTCTCAACGTGTACTTAGACCCCTCTGGTTGACTGGCTGTCAGCTCCGGGCCAATTGAAGAGGAGTCTGAAAAAAATAACTCCTCATCCTCTTCCTCAGACTCACTTTCCTCCTCTTCTCTATCTCCCACCCTGACCACCTGCTCTTTCTCTCTGGTTAGGGCCTCACCCACAGCAACAGGCAACATTTCCATGGTGCCTTTGTCCACACCCTTTTTCCTTTTCCGCTTGACACCCTCCTCCTCCCCCCCTAATCTCTTACACTTCCCCACTATACTCTCCTCATCCACTAGAATAACCTGACTAGACCCAGTATCATCTACACCACCCTCCATAGCATGACTAGGGCCAGCCTCAGCTACCCCACCCTCCATAGCATGACTAGGGCCAGCCTCAGCTACCCCACCATCCATAGCCTGACTAGACTCAGCCTCTGCTATACCACCATCCATATCCTGCCTAGACCCAGCACCCTTTACACCACCCTCCATAGCATAACTAGGCCCAGCCTCAGCTACCCCACCATCTCTAGCCTGACTAGACCCGGCCTCTGCTTCCCCACCATCTCTAGCCTGACTAGACCCATCCTCCACTACCCCACCATCTCTAGCCTGACTAAACTCAGCTACAGCTACCCCACCATCTCTAGCCTGACTAGGCCCAGCCTCATCTACACCACCATCTCTAACCTGACTAGGTCCAGCCTCTGCTGTCTGCATCTCCTTACCCCCTGCACTTTGACCTCGATTTCCCCCACTGGCGCTTGTACCCTCACCTTTTCTACGGCCTTTGTGTGGGCACGCAAAACTCTTGTGCCCCAAATCCCCACATTCAAAACACCATAGACTATCTGTGCTGGCAAAACCTGCATAGAGCCCCTCCCCATGTCTCACTTTAAAGTGCACATTTAGCTGTTGCTCGTTGTTGTTCAGAAACATAAACACTTGCCTCCGGAACGAAACAACGTGTTTAACGGCATCTGCCTGAAACCCTGCTGACAGTACACGGAAACCGCTAGCAAACTTACCAAAACGACTCAGCTCTTTCCTAATTTGATCATCCGTAATAAACGGAGGCAAATTTGCCACTACAACTCTTGTTGAAGGGGTAGAGAGAGGTGAAATTGACACCAACACATCCCTTACAAATATTCCGCTAGCAATTAGCCTACCAACCAAATTAGCCCTTTTCATGAACACAACCACAGCTTTGTTCATTCTAGAAGCAGAATGTATAAACTCAGCTCCTACCTGTTCACCGACCGCGAGCAGAACCTCCTCCACCTTAACTCCGTTCTCAGGAACACACCTGAATCCATGCTGTATAGACAGCGTCTCCTCCGCGCTAGGCTGAGAAGCCATCGCGCACACCACAACTTCCAAACCCCAGGAAAGTTACTCTGTCCTCTTCCACCCTAACTTTGAAAAAAAACTTTGGATACCGCTAAAACAAATATTGCATTAACCCTCCACCATAGAAAATAACATGTAAAGAAAAGAATCAAGAAAGTTAGTTAGGATAGAGCTTTCCACACCAAACACTCAAACTCCAAAAACACCCAGCATGCACTGCGAGAGAGAGAGAGAGAGAGAGAGAGAGAGAGAGAGAGAGAGAGAGAGAGAGAGAGAGAGAGAGACAGACAGACAGACAGACAGACAGACAGACAGACAGACAGAGAGAGAGTAGTGCAGGGCAGGGCAGGGCAGAGCAGGGGGGGATGGAACAAGAGAAACAGAAAGAGAGTGTGAGAGTAGGGCCGGAAGAGAGAGAGAGAGAAAGAGACAGAGAGAGAGTAGTGCAGAGCAGGGCACAGCAGTGAGAGAGAGAGATAAAATAGGGTAGGGGGAGAGAGAACGAGAGAGAACGAGAGAGAGAGAGAGAGAGAGAGAGAGAGAGAGAGAGAGAGAGTAGGGCAGGGAGACAGAGAGAAAGAGTGAAAGACCCTTGAATTGAATTGAGAGAGATAGCAGAGTCACCTATGCAATATGGATGCTAGTTTCTTCTCCATGGACTTTATGAAATTTTTCTCTGTAATCTACTTTACAGTCCATATATGGGAAGGAGGGCAGGTTGAGGGGGAAGAGTGAGGGGATGTGGTTGGTATGGGCAATCTAAATGGGTAAAGAGGGAAAAAGATGGGAACTTATTCCTGAATATTTCTGATTGTGTAACCAAGAGCCAAATGGCACATCCAGTAGATAAGGAAGGGGGTTCAGGTTAGGAAGAGCAGGACTGAGGAACGGGGGGAAATAGGGGATGAAAGAGAGGCCTTGGGGAGAGAAAAGAGAGGGAGAGAAGGCCCACATTTCAGATAACAGAGGTAGTCGATGCCAAATGTCTTTGGACATGGTTTAGAGGGGAGAGGAGAGAGAGGAAGATAGAGAGAGAGCGAAAGCAGAGAGAGAAAAATTGCACTCTTAAATCAACAAAGTCTGGGATTTGGGTAGGGTGCTGTAGTGTGGATTGTTTTTTCATTAGATGAGTGTAGGGTGAGATTATGTGCCATGGTTTTGTGGCTGTTAAATGTGTGTGCGTGCTTGTGTGTATGCCTGAGTGCAGGTCCGTGCATGTGAGTGAGTGTGTGCATGCCTGTGTGTGTGTATGTGTTTTAGTATCCACAAAACATCTGTCAGTGCTGATTTGATCATGTTTTGTTTAACGGGGTTGATTCCACCATGTGGAGTAGTGGTAAGGCTAGGCGTCACGCTAGCGGGACACCTTCCGGTGAAACTGGAGGGTGCGCAATTCAAATAAATAATCATACAAATTATGGATATTAAACATTTAGGTACATACAAGTGTCTTATATTGGTTAAAACTTTAAATTCTTGTTAATCTAACTGCACTGTCCGATTTACAATAGGCTTTACAGCGAAAGCATGCCATGCGATTGTTTGAGGACAGTACCCCACATCAAACAATTTTTCCACCGGCACAGGTTTCATAAATTCACAAATAGCGATTAAATAATCACTTACTTTTTGAAAATCTTCCTCTGATTTGTCATCGAAAGGGTCCCAGCTATAACATGTAGTGTCGTTTTTTTAGATAAAATCCTTCTTTATATCCCAAAAAGTCAGTTTAGTTGGCGCCATCGATTTGAGCAATCCACTCGTTCAACATGCAGAGAAATGAATCCGAAAATCTACCCGTAAAATTTGTTTTAACAAGTCAAAATACGTTTATATTTACTCCTCAGATAATATTTCTTACAGAAAGAAGTATGTTCAATAGGAAACCGATTTTATCCGGTGCGTAATTTCTTCAGGGTGCATGCAAACACGAATTTCCAAGACTGTGTCCTTCTGCTAAAACTGAATTTTCTGAATCTTCATTGTTGAAGTTACAAGCCTGAAACCTTGAACATAGACTGCTGACACCCTGTGGAAGCAGGAAGATATTTCTCAATATGACTTTTCTCTTGCATATCTAAGAGGATGGTCTCTCAAAAAAAAAAATCTGGTTGGTTTTTCTTTGGATTTTCTCCTACCATATCTATTGTGTTATATTCTCCTACATTATTTTAACATTTCTACAAACTTCAAAGTGTTTTCATTCCAATGGTACCAATTATATGCATATCCTGGGTTCAGGGCCTGGGCTACAGGCAGTTTACTTTGGGCACGTCATTCAGACAGGAAGTGGACAAAAAAGTGGCCTAGCCCTAAGAGGTTTTAATGCGGGGATACTTAAATTGTTATATCTCACTTTTACTAACATGTCTCCTGCCACACTAGGGTTGCTAAAACATTAGACCACTTTTATTCTACCCACAGAAATGCATATAAGCCCTCCCTCATCCTCCCTTCGGCAAATCTGACAATGACTCTCTTCTCCTGCTTCCTGTTTACAAAAAAAAGCTCAAACAGGAAGTACCAGTGGCGCACTCAATACGGAAGTGGTCCAATGAAGCATGGGAAATGTTCCAGGATTCATCCGATAGCATTGAGGAGTTAACCACATCAGTCACGGGCTTCATCAATGAGTGCATAGATGAGGTCATCCCCACTGTGACTATAAGAACGTATCGAAACCAAAAACCATGGATTACAGGCAATATCTGTGCTGGGCTAGAGCTACCGCTTACAAGAAACGGGACACGGACATGGACGTTCGACTACCACCAAGCTGTCTCAAAATGTAGTTAAATCACTAGTTGAGCTACATGTAAGTTCACTACTCCCCAACACTGGTTATCCTGTTCCTCAATTAATTCATAAGTATAGACTATCTCAACACAGAGGTCGCTCAGGACGCACAGAGCACAGCCCGATTATAGCATTGTCGAATCAGACAAACTTTGTAACGGCATTCAAACAAAAGTCAACTGATCAAAGTTGCTAAGCTTGCTAAATAACCTCCATCAACAAATGACAGAAAAGCTCATATATTTGGCAATATTTAGCTATGATTAAACAGATAGCAGATCAGCTCATGAATAACAGCAGTGACGATTTTAGCATCTAAATCTTGGTGGGGCAAACTCCCTAATTTTAGATGCATGTCAGGAAAGCCACTACACAACCCAACACGTTAATTGCACTAACGGTGACAAACGGTGCCCACAAACTGTTAGGGCCTACATAAAGCTGTCCCAACAGCAGAGCTTTCTTTTCAGCACCATGGGGTGAATCCTTACGACCGCTACATCTGGCTATCAGTGGAGCCTTCTCTGGCAGGGAAACAGTTCATTCACCCTCATTTACTGCCTTTAAGAAAAAATTTGCTTACACAAATGTGGTTTTTAGTGACAAATGAGATGGCATAAGTGAACGACGAGCGGATAAGAGGAAATCCGTCATTTCTATTAAGACAATGAGTGAGTTAGAACGGAAGTAGTCAATATATCTATTTGTTCTGCACTTTTCAAATGTACAGCGACATTTCAGAACATGGGTCGTTTTTACCAGTATTCTCCTGTACACCAAGTCAGAGCCATAGGGTAAATACAGGGGTTATATAGGCAGACAATGAAAGCTCTTACAATATTTGATGATTACATTTCTCTAAAACAGGCTATAGGCTACATGTCAGAACAGTAGGCTAAGTGATGAGGGGGATATTCACTTCATATTTTCAGAGTTCCCAGTTGTCTTGAACTCACTGAAGTATGAGATTTCTCAGTTCTGAGTTTCCAGGTGTTTTGAACGTGGCAGAAGTCATGCTGGATTGACAGCATGGCCAATGTATTCAATCTTTTCTGGCCCATGGTGTGTTGGGAGACAATAATTGTCAGGTTTTGGCCAAGACTGTTCGGGTTTTGGTCACTAGATGTCCCCATTGCACCTTTTTTGTACCTTTTGTTTTTTCTTGCTCTAATTATTGTTTGCACCTGTGGGTCGTTCCCTTGTTAGTATTTAAACCCTGTGTGTTCCTCAGTTCCTTGCTCAGTGTTTGTAAGTTAGCACCCAGCCCCAGGCCAAGCCTTGTTTATACAGATATTTCTCTTGTTGGATTTTCCAGAGGTTCTCTGGTTTAGTTCTTGTGTATTATTTGAGTAGTCTTTTGAGGTTTGTTTTTCCCTGCTGTTTTTTACCACTTTGTGGAGTTTCTTTTGTATTTTGGAGGATTTCCATTTTGTGCCTCTTGGCTTTATTTTTGGACATTGTGGATTTAGTTTCTTTGCCTGAAGATTTTGTTCTTTAATTAAACCACCATCTCTAGTACTGCTGTGTCTGCCTCATCTTCTGGGTTCTGACGATTATTAGTGACTGTTTCTCGCACCGGGTCCTGACAATAATAATAATTTTAAGCTTGGAAAAGAGACTTTTAAACCCAGACTAGGACCACACGCTCTCCACTGAATAGCAGGCTAGGGATGGCTTTGCAAAGCTTGCAGTTAGCCACTGATTCCTTCCAAACCACTCAGTGTTGAATTTGCGATTTCCAACTTGTTGTGTAATGTTTATGTCCAATGGCCAACCAAAGAGCACCGATACATTTTACCTATACTTTCTCTTCATATGACAAGGATTGAAAAGAACTTGCCGGTAGATTGTCGACTTGATTCATGATGATTACTGATAACTTGCTAGCTAAGATTTTGAAAGTATGATGTTGACATGATCAGTCCAATCAAAGCTACGGTAGATATAAGGTGATTTGATATCATTTTATCTGTGGCCAATGACCTTGAGCCTTCTTGGATGGTCAATTCTAATGTAAATCTATGACAGCAGCCAAGAGGCTTGAATTTTCAAGCTCTACCTGTAGATTTTGCAGTGGCGTAGTGTCCCCATGAGTGACAGAACACTGAGCCAATCACGGCGCAACTAGAGAACATTACAAACCCCTACGCTCCATAGTTTAAGTACAACATAGACGCATGACTACATGGAACTCTATTCCACATCAAGTAACTCATGCCAGCAGTAAAATTAGATTTAAAAAACACCTTATGGAACAACGGGGACTAAGAAGCAACACAAACATTGGCACAGACACATGCATGCACACACACACACACACACACACACACACATGATAACACGCACTATACATACACATGGATTTAGTACTGTAAATATGTGGTAGTGGTGGAGTAGGGGCCTGAGGGCACAGAGTGTGTTGTGAAATCTGTGAATGTATTGTAATGTTTTTAAAAATGTATAAACTGCCTTAATTTTGCTGGACCCCAGGAAGATTAGCATGGGAATCCATAATAAATACAAAATACAAATATAAGTTTCTGCTGGCTGCCCCACCACAACAGAAAGCACTGAGCTAGGCTGAAACATCTACATTTTGGAACTGCCTTACTCAAGAAAACAAAAAAGAGACCATGGTTGTATGCGGCTTTATTAACTCAACTATACATTTTTTGTATAATCTTTGCAAACTGATATGTGACACGTATTAATGCCAAAATAACATGCAAAACAACAAAAAACGTACCCCCAAAAATTATATATATACAGTACCAGTCAAATGTTTGGACACACCTACTCATTCCAGGGTTTTGCTATTTTTTTAAACGATTTTCTACATTGTATAATAATAGTGAAGACATCAAAACTATGAAATAACACATATGGAATCACGTAGTAACCAAAAAAGTTTTTTATATTTGAGACTCTTCAAAGTATTGATGACAGCTTTGCACACTCTTGGCATTCTCTCATCCAACTTCATGAGGTTCACCTGGAATGCATTTCAATTAACAGGTGCGCCTTGTTAAAAGTTAATTTGTGGAATATCTTTCCTTCTGGATGCGTTTGAGCTAATCAGTTGTGTTGTAACAAGGTAGGGGTGGTATACAGAAGATAACACTATTTGGTAAAAGACCAAGTCCATAGTATGGCAAGAACAGCTCGACAAGCAAAGAGAAACGACAGTCCATAATTACTTTAAGACATGAAGGCCAGTCAATATGGAACATTTCAAGAACTTTGAAAGTTTCTTCAAGTGCAGTCGCAAAATCCATCAAGCACTGTGATGAAACTGGCTCTCATGAGGACCGCCACAGGAAAGGAAGACCCAGAGTTACCTTTGTTGCAGAGGATAAGTTCATTAGAGTTACCAGCCTCAGAATTGCAGCCCAAATAAATTGCTTCACAGATTTCAAGTAACAGACACATCTCAACATCAATTGTTCAGAGGAGACTGTGTGAATTTCCGCAAAGAAACCACTACTAAAGGACACCAATAAGAAGAATAGACTTGCTTGGGCCAAGAAACAGGAGCAATGGACAATAGACCGGTGGATATCTGTCCTTTGGTCTGATGAGTCCAAATGTAAGATTTTTGGTTCTAACCGCCGTGTCGTTGTCAGACGCAGAGTAGGTGAACTAATGATCTCCACATGTGTAGTTCCCACTGTGAAGCATGGAGGAGGAGGTGTGATGGTGTGGGGGTGCTTTGCTAGTGACACTCACTGATTTATTTCGAATTCAAGGCACACTTAACCAGCATGGCTACCACAGCATTCTGCAGCGATACGCCATCCAATCTGGTTTGCGTTTAGTGGGTCTATCATTTGTTTTTCAACAGGACAATGACCCAACACACCTCCAGGTTGTGTAAGGGCTATTTGACCAAGAAGACGATTGATGGAGTACTACATCAGATGACCTGGCCACAATCACTCAACCTCAACCCAATTGAGATGGTTTGGGATGAGTTGGACCGCAGAGTGAAGGAAAAGCAGCCAACAAGTGCTTAGCATATGTGGGAACTACTTCAAGACTGTTGCAAAAGCATTCCAGGTGATGCTGGTTGAGAGAATGCCAAGAGTGTGCAAAGCTGTCATCAAGCTACTTTGAAGAATCTAAAATCTAAAATATATTTTGATTTGTTTTACTACATGTTTCCATATATGTTATATCATAGATTTGATGTTTTCACTATTATTCTACAATGTAGAAAATGCGTCCAAACTTTTGACTGGTACTGAATATAAACTCAGCAAAAAAAGAATTGTCCTCTTACTGTCAATTGCATTTATTTTCAGCAAACTTAACATGTGTAAATATTTGTATGAACATAACAAGATTCAACATCTGAGACATAAACTGAACAAGTTCCACAGACATGTGACTAACAGAAATTGAATAATGTGTCCCTGAACAAAGGGGGGGTCAAAATCAGAAGTAACAGTCTGAAAACCAAGACTGAATGTGTCAAACACCCTGTTTATATATCCTATATACCTGTCTTTCTCACCCTGTCTATCTATCCTATCATTCTTTCTCTCACCCTGTCTCTCTATCCTATCCTCCTGTCTCTCTCACCCTGTCTATTTATCCTATCATTCTGTCTCTCTCACCCTGTCTGTCTGTTCTATCATTCTGTCTCTCTCACCCTGTCTGTTTGATCCTATCAATCTGTCTCTCTCACCCTGTCTATCTGTCCTATCATTCTGTCTCTCTCCCCCTATCTGTATCCTATCATTCTGTTTCTCTCACCCTGTCTCTACCCTATCATTCTGTATCTCTCACCCTGTCCCTATACCCTAACATTCTGTCTCTCTCAGACTGTGGTGAGGTGGGCGCTGTGCCGTGCTGCATGAAGAGGTGTGGAGGGATTTCTGCTTGTTTGGTTGAACATAAAGACTGTAATTTCCATAAGGTTAACACTTAGCTGGTTGTCTCTGTACAGTTCATCTGATTGGCTTGTAATGAGTTCTGCTTTCATAGTACAGCAACACAGACCTCTGGGATAAGTCATTCTGAATATACAGTGTGAGGGTTGACGCTGGAGACGAGAAAGCAGGTACAAGGAGGGAACATTTAATGAAACAAGGACTTGAAACAAAACAGGAACATCGTCTATAGAGGGGGAAAAAACAACATCAATGCTGACACAGGGAACAAACTGAGGAGCAGACAGATATAGAGGGGGTAATCAACAAAGTAAGGGAGGCCAGGTGAGTCCAATATTGCGCAGCTGCTCGTAATGATGGTAACAGGTGCTCGTAATGATGGTGACAGGTGTGCATAATGAAGGGCAGCGAGGGGGAGCGGAAGCAGGCGTGACAATACAGTATGTGTGCTATGACTCTATTTTTGAGGTTGTTTTTTCTTTCCTTCTGTGTATTCGTCCTCCTACTTTTCCTCCAACTTTTCCTCCTCTTCCTCTTTCTTATCTTCCTCCTTTTCCTCCTCCTCTTCATCATCATCTTCCTCCTCCTCCTCATTATCATCTTCCTCCTCTTCCTCCTCCTCCTCACCTGCGTTCTCATCTTCCTCTCAATCTGTATTCATCATAAGGAGTTGACATGAGTCGCAAAAGCATTGTTTTAGAGAAATAAGAGATGTAACACAAACACACACACACACACACACACACACCACACACACACCACACCACACCACACACACACACACACACACACACACACACACACACCCACTCACAGGGAAGGTGAGAAATTAAATTAGCTATGAAAATAAACAAGTTAATAGAATAGCTAGGATTTTCAGACCAAATTAAGCTGATTTGCCCATTGGCAAAATGGAGTAGGATGTTCAGTTTGAATATGAAGTGAATATCCCCCCGACTCCACCTACGCTATTTTATCCCATAATGCTGGCTGTATATCCTCTGTGCTTCTGCTCAATACTATTCCAGGGCTCTGATGCTTGTTTTTCAATGAAATAGTATAACCTGTAACAATTTGACCTTATTGATATTACCATATTATTCATTTTTACCAGCAACTACAGAAGTTGTCATACTAATGTATTAACATATAAATTATTGTAAATCTCCTTCATTCTCTCAGAATTGCAACTACTTTCATCACACTCATCAGCAACACTCATCACTTGAAATCTAATGTATTCTCTCATCAGGAACCTCAACAAACAGCTGTTAATCTCACTACCTTCATCACATCAACACAGCTAGCGATAATTCTCCACTCTCTGGCCAAACTCCAAACACCTAAACATCAACATACTGTAGAATCCCCTTTCTAGCACGGCCACTTTGCCTGTGTACGTTCTGCTTCTTGTTGTTAAGCGTTTTAGAAGCGTTGTTGTAGCTCCTTGTTTAGCCCGGCGGGGGAACTGGTGGGTTTGGAGTGCTGAAGAAACGGTTCCCCTCTGTTAAACCTGCTTATTTATGTTGACAGTTTTATTTTAGCGCTCTAGTCATTACACACATACACACATACACACACACACACATAGTGCTCAACTAATTTGCATAGCTAATGAAGCTATATTTTCAGTGCCCATTAAAATTTAAGATGGCAGGAACATGCCTTTTTTTAAATTAAACTCAGTTTGCATGGAACTAATAAACCGAAGTCCCTGTTGCTGGGGACAAATATACTTGTTTTGTGGACGGAGATGAAGAGTTTGAAACAGGTTAATTGCTTTGGCCTCGTTTTGTAATGGAAGAAAAACTGTTTGAAGCACATAAGCTTTTTAAATCCAGGCTTTTCTTTGAGCGGGTTGAGGAACGAGTGAAGATGATTGGCAAGACAAGGAGATGTGGAGGAGAGCGGATAGAGGGAGGAGGAAAAGAGTGATGTGGAGAGAGGGAAGAAGGTGTGGAGGATAGAGGGAGAGGGAGGAGGAGAAGAATGATGGAGGGAGAGGGAAGAAGGTGTGGAGGATAGAGGGAGAGGGAGGAGGAGAAGAATGATGGAGGGAGAGGGAAGAAGGTGTGGAGGATAGAGGGAGAGGGAGGAGGAGAAGAATGATGGAGGGAGAGGGAAGAAGGTGTGGAGTGATGGAAAGGGATTCATGGATGATTGGGCTTAAACGTGTTTCTCTGTTTACAGTGGAGATCATCTAGGAAAGGAGGAAGATGAAGATGAGGAAGTGGAGGGGAAATAGTCCGTCCATCAAACAGTCAGTCCAGCCTGCGCATGATGAATCAGTCCATCCCACCAAGTATGTTGCAGGACACTTGACTTTACTGCATCTCACAACCAAACACATACCGTATGCACATGTACACACACACAAACACATACCGTATGCACATGTACACACACACAAACATATGCCCGTGAGCTATGTCTCCATTATAAAGCTCACGTCACACCATCTCACACCAGATTCACACACTCATACACTATCTCTCACACACATGCACGCACACACACACACGCACACGCACACGCACATGCACACACACACACACACACACACACACACACACACACACACACACACACACACACACACACACACACACACACACACACACACACACACACACACACACACACACACACACACACACACACACACACAACCCTCTGCCCCTTGGGAGTGCTGCTCGTTGGGACTCCTGCTAGTGAGGAGATGGGTATTTTAATGAACTCTGCCCAGCGGGGCTCTCCTTGCCCCCCTGCTTCAATCTTGTGGTCTCTCTCTCCTTTTCTCCTTTATCGCTCCCACTCTCTATCGCTCCCCCTTCATGCTTTCATGTTGTCCCTATTTCTCATCTGTCCTCTCTCTCCATCTCTCTCTCTCCCTCTCCACATGGAAGCAAAGGTCATTTTATCTCTCGCCTTGTTGGTTTCACTCTGTCCTTTTCTAATTTTCTTCTTCCAAAAGAGGGATAGGAGCCTATCAACAACCTTTAGATACCGCTGAACCCACTGTCGTATAATAAGGTGATTGACAGGTGTGACTCAGACCTATGAGTGGCTTAGAGTTGGTGGGGACTGTTTTGGCTCAAGCCTAGGCCATACACACACCTGGGTACACCAGTAAGATATGTGTGGAAACAATAGTGTTGGTAGGTACTGTACTGGGAAGGATGGGTCAGTCAGAGGTGGTGAAGGTTAATAGAAGTTAGAAAGAGGAAGCAGCTGATGTGATATTAGTTCTGTGTGAAGAACATCCACACACACCTGCATCAGCCAAGACCTCAGATGGTCAAGGCTCTACAGAGAACTAAGGGAAAATTGTAAAAAAGGAGAAAGAACAGGGGAGGTGGCAAGAAAAAGAGAGAGAAGAGAGAGAAGAGAGAGGGGGTGATGGGTAGATTGACAAAAAGACAAAAAGGAAAACATGTTATTTTGTACATTCCTTCTACTTTTCTGCCTCACACAAACACGCATTTCTCTACCTCCCTCCCTCCTTTATCTCTGTCTCTTTTGTGATGAGTGACACTAGTCCGCATTCTGGCCCAGCATTCTTAAACACTGCTTCTAGCCCTCCCTACTAATAACACAGATGATCTGTCTCCTAAGAAACTAAACATTATTCTGAACCATGAGGCACAGAGAAAATGGCCTCCAAGCTCTTAGCAAAAAAACAATCTGGGCCTCTCCGGCGTGGCTTGCTGCCCTGCTCGGTATTGGTGAGTCATGCTGGCAGTCTAATTCTCCAAACAATCTAGACTTTACTTTCTTTGTAGAGTGTCAGAGTGAAAATTACATAATTGCAGTCATCACAGGGGCTATCACAGGGGCTATTTTAACTCTTTAACCTTGAACCTTTTCCATGCTTTTCACTCTTGATGGGTAAAACATACTAAGAGCACTTTATTAAATTACGAGTAACACTCAGACCTTTACTTATTTATTCATTTTTTAAATTTGTATTATTTCACCTTTATTTAACCAGGTAGGCTAGTTGAGAACAAGTTCTCATTTACAACTGCGACCTGGCCAAGATAAAGCAAGATAAAGTGCGACACAAACAACAACACAGAGTTACACATGGAATAAACAAGCATACAGTCAATAATACAATAGAATAAGTCTATATACAGTGTGTGCAAATGAGATAGGATTAGGGAGGTAAGGCAATAAATAGGCCATAGTGGCGAAATAATTACAATATAGCAATTAAACACTGGAGTGATAGATGTGCAGAAGATGAGTGTGCAAGTAGAGCTACTGGGGTGCAAAATAAATAAAATAAATAACAGTATGGGGATGAGGATGAGGTAGTTGGATTGGGTATTTACAGATGGGCTATGTACAGGTGCAGGGATCTGTGAGCTGCTCTGACAGCTGGTGCTTAAAGTTAGTGAGGGAGATATGAGTCTCCAGCTTCAGTGATTTTTGCAGTTCATTCCAGTCATTGGCTGCAGAGAACTGGAAGGAAAGGCGGCCAAAGGAGGAATTGGCTTTGGGGGTGACCAGTGAAATATACCTGCTGGAGCGCGTGCTACGGGTGGGTGCTGCTATGGTGACCAGTGAGCTGAGATAAGGCGGAGCTTTACCTAGCAAAGACTTATAGATGACCTGGAGCCAGTGGGTTTGGCGACGAATATGAAGCGAGGGCCAGCCAACGAGAGCATACAGGTCGCAGTGGTGGGTAGTATTTGGGGCTTTGGTGACAAAACGGGTGGCACTGTTATAGACTGCATGCAATTTGCTGGGTAGAGTGTTGGAGACTATTTTGTAAATGACATCGCCGAAGTCAAGGATCGGTAGGATAGTCAGTTTTACGAGGGTATGTTTGGCAGCATGAGTGAAGGATGCATAGGAAATAGGACGCCGATTCTAGATTTAATTTTGGATTGGAGATGCTTAATGTGAGTCTGGAAGGAGAGTTTACAGTCTCACCAGACACCTAGAATATGTGGACAACTACAAATACCTAAGTCAGAACTGTCCAGAGTAGTGATGCTATATGGGCAGGCAGGTGTGGGCAGCGATCGGTTGAGAGCATGCATTTAGTTTTACTTGCATTTAAGAGCAGTTGGAGGCCACGGAAGGAGAGTTGTATGGCATTGAAGCTTGTCTGGAGGTTAGTTAACACAGTGTCCAAAGAAGGACAAGAAGTATACAGAATGGTGTCGTCTGTGTAGGGTGGATCAGAGAATCACCAGCAGCAAGAGCGACATCATTGATGTATACAGAGAAAAGAGTCGGCCCGAGAATTGAACCCTGTGGCACCCCCATAGAGACTGCCAAGGGCCGGACAACAGGCCTGCCTTCAGAGACGTCTTCGTCGGAGAGGGCCGACCCCTCAGCAAGACAGTGAGGTTCAACGTCCTCAAGGTCACAAAGGCTGCTGGAGCCAAGAAGCAGTTTTGACATACTGAACTCTGTCTGAGAAGTAGTTGGTGAACCAAGTGAGGCAGTCATTTGAGAAACCAAGGCTGTTGATTCTTCCGATAAGAATGTGGTGATTGACAGAGTCAAAAGCCTTGGCAAGGTCCATGAATACAGCTGCACAATATTGTCTCTTGACGATGGCGGTTATGATATTGTTTAGGACCTTGAGGGTGGCTGAGGTGCACCCATGACCAGCTTGGAAAGATTGCATAGTGGAGAAGGTACGGTGGGATTCGAAATGGTCGGTGATCTGTTTGTTAACTTGGCTTTCGAAGACCTTAGAAAGGCAGGGTAGGAAGAGGGGGATGACCGCGGCAGCTTTCCAATCTTTGGGGATCTTAGACGAAACAAAAGAGTGGTTGAACAGGCTAGTAATAGGGGTTGCAACAATTTTGGTGGATAATTTTAGAAAGAGAGGGTCCAGATTGTCTAGCCCGGCTGATTTGTAGGGGTTAAGATTTTGCAGCTCTTTCAGAACATCAGCTGTCTTGATTTGGGTGAAGGAGAAGTGGGGGAGGCTTGGGCAAGTTGCTGTGGGGGGTGCAGGGCTGTTGACCTGGGTAGGGGTAGCCAGGTGGAAAGCATGGCCAGCCGTAGAAAAATGCTTATTGATATTCTCTATTCTCGTGGATTTATCGGTGGTGACAGTGTTTACTAGCCTCAGTGCAGTGGGCAGCTGGGAGGAGATGCTCTTATTCTCCATGGACTCCAGTGTCCCAGAACTTTTTGGAGTTTGTGCTTCAGGATGCAAATTTCTGTTTGAAAAAGCTAGCCTTTGCTCTCCTAACTGCCTGTGTATATTGGTTCCTAACTTCCCTGAAAAGTTGCATATCGCGGGGGCTATTTGATGCTAATGCAGTATGTCACAGGATGTTTTTGTGCTGTTCAAGGGCGGTCAGGTCTGGAGTTGAACCAAGGGCTATATCTGTTCCTGGTTCTACATTTTTTGAATGGGGCATGCTTATTTAAGATTATAAAGAATAACCAGGCATCCTCTACTGACGGAATGAGGTCAATATCCTTCCAGGATATCCGGGCCAGGTCGATTAGAAAGGCCTGCTCGCAGAAGTGTTTTAGGGAGCGTTTGATAGTGATGAGGGGTGGTCTTTTGACCGCAGACCCATTACGGACGCATGCAATGAGGCAGTGATCGCTGAGATCCTGGTTGAAAACAGCAGAGGTGTATTTGGAGGGCAGGTTGGTTAGGATGATATCTATGAGGGTGCCTGTGTTTACGGATTTGGGGTTGTACCTGGTAGGTTCATTGATAATTTGTGTGATATTGAGGGCATCAAGCTTAGATTGTATGATGGCTGGGGTGTTAAGCATGTCCCAGTTTAGGTCACCTAACAGCACGAGCTCTGAAGATAGATGGGTGACAATCAATTCACATATGGTGTCCACGGCTGGGGGCAGAAGGTGGTCTATAGCAAGTGGCAACGGTGAGAGACTTGTTTCTGGAAAGGTGGATTTTTAAAAGTAGAAGCTCAAATTGTTTGGGTACAGACTTGGATAGTAAGACAGAACTCTGCAGGCTATCTCTGCAGTAGATTGCAACTCCGCCCCCTTTGGCAGTTATATTTTGTTGGAAAATGTTATAGTTAGGGATTGAAATTTCAGAGTTTTTGGTGGTTTTCCTAAGCCAGGATTCAGACACGTCTAGGACATCCGGGTTGACAGAGTGTGCTCAAGCAGTGAATAAAATAAACTTAGGGAGGAGGCTTCTAATGTTAACATGCATGAAACCAAGGCCTTTACGGTTACAGAAGTCAACAAATGAGAGCGCCTATTTAGCAGATGCTCTTATCCAGAGCAATTACGGTTAAGTGCCTTGCTCAAGGGAACATGAGCAGATTTTTCACATTTTTCACGGCTCAGGGATTTGAACCAGCAACCTTTTGCTTATTGGCCCAGCGCTCTTAACCGCTAGGCTACCTTCTAGAGAACAGCGAGAAAAAAGGAGGTGGACGGATGGAGGTGAGGGAGAGAGAGGGGGATGAGACGGAGATGGAGAGGGCAAGGGGGTAATATGGATTGGGTTGTGTGTGTGTGTGTTTGGGCAGGTGGGGGGGTAGGTAAATGCATGCATATGTATTTGTATTGTTCCTCCACCAGCCAGTTCTCACGCCTGTTTTCAGAGTGCCTCAGAATGGGACTTGAATGGCAGTCTATGGCAGGAGTAGCGAAAACAGACACCGGTTTCAATTGGCTGATCTCTCAGTCCATCACCATCTAGCACCTCCCCCTCTTTGTGGATTTCAAAGTGCGAGCATCGCAAGAAATGGGATAAACAAGAACGTTTGGGAAATCAGAAAGTATGCATCTTTCAAATTGTTTTCACATACAGTCGTGGCCAAAAGTTTTGAGAATGACACAAATATGAATTTTGCTGCTTCAGTGTCTTTAGATATTTTTGTCAGATGTTACTATGGAATACTGAAGTATAATTACAATTTCATAAGTGTCAAAGGCTTTTATTGACAATTACATGAAGTTGATGCAAAGAGTCAATATTTGCAGTGTTGACCCTTCTTGTTCAAGACCTCTGCAATCCGCCCTGGCATGCTGTCAATTAACTTTGAGGGACTTTGCAATTAATTGCAATTCATCTGATCACGCTTCATAACATTCTGGAGTATATGCAAATTGCCATCATACAAACTGAGGCAGCAGACTTTGTGAAAATTATTTGTGTCATTCTCAAAACTTTTGGCCATGACTGTACACTGAGTATCAGTGGAGGCTCCCCAGAGGAGGAAGTGGACGACCATCCTCAGTGAATTTCATACAAATAAAATGGTAAAACATTTAAAAAGGTATCCTTTTTAAATAAAACTATACTAAATATATTCACATCACCAAATAATTGATTAAAACAGGTCTACAGCAGCCTCAACAGCACTCTGTAGGGTAACACCATGGTGTAGCCGGAGGACAGCTACCTTCTGTCCTCCTCTTGGTACATATACTTCAATACAAAACCAAGGAAGCTCTTGGTTCTCACCCTCTTCCATAGACTTACACAGTAATTATGACAACTTCCAGAGGACGTGCTCCAACCTATCAGAGCTCTTGCAGGATGAACTGACATGTTGTCCACACAAAGGATCAGAATGAATCTAGTACTGAAAGCATAAGTTAGCTAGCTAGCACTGCACTGAGATACAGTGCCTTTGACTGCTGTGCCACTCGGGAGCCCAAATGTAGTGAGTAGTTGACTCAAGGAGAGAGAAAGACAATAGTTGAAAGGTTAACAATTGAATTTCTTCAAAAATGGAGAAGCAAGAGAAAAATATATATTTTTTCACTTTTAGTTTCACAAAGCTAGAGGCTAGTTTAGCCTACTCAAAGCACCCATCTCAAACAGAGGGATGCTATGTTAGCTAGCTGGCTATGACTACCCAACAAAACACTGGAACTCTTCCAAGTCAAGGTAAGCTTTTGGTTTTAATTTATTTCCACTGGGCCCGCCAGTGTAACCGCTATACTGCTTGGTGACTGTAACGTTACTGCATGATCGTAGGAGTACATGACACAGTAACTGGTACATATCAGAAGTACATGATACACAGTAACTGTTAGGCGGAGCGACACAGGGGAACCCAAGAGCAGACTCAGATGAGGAAACAGGGATGAGTGAACCAAAATATGTATTGTTACACAGGGAGATATGGAGTGCAGATCCGAGGAAGCTTGGATGAGTTGCAGAAAAACCAGATGTGGAGACTGAGGTTGGAGTTAGCTGAGTAGAACAGGATGGATGGAGCTTCTGATCCAAGGGAGAAGGTTGAGACAGGACTGCACCTACCCCGGTGTCGGAAGCGCCCACCTCGAGGACGAACTGAAGTTCTGGGTCTGGCAGGGTAAGGATTGGAGCAGAAATGAAACGGTGCTTGAGTTCCCGGAATGCTGCCTGTGCCTCAGGTGACCAGTGGAATGGCGTGGAGGTGAGAGGAGCTGCCAAACGACTGTAGTCATGGATGAATCGTCTATAAAAATGGGCATACTGCAGGAAACGCTGTAACTGCTTCAGATTCGTGGGCACAGGCCACTCTGTGACTGCCCTAACCTTGGAAGGGTCCATTCGTAGCTGTCCTTGAGCAAAAATGTAACCCAAGAAGGACACAGAGGTAAACATGACTCACATTTCTCAGCCTTAACACACTTATCCAAGGTGGCTTAGCAGTTCAGACGTCTTTTTCTGTTCCGTATTGTTCGTGTCCTGTATATATATATATTTACACCTTTCTTCGCATATCTTTTATCTATTTTATTATCCAAGAACTCAACTACAAAAGCTTTCCTGCAAAAGCTTTCCTGCAACCCGCTTCACCAATTACAAAAAGTATTACTTACCTCAATCTGAAAATCCATCGTGGAAGCTAGCCAGGGGCTAATTCAGAAGCTAGCCTGAAAGCTTAACCAGAAGCTACTCCGATAGCTAGCCAGAAGCTAATCTGTAGCTGCCCCGAAATTAGCCGGTTTGCTGGCTAGCGTTGGTGTTTCAGCTGCCCACGTTTAGTGGTCATCAGCTATTCCTTTAGCTCGATAATCTACCGGCACTTTTGTGCAACGCGACTCGGACCGGAGCATTCCGGGACTCTTTTTTTCTCTCAGTTTCCCCGGATTCCAGCCGCAGGCTCTGGACACTTGTACCTTGATTTCGCAGCTAGCTAGCTGCAAACCGTGTGACTATTGGCTTACGTCGACCCCGGAGCAAACTCTAATCATTCTGGAGCTAGCCAGCTGAGGAGTTCCATCACCATCCGGACCCGTTTCTTTTGTTGCTGCTGCAGATACGGAACCCCACCGGGCCTTCACGACTGACTGCCGCGACTGACTGCCGACGTTATCTGCCCGAGGGATTTATCCAACTGGCACCTCCGTCCCGACGTTACCTGAACGCTCATCTGAGGCCCGCTAATCGTTAGCTGTCTTATCGGCTGCTATTTGAACAAGTATATTGGACAACTATTATTATTATTATTATTTATTTATTTTATTTTTTCCTTGGGTCACTATATCTATTTTGCCAATTTGGATTGATCCCCTCTACCACACGGAACCCCACTACACGGAACCCCACTAACCTACCGACGGAAACGCACGAGGTATCTACAAACAGACCTCCATCCTATGCTGCTACCGATAGCCATATACCCGGCCAGCTGTCTGGATCGCCACGACCCCAACCAACCTCTACTCACTGGACCCTTATTGATCACTCGATTAGCATGCCTCTCCTTAATGTAAATATGCCTTGTCCATTGCTGTTCTGGTTAGTGTTTATTGGCTTATTTCACTGTAGAGATTCTAGCCCTGCTCTCTATACCATATCCAACCTCTCAGTTCCACCACCCACATATGCGATGACATCACCTGGTTTCAATGATGTTTCTAGAGACAATATCTCTCTCATCATCACTCAATACCTAGGTTTACCTCCACTGTATTCACATCCTACCATACCTTTGTCTGTACATTATTCCTTTAAACTATTTTATCGCCCCCAGAAACCTCCTTTTACTCTCTGCTCTAGTAGCTCTAGGCGACCAATTCTCATAGCTTTTAGCCGTACCCTTATCCTACTCCTCCTCTGTTCCTCTGGTGATGTAGAGGTGAATCCAGGCCCTGCAGTACCTGGCTCCACTCCTATTCCCCAGGCGCTCTCTTTTGATGACTTCTGTAACCGTAATAGCCTTGGCTTCATGCATGTTAACATTAGAAGCCTCCTCCCTAAGTTTGTTTTGTTCACTGCTTTAGCACACTCTGCCAACCCGGATGTTTTAGCCGTGTCTGAATCCTGGCTTAGAAAGACCACCAAAAATTCAGACATTTTCATCCCCAATTACAAGATTTTCAGACAAGATAGAACGGCCAAAGGGGGCGGTGTTGCAATCTACTGCAAAGACTGCCTGCAGAGTTCTGTTATACTATCCAGGTCTGTTCCCAAACAATTTGAACTTCTACTTTTAAAAATCCACCTCTCTAAAAACAAGTCTCTCACCGTTGCCGCCTGCTATAGACCACCCTCTGCCCCCAGCTGTGCTCTGGACACTATATGTGAACTGATTGCCCCCCATCTATCTTCAGAGCTCGTGCTGCTAGGCGACCTAAATTTGAACATGCTCAACACCCCAGCCACCCTACAATCTAAGCTTGATGCCCTCAATCTCACACAAATTATAAATGAACCTACCAGGTACCACCCCAATTCCGTAAACACGGGTACCCTCATAGATATCATCCTAACAAACTTGCCCTCCAAATACACCTCTGCTGTTTTCAACCAAGATCTCAGCGATCACTGCCTCATTGCCTGCATCCGTAATGGGTCAGCGGTCAAACAACCTCCACTCATCACTGTCAAACGCTCCCTGAAACACTTCAGCGAGCAGGCCTTTCTAATCGACCTGGCCGGGGTATCCTGGAAGGATATTGATCTCATCCCGTCAGTAGAGGATGCCTGGTCATTTTTTAAAAATGCCTTCCTCACCATCTTGAATAAGCATGCCCCATTCAAGAAATTTAGAACCAGGAACAGATATAGCCCTTGGTTCTCTCCTGACCTGACTGCCCTTAACCAACAGAAAAACATCCTATGGCGTTCTGCATTAGCATCGAACAGCCCCCGTGATATGCAACTTTTCAGGGAAGCCAGAAACCAATATACACAGGCAGTTAGAACAGCCAAGGCTAGCTTTTTCAAGCAGAAATTTGCTTCCTGCAACACAAATTCAAAAAAGTTCTGGGACACCGTAAAGTCCATGGAGAATAAGAACACCTCCTCCCAGCTTCCAACCGCTCTGAAGATAGGAAACACTGTCACCACCGACAAATCCACTATAATTGAGAATTTCAATAAGCATTTTTCTACGGCTGGCCATGCCTTCCACCTGGCTACCCCTACCCCGGACAACAGCACTGCCCTCCCCTCTGCTACTCGCCCAAGCCTTCCCCATTTCTCTTTCTCCCAAATACAGTCAGCTGATGTTCTAAATGAGCTGCAAAATCTGGACCCTTACAAATCAGCCGGGCTAGATAATCTGGACCCTTTCTTTCTAAAACTATCTGCTGAAATTGTTGCCACCCCTATTACTAGCCTCTTCAACCTCTCTTTCGTGTCGTCTGAGATCCCCAAAGATTGGAAAGCAGCTGCGGTTATCCCCCTCTTCAAAGGGGGGGACACCCTTGACCCTAACTGCTACAGACCTATATCTATCCTACCCTGCCTTTCTAAGGTCTTCGAAAGCCAAGTCAACAAACAGATTACCGACCATTTCGAATCCCACCACACCTTCTCCGCAATGCAATCTGGTTTCAGAGCTGGTCATGGGTGCACCTCAGCCACGCTCAAGGTCATAAACGATATCGTAACCGCCATCGATAGGAAACAATACTGTGCAGCCGTATTCATTGACCTGGCCAAGGCCTTTGACTCTGTCAATCACCACATCCTCATTGGCAGACTCGACAGCCTTGGTTTCTCTAATGATTGCCTCGCCTGGTTCACCAACTACTTCTCTGATCGAGTTCAGTGTGTCAAATCGGAGGGTCTGTTGTCCGGGCCTCTGGCAGTCTCTATGGGGGTGCCACAGGGTTCAATTCTTGGACCGACTCTCTTCTCTGTTTACATCAATGATGTCGCTCTTGCTGCTGGTGATTCTCTGATCCACCTCTACGCAGACGACACTATTCTGTATACTTCTGGCCCTTCTTTTGACACTGTGTTAACAACCCTCCAGGCGAGCTTCAATGCCATACAACTCTCCTTCCGTGGCCTCCAACTGCTCTTAAATACAAGTAAAACCAAATGCATGCTCTTCAACCGATCACTGCCTGCTCCTGCCCGCCTGTCCAACATCACTACTTTGGACGGCTCTGACTTAGAATATGTGAACACCTACAAATACCTAGGTGTCTGGTTAGACTGTAAACTCTCCTTCCAGACTCACATCAAACATCTCCAATCCAAAGTCAAATCTAGAATTGGCTTCCTATTCCGCAACAAAGCATCCTTTACTCATGCTGCCAAACATACCCTTGTAAAACTGACCATCCTACCAATCCTCGACTTCGGTGATGTCATTTACAAAATAGCCTCCAAAACCCTACTCAATAAATTGGATGCAGTCTATCACAGTGCCATCCGTTTTGTCACCAAAGCCCCATATACTACCCACCACTGCGACCTGTACACTCTCGTTGGCTGGCCCTCGCTTCATACTCGTCGCCAAACCCACTGGTTCCAGGTCATCTACAAGACCCTGCTAGGTAAAGTCCCCCCTTATCTCAGCTCGCTGGTCACCATAGCAGCACCTACCTGTAGCACGCGCTCCAGCAGGTATATCTCTCTAGTCACCCCCAAAACCAATTCTTCCTTTGGACGCCTCTCCTTCCAGTTCTCTGCTGCCAATGACTGGAACGAACTACAAAAATCTCTGAAACTGGAAACACCTATCTCCCTCACTAGCTTTAAGCACCAGCTGTCAGAGCAGCTCATAGATTACTGCACCTGTACATAACCCATCTACAATTTAGCCCAAACAACTACCTCTTTACCTACTGTATTTATTTATTAATTTATTTTGCTCCTTTGCACCCCATTATTTCTGTCTCTACTTTGCACTTTCTTCCACTGCAAACCAACCATTCCATTGTTTTATTTTTATTTTTTTTTATTTTTTTATTTTTTTATTTTTTTATTTTTTTTTTTATTTTACTTGCTGTGTTGTACTCACTTCGCCTCCATGGCCTTTTATATTTTTATTTATTTATACATATATTTGTTTGCCTTCACCTCCCTTATCTCACCTCACTTGCTCACATTGTATATAGACTTTTTTTTTTTTTTTCACTGTATTATTGACTATATGTTTGTTTTACTCCATGTGTAACTATGTGTTGTTGTATGTGTCGAACTGCTTTGCTTTATCTTGGCCAGGTCGCAATTGTAAATGAGAACGTGTTCTCAATTTGCCTACCTGGTTAAATAAAGGTTAAATAAAATAAAATAAAAAAAATAGCTTATTCTCCAAAAGCCTTTGGAGAACGTGTAGCTTGTGAGCCTCCAGGTCCTTCGAAAAAAATAAGAATGTCATCCACAGAGACAAAAACAAAACGCCCAATGACATCCCTCAGGACATCATTAACCAGGTTCTGAAAAACAGCAGGGGTGTTAGTTAGTGACACCAAAAGGCATGACCAAATACTCAAAATGTCCAAGTGGTGTGTTGAACGCCGTTTTCCACTCATCCCCTTCTCTGATGTGGACAAGGTGGTAGGCATTCCGGAGGTCAAGTTTAGTAAACAATGTAGCACCATGGAGGGGGAAAAGCAGCACTGATGAGTGGCAAGGGATACTTGTTCCTGACAGTGATACTATTCAACCCACGGAAGTCTATGCATGGCCTCAGTGACCCATCCTTTTCTTGACAAAGAAAAACTCAGCTCTCACTGGAGAGGAAGAAGGCCTGTTATGTCCGACAGCCAGGGAATCCTGTATGTATTCCTCCATGGCCTCTTGCTCGGGGCGAGAGAGGTTATACAACCTGCTACTAGGGAGAGGAGCTCCAGGCTGAAGCGCGATAGCACAGTTGTACGGCCAATGAGGCGGCAGAGATGGGGTGTGGTGCTTACTGAATACAGGAGCTAGACCGTGATATTCTGGAGGAACAGAAGACAGGTCTGGAGGTTGAGGAATAGACTGGGGTGCAGACAAGGCAGGAGGAAGGGCAGAATGTAGACAATTGGAATGACAAAATGTACTCCAGGTAGTTACCCTTCCGGTGGACCAGTCAATCTGTGGGTTGGTGGACCAGTCAATCTGTGGGTTGTGTAGCTTTAACCATGGATGACCCAGAACCAGAGGTGTGTGAGAACAGTCGATTATGTGGAAACTGATCTTTTCCTGGTGATTTCAGAGTAACGCAGGATAACAGGAACAGTTCTCTCCAAAACACAGAAGAGTAGCTTTCCATTGAGAGCATTGGCATCCAGAGGTCAATCGAGTGAAACAGTGTCCAGACCCAACTGATTAACGACCCCTCGGTCCAGAAAGCTCTCATCGGCGCCTGAATCGATGAGAGCAGGCAGAGGAAAAGCCTGGCTCTGACACACAAGGTTGGCCTCAAGCAGGGGTCTGGGAGATGATGGGCAGGCTATTTGGCTCAACAGTATGTCCCCCACTACTGCTGAGCCCCCTCTTTTGCTGGACACAAGTGGAGACCAGGTGACCAACCTGGCCACAATATAGACAGCTCCTAGTACTGATACGCCGCTGCCTCTCCTCTGGAGATAGACGGGTCCGGCCGAGCTCCATGGGTTCAGGATTAGAACATGCCTGGAGATGTGATGCAGTCGGAGAAGGAGAGCAAGGCACTGAAGCAGATATTATGGGACAGGCAACCCTACCTCCCCTCTTCCTCCGACGCTCACAGAGACGGTTGTCAATGCGGATAGTGAGGGAAATTAGTTTGTCAAGTCCATCAGGCTCTTCTCTGGATACCAACTCGTCTTTGAGGGTCTCAGTGAGTGAGTTCCGGAATGCTCCCTGAAGGGCCTCGTCATTCCAGCCGCTCTCTGCGGCGAGGGTGCGGAGCTCACATGCCAGTTCAGCCACACTTTGGGAGCCTTGACGAAGGGACAGAAGTCGTTTAGCGGCATCCTTTCCACAGACCGGGTGGTCAAAGACCTTCCTCATCTCATCTGTGAATCTACGTAAGAGAAGCAAATAGGTGACTGTCTCTCCCACACCGTAGTGGCCCAGGAAAGCACTACTCCACGAAGGCAGCCAATCAGAAAATAAATCTTGGCTCGTTCAGTAGCATAAGAGTAGGGCTGTTGCTCAAATACTAGTGAACATTGCACAAGGCTCTGCAAGCGCCAAGATTACCATCATAGAGACCGATTGTGAACTCCGGGCGGAGGTTCGGACCTGTAGGTCAGACAGGCTCCGTGAAAAGTACTTGATGTTCTCCAGCAGGGCTTGGTCATGTTGCTCAAGAAGGGTGCCTTGACCAACAAGAGTTTGGTGAAGAGTAGTGGAGTCTGCTGGGTTCATCTCTTGGCCAGATCGTACTGTTAGGTGGAGTGACACAGGGGAACCCAAGAGCAGACTCAGATGAGGAAACAGGAACGAATGAACCAAAATATTTATTGTTACACAGGAAGATATGGAGTGCAGATCCAGGGAAGCTTGGATGAGTTGCAGAAAAACCAGATGTGGAGACTGAGGTTGGAGTTAGCTGAGTAGAACAGGGTAAACAGGTCCTGAGGGGAATCCAAGGTAGTGGTGGTGAATAATCCAGAGCTAGGTAGTTGGGTGATGAGATGTGGAACGGGAGACAGGAGACAGAGACAGAGCAGTAAACTGCAATGAGAGGATAAACGGTGTCAGGCAGGGAAACAGGCACAGCAGAATAACAGGATCTTGAATAATCATAAATGGCTAGACTCTGAACTGACTGAGCAGAGATTACAATCAGGCAGAGTGGAAGTGGCAGGTCTGAGCATTTGTAGAGGTCTTGATTATGGGACGAGTTGCAGCTGGTAGGGATCTGCTCTGACTCCAGGACACCTGTCTCCAACCACACAATCCCACAGAGAGGGAGAGGGAGAGAGAGAGTGTACAGGGGGAGTAACTGCAAGTCAAGAAGACACCGGATGAACACCAGAGGGCGTAGCAGGAGCAGATGTGACAGTAACTGGTACATATGAGGAGTACATGTACACAGTAACTGGTACATATCAGGGCCAGTAACTGAAAGGTCGTTGGTTTGAATCCCTGAGCCGACTAGGTAAAATAATCTGTCTGTGGCTTTGACCGAGACACTTAACCTTATCTGTGTATCTGGCTCTGTGAAATTGGACTTGTGTGAATTGCCATGCTATTATTACTTTAAAACAGCACGAAAAGTATTTTTCTGGTATACGATGCCTGCATTTATCGATTTATGTAAGAGAATGTGTGTGCGTGCAAGCCTGTTTGATTGACTATGTGAGCGTCTCTCTCTCTCTCTCTCCCTCTCCCTCCCTCCTACCTGGGGGATGAGGGGAAGTTGACTGTGACCAGTGTGAGCAGCTCAGACCGGCCCAATTCCAGATATCTGTGACATCAGTCACTAACAGACGGAGATCTCAGAACCAGTACAGCCCTGAACTTCCACAACACACACACACAAGGCCAGATACTTGCCAAGACTATCATAGATCAAAAGCACTTTTCTATTGAGTGGCAGCAGCAGGCTCTGTGTGACTGTATAGGAAGACAGGGTGTAGCAACACAGAGCAACAAAAATGAGAGAGAGACAGACTGACAGACCCAGAAACGGACTAGGGGGAACCAGAGACAGACCCAGAGACGGACTGGAGAGACCCAGAGACAGACTGAGAGAGACTCAAATATCGGCGTCTGTGTGTGTATGTAACGGATGTGAAATGGCTAGCTAGTTAGCGGGTACGCGCTAGTAGCATTTCAATCAGTTACGTCACTTGCTCTGAAACCAATATGTAGTGTTGCCCCTTGCTCTGCAAGGGCCGCGGCTTTTGTGGAGCGATGGATAACGATGCTTCGTGGGTGTCAGTTGTTGATGTGTGCAGAGGGTCCCTGGTTCGCGCCCGTGTCGGGGCGAGGGGACGACGTAAAGTTATACTGTTACATTGATGCTGTTGACCCGGATCACTGGTTGCTGCGGAAAAGGAGGAGGTTGAAAGGGGGTGAGTGTAACGGATGTGAAATGGCTAGCTAGTTAGCGGGTACGCGCTAGTAGCATTTCAATCAGTTACGTCACTTGCTCTGAAACCAATATGTAGTGTTGCCCCTTGCTCTGCAAGGGCCGCGGCTTTTGTGGAGCGATGGGTAACGACGCTTCGTGGGTGACTGTTGTCGATGTGTGCAGAGGGTCCCTGGTTCGCGCCCGGGTCGGGGCGAGGGGACGTACTAAAGTTATACTGTTACATGTAGGCCTACATAAGGAATCTTGATGGGGGACCAGGAAGATTTGATTGAACCTTTATTTAACTAGGCAAGTCAGTTAATTAAGAACAAATTCTTATTTACAATGACAGCCTACCCTGGCCAAACCCAGATGACACTGGGCCAATTGTGTGCCAACCAATCAGAGCTGGATGTGATTCAGCCTGGATTCAAACCAGGGACTTTAGTGACGCCTCTTGCACTGAGATGCAGTGCCTTAGACCACTGCGCCATTCGGCAGCCCGGTTCCCTTGGACAGCTAGACATGCTGGGCTGTGGGAGACTTAGCCATCCACTACCATTTTGGGGGAAATGTGGTCATTATCAGTAGCGTAAACAGTATTGCGACACAATTCTCAGAAATCACGTGATAATTTATTGTTCAATCAATGTAAAATATTTGAAAAACAGAACTGTCCTAAAAAAATCTGAAAATCATCAAACACATACAGTACTTCTCAGAGAGTAAGCAGTCATATGTTATTTTCTCAATGCTGGTCATTGCTGCTCAATGCAAATCAATGCTGGTCAATGCTGGTCAAAGCTGAACAATGCTGGTCAATAATGGTCAATGCTGGTCAATGCTGGTCTACGCTGATCAATGCTGGTCAATACTGATTAATGCTGGTCAATACTGATCAATGCTGGTCAGTGCTGGTCAATGCAAATCAATGCTGGTCAATACTGGTCTACGCTGATCAATGCTGGTCAATGCTGGTCAATGCTGAATAATGCTGGTCAAAGCTGATCAATGCTGGTCAAATCTGATCAATGCTGGTCAATGCTGGACAATGATGATCAATGCTGATCAATGCAGGTCAATGCAGGTCAATGCTGATCAATCATGGTCAATGCTAGTCAATTCTGATCAATGCTGATCAATGCTTGTCAGTTTGGATCAATGCTGGTCAATGCATGTCAATGCTGGTCAGTGCTGGCAAATGCTGGTCAATGATGATCAATGATAATCAATGCTGGTCAATGCTGATCAATGCTGGGCAATGCTAATCAATGCTGATCAATGCTGACCAATGCTGGTCAATGTTGGTCAATGCTGACCAATGCTAGTCAATGCTGATCAATAATGGTCAATGCTGATCAATGTTGATCAATGCTGGTCAATTCTGGCCAATGCTGATCAATGCCTGTCAATGCTGATCAATGCTGGTCAATGGTTCCCTTGGACAGCGAGTCATGCTGGGCTGTGGGAGACTTAGCCAACCCCTACCCGTGGGGGGGAATGTGGTCATTATCAGTTGTGTAAACAGTATTGCGACACAATTCTCAAGAATCACGTAATGTTTTATTGTTCAATCAATGTAAAATATTTGAAAAACATTTCTCAGAAAATGAACATTCAGAACTGTCCTTAAAAAAAATATACAATCTGAAAATCACCAAACACATGCAGTACTTCTCAAGGGCAGAAAGAGAGTAAGCAGTAATTTGTCATTTTCTCAATGCTGCTCAATATTGATCAATGCTAATCAGTGCTGATCAATAATGGTCAACGCTGGTCAATGCTGGTCTACGCTGATCAATGCTGGTCAATGCTGATCAATGCTGATCAATGCTGGTCAATGCTGATCAATGCTGGTCAATACTGGTCAACGCTTGTCAATACTGAACAATGCAGGTCAATGCTGGTCAATTTGGATCAATGCTGATCATTGCTGGTCTAATAAAACGTTCCATCTATGTATCCATCTTCTTACTGTTTTCTTGCCATTCCATTCTATTCTCTCTGCTGGCATTTCAGTATGTACAGTGCAAAGAATGCACAAACTATATCATTATGTGTGAATAAGCTTGAGATAGCACATTTTTGCAATGTAAACACAAAGACTGGACTGGACTGGATTTGACATCAGACACCTGCAGTACAAAAAAACAACTATTCAAAGTGGGGTCATACTTCCGAACATAAAAAAACAGTCTGAAGGTAAATGAGTTCTCCAGCTCAAAATGCTTAACCGTCAATTAAAATCGGCGATTTACTTATGTGACAGAATGCTACATAAACAGAAATGTAGCTTGTCCCATCAGATAACATGGCACACGTTAGCCCTATGCTAACTTCAACAGGTGCCACTGATTATATCCTGCCACAAGTTCTGTATCAAGTGTGTTCCAACACTTGTTCCTTGGAAGCGTCCTTAACATGCACTTGTCATGACGTGGCCCTTTCCGGGTGTAGATCATGGCTTCTCTCTCTCTCTCTCTCTCTCTCTCTCTCTCTCTCTCTCTCTCTCTCTCTCTCTCTCTCTCTCTCTCTCTCTCTCTCGCTCTCTCTCTCTCTCTCTCTCTCTCTCTCCTAATTCCCAAGACTAGAAAACCATACAATGTGGAGCATTGGCTACACGGCTGGAAATAGTGAAACACTGAGACTATTGATCTCTACAGAATAAGAGCAAATGTTAGATATAATTACTAGACTGCAGCTAGAAATGATGTAAACCTAGGATGCGAATACCGACAACCGCCGAAACATCTATTCTAAGAACAATGGACGCCTGACGTACCCATTACAACAGACACTATCCGGAGCCACTGATAAAGCTACAACCATGAAAGACATTGTGACTTCTGGGGAAGTAACCAGAGACTCTCTGATGAACTGACTCTTCAGCAGACGGACCGGCGATTCTAACAGAGAAGACAACAATGACATACAGGCGTAAATATATTTATTGCAATTATTCCCGAATGAGCGGCCGTTCATGTGCAAAGGATTAGCATTTCAATGAATATAATTACACACTGTTTGTAGTGATCCATTTTGTCCTTCCCTCTCCTTTATCGGTCCACACCCCCTTTCCTTTGTCCACCAAGCCGTCATATCGGCTTAGCCCACTAGGGAATCTTCCCCATCATTGTTAGTAACCAATATCTACTGTTTGTTTATGCATTTCTGTGATTATTTAGTTAGTTAGTAAATAAATGATTAAGCCAATTGGTGTATGGGTGATTCATGGTTTAGGCTGGGTTCGTGCAGATAACCAATAATTCTATGACGTTTGAAATGAGACTGACATAAGGTAAAGAACAATTAATTAATAGAAGACTAATTGATCAGATATTAAAATATCTAAAGAAAATTATAACTTTGTAATCTGAAGATTTTCCGTGGTGCCCCGACTTCCTAGTTAATTAAATTTACATGATTAGTTTAATCACGTAATATTAATTACAGAGAATTGAATTGATAAAATAATCCTTCACATTTAATGATAGCCAAAGACACGACACACTATATATACAAAAGTATATGAACACCCCTTCAAATGAGTGGATTCTGCTATTTCAGCCACACCCTTTGCTGACATGCGTATAAAATTGAGCATACAGCCATGCAATCTCCATAGACAAACATTGGCAGTAGAATGGCCTTACTGAAGAAATCATTGACTTTCAACGTGGCATCGTCATAGGATGCCACTTTTCCAAGTCAGTTTGTCAAATTTCTGCCCTGCTAGAGCTGCCCTGGTCAACTGTAAGTGCTGTTATTGTAAAGTGGAAACGTCTAGGAACAACAACGGCTCATCCGTGAAGTGGTAGGCCACACAAGCTCACAGAACGGGACCTTGAGTGCTGAAGCGAGTAGAAATCGTCTGTCCTCGGTTGCAACACACACTACCAAGTTCCAAACTGCCTCTGGAAGCCAAGTCAGCACAATAACTGTTCGTCGGGAGCTTCATGAAAGGAAATTCAATTGGTGACCATGAAATTAAATGGGTTTCCATGGCCGAGCACCCGCACACAAGCCTAAGATCACCATGCGCAATGCCAAGCGTTGGCTGGATTGGTGTAAAGCTCACCGCCATTGGACTCTGGAGCAGTGAAAATGTGTTCTCTGGAGTAATATATCAAGCTTCATCACGGACAGTGGCAGTCCGACAGACAAATCTGGGTTTGGCGGATGCCAGGAAAATTTCACCTGTCCCAATACATAGTGCCAACTGTAAAGTTTGGTGGAGGAGGAATAATGGTCTGGGGCTGGTTTTCTAGGCCCGTTAGTTCCAGTGAAAGGAAACCTTAATGCTACAGCATACAATGACATTCAAGACGATTCTGTGCTTCCAACTTTGTGGCAACAGTTTGGGAAGGCCCTTTCCTGTTTCAGCAAAACAATGCCCCATGCACAAAGCGAGTTCCATACAGACATGGTTTGTCGAGATCGGTGTGTAAGAACTTGTCTGGCCTGCACAGAGCCCTCAACCTCATCGAACACCTTTGGGATGAATTGGAACACCGACTGCGAGCCAGGCCTAATCACCCAACATCAGTACCCGACCTCACTAATGCTCTTGTGGCTGAATGGAAGCAAGACCCTGCAGCAATGTTTCAACATCTAGCGGAAAGCCTTCCCAGAAGACTAGAGGCAGTTATAGCAGCAAAGAGGGGACTAACTCCATATTAATGCCCATGATTTTGGAATGAGATGTTTGACGAGCAGGTGTCCACATACTTTTGGTCATGTAGTGTACCTCAGTCCAACAGCACGTTCTGATCCTCAAAGCAACTATTGTGTATTTGACTGACTGGTCAAATAGCTCTAAAGTGCCAAGTACATGTAAAATGTTGCCGATTGTAGCAAGGCTTCGAATCTCACATGAGTTTGCCCCCTTTCGAAAAGTAGATTTATATGTATTGTAGTGTGTTGAAAAGAGACAGCCTAAAGCCGACAGCTTTAAAATTAAGAATAAATGTAGGAATACATTTCAAACTTTAAGCCTATTAGGCATCCAGACCTCATGAAAGTTGCAAAGGAAACCCTTAACCTTGTAATAAATCAAATCTAGTGATACATAACTTGACTTTAAGGAGCTACCTCTTTTAGTCTTGCACAAACAAATTGCTATTCCCTAATTATCATATTGCATAGGCTATTACATGGACGTGTACATCTAAATGTAGGCCTACAACCTTTTATATGCATTCTTATAATCATATGCTTTGTCACATGTGCGTTATTTGACACGAGGAGTATGCAATTGACATATTGCCTTCATACAGCCTCGGCTTCCAGGCCTGTGAGGTGGAAGCATGGTGGAGCTGACCCATGGAGCCTACCCATAGTGATTAAACCCTCTCCTGGCAAAGTGACAATAGTCACTATCATTAATAAATGATTAGGCTACACATGTAGGCCTACAATGTTTTATAGGCTATGCATTATTTATAATCATCCACTTCGTCACATGCAGAATGAATCGAGCATCAAGGACCTGCAGTGGACAGTTTTTTCCTCAACAAAAAAGCTTGACGAGAGGGGGGCTCGAACCAGTGGTTTACATTACATTTACATTTAAGGTACACTATCAATTGACAACTGTGGCACCTAGAAGCGATGGTGACAACAGTAGCCTGACAGCTATTTGACAAGTCCAGAGGGCTTATCATTTTTGTTTGTTTTACAATGTACTATAAACTTTATGTTGTAAGGACCTTTAAAAGGTTTCTTAAAAAGCACATGGATGTTTGTGAAACAGTGGGATTTTGTCATATACTGTATGCGAAAATGGGCAAATGTTGTCAAACGTTAGTAGTAGCTAGTAGGTTAGTCAAGGATGTATCAGTGCAATATTGGCACACAAAATTTCAAATCAAATCAAATTGTATTAATATTTAGCAGATGTTAATGCGGGTGTAGTGAATTACTTGTGTTCCTAGCTCCAACAGTGCTGTAATATCTAACAATTCACAACAACAAACACAAATCTAAAAGTAAAAGAATGGAATTAAGAAATATATAAATATTAGGACAAGCAATGTCAGAGTGGCATTGACTAAAATATAGTAGAATAGAATACAGTATATACATATAAAATTAGTAAAGCAGTATGTAAACATTATTAAAGTGACTAGTGTTCCATTATTAAAATGACCAGTGATTCCATGTCTATGTATATAGGGCAGCAGCCTCTAAGGTGGAGGGTTGAGTAACCAGGTGGTAGCCGGCTAGTGATGGCTATTTAACAGTCTGATGGCCTTGAGATAGAAGCTGTTTTTCAGTCTCTCGGTCCCAGCTTTGATGCAGCTGTACTGACCTCGTCTTCTGGATGGTAGCGGGGTGAACAGGCCGTGGCTCGGTGGTTGATGTCCTTGATGATCTTTTTGACCTTCCTGTGACATCGAGTGCTGTAGGTGTCTTGGAGGGCAGGCAGTGTGTCCCCGATGATGCGTTGGGCAGACCGCACCACCCTCTCGAGAGCCCTGCGGTTGCGGGGGGTGTAACAGCCCGACAGGATGCTCTCAAATGTGCATCTGTAAAAGTGTGTGAGGGTCTTAGGGGCCAAGCCAAATTTATTCAGTCTCCTTTTAATCAAGCCTACTACTGTTGTGTTGTCTGCAAACTTGATGATTGAGTAGGAGGTGTGTGTGGCCACGCAGTCATGGGTGAACAGGGAGTACCGGAGGGGGTTAAGCATGCACCCTTGTGGGGCACCTGTGTTGAGTATCAGCAAAGTGGAGGTGTTTTTTCCTACCTTCATCACCAGGGGGCAGCCTGTCAAGAAGTCCAGGACCCAGTAGTCAATGAACAGCATTCTTGTCCAGATGGGATAGGGCAGTGAGCAGTGCAATGGCGATTGCATCGTCTGTGGATCTGGTATTTGGTATTTTATTAGGATCTCTATTAGCTGTTGCAAAAGCAGCAGCTACTCTTCCTGGGGTCCACACAAAACATGAAACATAATCCAGAACATCATTAGACAAGAACAGCTCAAGGACAGAACTACATACACTTTTAAAAAGGCACACGTGTCTGCTGTCACCATATGTATTCGTTATGGCCATCGAAATGCTAGCTTTTCAAATCAGATCCAATAACAACATTAGAGGATTAGAAGTCCAAGGCTTAAAAACAAAGGTGTCCATGTATGCCAATGACTAAAGTTTTATATTAAGTCCACAAGCTAGATCCCTGCAATGTCTCATTGAAGATCTACATAACTTTTCTGTACTCTTTGGACTAAAACCTAATTATGATAAGTGTACAATATTACGTATTGGATCTTTAAAAAATACAACTTTTACATCAACCTGCAGTTTACCTATAAAATGGGCTGATGGTGAAGTAGACATACTTGGTATTCATATCACAAAATATATAAATAAGCTCTCCACAATGAATTTCATTAGAAAACTTGTAAAAACAGACAAGATCCTGCAACCATGGAGAGGTAAATACATGTCTATTTATAGAAAAATTGCCCTGATTAACTCCTTAGTCATATCTCAGTTTACTCACTTACTTATGGTGTTGCCTACTCCTGATGATTCGTTTTTCAAATCATATGAGCAAAAAATATTTCACTTTACAAAATAAAGCGTACCTATCTAGACTCAGAGAAAACAGAAACGTCCTCTCACGGTCAACTGGGTTTATTTTCAGCAAACTTAACATGTGTAAATATTTGTATGAACATAACACGATTCAACAACTGATACATAAACTGAACAAGTTCCACAGACATGTGACTAACAGAAATGGAATAATGTGTCCCTGAACAAAGGGGGGGGGGGGGGTCAAAATCAAAAGCCATATCTCAGACTGGCAAATAAAAAGAAAAGATAAAGATGGGCAAAAGAACACTGACACTGGACAGAGATATGGCTTTTTCTTTGCAACTCCGCCTAGAAGACCAGCATCCCGGAATCGCCTCTTCAATGTTGACGTTGAGATTGGTGTTTTGCAGGTACTATTTAAATAAGCTGCCAGTTGAGGACTTGCTATGTGTCTGTTTCACAAACTAGACACTCTAATGTACTTGTCCTCGTGCTCAGTTGTGCACCGTGGCCTCCCACTCCTCTTTCTATTCTGGTTAGAGCCAGTTTGCGCTGTTCTGTGACGGAAGTAGTACACAGCGTTGTACGAGATCTTCAGTTTCTTGGTAATTTCTCGCATGGAATAGCCCTCATTTGTCAAAACAAGAATAGACTGACGAGTTTCAGAAGAAATGGCTCTGTTTCTGGATATTTTGAGCCTGTAATTGAACCCACAAATGTTGATGCTTCAGATACTCAACTAGTCTAAAGAAGGCCAGTTTTATTGCTTCTTTAATCAGTACCAGTTTTCAGCTGTGCTAACATAATTGCGAAAGGTTTTATATTAATGATCAATTAGCCTTTTAAAATAGTTGAGAAAAGTTCTCATTTACAACTGCGAACTGGCCAAGATAAAGAAAAGCAGTGCGACAAAAACAACAACACAGAGTTACACATAAACAGACGTACAGTCAATAACGCAATAGAAAAATCCATGTACAGTACACTCTATCTGAGAAGTAGTTGGTGAACCAGGCGAGGCAGTCATTTGAGAAGCCAAGGCTATTGAGCCTGCCGATAAGAATGCGGTGATTGACAGAGTTGAAAGCCTTGGCCAGGTCGATGAAGACGGCTGCACAGTACTGTCTCTTATCGATGGCGGTTATGATATCGTTTAGGATATTGAGCATGGCTGAGGTGCACCCATGACCAGCTCGGAAACCAGATTGCATAGTGGAGAAGGTACGGTGGGATTCAAAATGGTCGGTGATCTGTTTGTTAACTTGGCGTTCGAAGATTTTAGAAAGCCAGGGTAGGATAGATATAGGTCTATAACAGTTTGGGTCTAGAGTGTCTCCCCCTTTGAAGAGGGGGATGACCACGGCAGCTTTCCAATCTTTGAGGATCTCAGATGATACGAAAGAGAGGTTGAATAGGCTAGTAATAGGGGTTGCAACAATTTCGGCTGATATTTTAGAAAGAGAGGGTCCAGATTGTCTAGCCCAGCTGATTTGTAGGGATCCAGATTTTGCAGCTCTTTCAGAACATCAGCTGTCTGGATTTGGGTGAAGGAGAAGCAGGGGGGGGGGACTTGGGCAAGTTGCTGCAGGGGGTGCTGAGATGTTGGCCAGGGTAGGGGTAGCCAGGTGGAAAGCATGGCCAGCGATAGAAAAATGCTTATTGAAATTAGCGATTATCGTAGATTTATCGGTAGTGACAATGTTTCCTATCCTCAGTGCAGTAGGCTGCTGGGAGGAGGTGTTCTTATTCTCCATGGACTTTTATTCGTCAGTGGGCATTTCCTGCCTAAGCTTGCCCACTTTGCCAATTAAATAATCATTAAAATAATTGGCAACATCAAATGGTTTTGTGATGAATAAGCCATCTGATTCGATGAAAGACGGAGTTGAATTTGTCTTTCTGCCCATAATTTCATTTAAAATACTCCCCCCCAAAAAGCCCATCATTCTTTATATCATTGATCTTGGCTTCACAATAAAGTTTCTTCTTCTTCTTGTTGAGTTTAGTCACATAATTTCTCAATTTGCCAGTAAGCCAGTCAGATGTGTAAGCCAGTCAGATGTAAGCCAGTCAGATGTGTAAGCCAGTCAGATGTAAGCCAGTCAGATGTGCAGCCAGACTTATTAGCCACTCCTTTTGCCCCATCTCTTTCAACCATACAGTTTTTAAATTCCTCATCAATCCAGGGAGCCTTAACAGTTCTAACAGTCAGTTTCTTAACAGGTCCATGTTTATCAATAATTGGAAGAAGCAATTTCATAAATTCATCAAGTGCAGCGTCTGGATGTTCCTCATTAATCACATCAGACCAACAAATATTTTTAACATCATCCACATAAGAGTCACAGCAAAATATTTTGTATGATCTCTTACACATTATTTTAGGCCCAGCTGTTGGAACTTTGTCTTTCCTGGATATATCCACTATATTGTGATCTCTGCATCCAATGGGTACGGATACAGCTTTAGAACAAAGTTCTACAGTATTAGTAAAAATGTGATCGATACATGTGGATGATCCTGTAATGTTTGTAAACACCCTGGTAGGTTGATTAATAACCTGAACTAGATTACAGGCACTGGTTACAGTAAGAAACTTTCTATTGAGCGGACAGCTTGATGAAAACCAGTCAATATATCGGTCCCCAAGAAAGTAGACCTCTCTGTTTACATCACATACACTATCAAGCATTTCACACGTATTATTTAGATACTGACTATTAGCACTTGGTGGCCTATAGCAACACCCCAAAAGAAAAGTCTTTAGATGTGCCAAGTGAACCTGCAACCACAACACTTCAATAACACTTGACATAAGATCTTCTCTAAGCATTACAGGGATATGGCTCTGAATATATACAGCAACACCTCCCCCATAAGCATTTCTGTCTCCTCTATACATGTTATATCCTTGTATTGCTACTGATGTATCATCAAATTAATTATCTAAGTGAGTCTCAGAAATGTCTAATATATGAATGTTATCTGATATTAAGTTATTGATTTCATGAACCTTGTTTCTAAGGCGACATATATTATTGTGGGCTATTTTCAGCCCTTTCCTGGTTAGCTTATCAGAGATAGACATAATATTGAAAAGAGCACACGAATCAAGAGAAAAAAATAGACACTTAGCAGTCCATTAATCAATTGGTGTGTGTGTGTGTGTGTGTGTGTGTGTGTGTGTGTGTGTGTGTGTGTGTGTGTGTGTGTGTGTGTGTGTGTGTGTGTGTGTGTGTGTGTGTGTGTGTGTGTGGGGGGGGGGGGGGGGTGGTGCAGGGTTGAGGCTACGAACCCATAGGCTTGGCTCTCTCATCCCATCCAGGCTTCTGGGAGGGTGGACAATGAGCATGTCATAGCGGATGTAAGCAATGTCCCCACGCGCTCTGGCAGCTTTCATGGCGGGTATCAGTTCTTTCCTCTTCTGGAGGACAGCTTCAGGATAGTCCTCGTTGAGGAAGATATACATCCCTCTCAAGTTCTTGGCTCTTTCCAGAACAGCTACCTTGTCCTTGAACCTCAGGTACTTGACCACTATTGGCCTGGGTCTATCACCTGGGCCGGTGGTGGGTTTTCCAGTCCTGTGGGCACGCTCCACCTCAATCTTCCTGTGATCCATCTTCAGTTTCTCAGAGATCATTTCCCTCACTTTGTCCTCAGACTCCGTCCAGATCTCATGTGGAGATTTTGCAATTCCGTCCACAATCATGTTGTTCCGCCTTGATTGTCCCTAGAAATAGTCTGATTTATCTGTCATTGTTATCATGGATTCACACACAGAACTGATGTCCTCTCTCAATGACTTACAGATTGCTGTCATCTTGCTGTTCTCCTGCTTCAACTCATCGAGCTGACCCTGGGAGAACTGAAAACTGTTCTTCAGGTCCTGGACCTCTCTGGTCAGGTCGTCCATTATTTTATTAGTTGACTCCACCAGTATTTGGACAAAACAATTTTTCTTGTTGTTGTAAAAACTGCTTGTAGGTCTCTTTTTGTTTCTTTAAAAGATCCTTCACGTGTGATAGAGAGACACCACTGGCACTGTACTCAGTGGTACTCCCGCCGGCATTGGTCGTTGTCATGATAGCTAGCAACGTATGTTAGGCTGTTACTCCTCGCAGTTCCAGACAGGGCAGGTTACGGGGAAAATGTAAAACAACAAACAGCAGGGATCTAGACAGCCACAAACCCAGGACAATCCGCGGTCCCAGCCACAATGGCTAACCGCGTCACGGGCTGCGTTCAAGAACACCTCGCTAGCTTTTATTTCCAGCTGGCTAGCAGCTAGGCTAGCTGCGACGCCAAATAGCTCCAAATAGCTCAAACAAACAAAACCGAGCTCTTCCTCGTTCCATGTACAACAGGAAGTTACGTTCATCTACAGATTACCCAGTGGTATTTTACTATAGGAGAGACATGTAGATTACCCAGTGGTATGCAAATTGAAGTGGGTCTAGGGTGTCAGGTAAGGAAGAGGTGCAATGACCCTTAATTAGCCTCTCAAACAGAAGAGAGTGCTACAAAGCGATAGTCATTTAGTTCAGTTACCTTTGCTTTCTTCGGTACAGGAACAATGGTGGACATCTTGAAGCAAGTGGGGACAGCAGACTGGGATAGGGAGAGATCGAATATGTCTGGAAACACTCCAGCCAGCTGGTCTGCGCATGCTCTGAGGACGCGGATAGAGAAGCCGTCTGGGCCGGCAGGCTTGCGAGGTTTAACACGCTTAAATGTCTTACTCACACCGGCCATGTAGAACGAGAGACCACAGTCCTTGGGAGCAGGCCGCATCGGTGGCACTGTGTTTTCTTCAAAGCGAGCGAAGAAGGTGTTTAGCTTGTCCGGGAGCAAGATGTCGGTGTCCTTGATGTGGCTGGTTGTCCCTTTGTAATCTGTGACTGTCTGTAGACCCTGCCACATACGTCTCGTGTCTGAGCCGTTTGTCTCTGTACTGTAGTTTTGCCTGTTTGATTGCCTTACGGAGGGAATAACTACACTGTTTGTATTCAACCATATCCCCAGTCACCTTGCCATGGTTAAATGCGGTGGTTCGTGCATTCAGTTTTGTGGGAATGCTGCCGTCTATCCACGGTTTATGGTTTGGGTAGGTTTCAATAGTAATAGTGGGAACAACATCCCCTATACACTTCCTGATGAACTCAGTCACTGTGTCCGTGTTAACGTCAATGTTATTCTCAGAAGCAACCCGGAACATATCCCAGTCCATGTGATCAAAAAAATCTTGAAGCATGGATTCCAATTGGTCAGACCAGTGTTGAATAGACCTTAGCACGGGTACTTCCTGTTTGAGTTTCTGCCTATAGGAAGGGAGGAGCAAAAAGGATGCTGTGAACTGATTTGCCGAAGGGAGGAATTCTTTCGAACATGGATTAAATTCCTTATATTATTTTTGCATCTTTGCCTCCTTGGGTTATTCATTTTCATGGTTTTGAGTGCGAGTACCTTTTGAACTCTACAGATATTTTCTCTCCCACGCACCGGCTACCTTTCATTCTAGTCTGAGCACAAACCCTCATACTGGCTTTCCAAGAATTATAATCAACAAACAACAAAATAATTCAAATTTCCTGCTGCTGCAGAATTATTTTCCTGCTGTAGCAAACTGGCTCAAATTAAGATCCTACATCTGTAGACGCACACACACATAGGCCACTCACCTGGGCTTCATATGAAAAAATAAATAAAGACCGTCTCCACATGTGCCCTCCTGTAAGAAAGGCTGTGATTGTGGTGAACAGAATGGGCATTCAATAATTTTTGTCCTGGCCCTTTTTGTCCTGGGCGCCTGGAAGTGTGTGTGTGTGTGTGTGTGTGTGTGTGTGTGTGTGTGTGTGTGTGTGTGTGTGTGTGTGTGTGTGTGTGTGTGTGTGTGTGTGTGTGTGTGTGTGTGTGTGTGTGTGTGTGTGTGTGTGTGTGTGTGCGTGTGCGTGTGCATGTGTACAGGTGTAGGATCCTAATTGGATCACCCTGTTGCAGGTGAAATTTAAAACTTGTGGTGGATTTGTGGTTTAAAAAGGCTTCTGAAGTTTGTAAATTCCACCTGACATTTCAGACTTGATTTTCCTTTACGAAAAATGTATCAACCCCTACGAAAATGTCCATGAATTATAATCCACATAATAATTCACATTTCCTGTTACTGCAGGATTATTTTCCTGATGTAGCAAACTGGCTCAAATTAAGATCCTACATGTGCATGTACTATGAAAATGTTTGCTTTGTACAGCTATGTCAGACTTCTCTGATGGAACATAGAGTGGTTGAAAGCTGGTGATTTTGGAACAGCCTCCTGCAGTCCTGAGAATGAAAGAAAAACTGTTCTATTGTACTGTACTGGCATATTGGAAACCTTTTGATTGTCTCTGTGACACCTGAGCACACAGATTTCTATTCAGGAGACCGTGGGTGGCTACAGAACAGCTCTTTAAGAACATAAAGAACATTTAAAAAATGTAACGAGTATTTTGGGGTGTAAGGGACATGTATGGGTGTAAAAAGTGCATATTTTCTTTAGAAATGTAAAAAGTAAAAGTTGTCCAAAATATAAATACTAAATTAAAGTACAGATACCCAAAAACAATACTTAAGTAGTACTTCAAATAATGTTTTACTTATTTACGTTACACCGCTGATCTTTGATGCTTCCAAAACGAAAGCTGCAACACAGCTAGTAAGAAGAAACATAAAGACAGAGAGAGGTACACAGGAAGTGAAGATGGGAAAAAAAGCTTTCTGTAATGGGGTGGCAGGTAGCCTCATGGTTAGAGCGTTGGGCCAGTAACCAAAAGGTTGCTTTATCAAATCCCTGAGCTGACAAAGTAAAAATCTGTCGTTCTGCCCCTGAACAAGGCAGTTAACCCACTGTTCCTAGGCTGTCATTGTAAGTAAGAATTTATTTTGAACTGACTTGCCTAGTTAAATTTTAAAAAACACACACATGAGCTGTCATATTTGCAGCCAGCCCATTAGATGGGTTATGAAATCAGTTGTCTAGACTCCTGTGTTCAGGGGAACAACTTTGGTTTGAGAAGTGGGCAGGACATAACCTGGCGGGGGGGGCTGAGGTCCTCCCTCCAAATTTTTGGGGGCATCTAAAGCCAATTTGGGGTACATTTTATTGTAAATAAGAATAGAATCTGTTTCTAAACACTTCTACATGAATGTGGATGCAACCATGATTATGGATCCTCCTGAATGAATCGTGAATAATGATGAGTGAGAAAGTGCTAACCTCCCCTGTTAAGGTAATGGTGAGAGGTTAGCATGTCTTGGGGGTATGATATTTGTGTGTCTATAACTTTCATTGTTCACAATTCATTCAGGATTATCTGTAATCCTAGTAGCGTTCACATTAATGTAGATGTGTTTAGAAACATATTCTATCCTTATTTACAATGAAAGTGACTCCAAAATGACACAATACATTATTTACCATTCATTTATATTGGGCACAAAATAATCTGAAACACAACAAAAATAAATAGCAAGTGTATAAAACAAATGTGTTGAGTCACAAGCTTGATGCAGTCATTCCGTGCTATGAATATGGTACCAAATACTTAACATTGTACTACTTTAATATACATACAAGTGAATTTGTCCAAATACTTTTGCTCCCCTAAAATGGGGAGACTATGTACAAAAAGTGCCGTTACTTCTAAACGGTTCACCGAAAATCGATTAAAATAACGTCAAATTACAGCTGACTGTCTGCACTTTAACTTCATAGTCATTGTTTGATTTCAAATCCAAACTTTTAGAGTACAGAGCCAAAAGAAGAACAAATGCTTCACTGTCCCAATAATTACTTAGGGCACTGTAATTCATATCATAGGCCTAATAGTAATGTAGAGCTCTTTTACTTTCGATCAATATAGCTGGATTGCCCTGTCCTGCCGCTAGTCTCCGCCAAACTGCAGCGCTCCAACCCAACACACCACACTCAGCTTTAGGATCTTAGTGAAACATTCAGGATTGGTTTCAGGTGTGTTAGGCCAAGGCCACAGTGACAACCAACATTACGGCAGACCTCCAGGAGCAGGACGTGGGCATTTTTTCAATACAGACTCCTTTTCAAATCAAATCGTATTTGTAACATGCGTCAACTGCAACAGGTGTAGACCTTACAGTGAAATGCTTACTTACAAGCCCTTAATTAACCAACAATGCCATTTTAAGAGAAATACCATTGTGATTTTGCTATTGTAAATGTTTGTAGGCTTATGTAGCCAAATTGTATCTATGATTGTAAGCTATCCATTTATGTTTTTTGTATGCTATTTTAATATATGAGAATTAACCAATGATATCAAGCCACACCCGGCCATGATTACAGACACCTGTGTGTGTCTTTTGACACTATATAAATGAGACATCCCGCAGTGTTTGTCATTATACCCTGATGAAGACAGCTTGTCTGTCCAAACGTTGGACATAAATATTTTTGCATCTGAGCTCCTATAGTGTGCGGCTCTCCTTGATTTTTTAAAGAAAAATACCAACACATTTTTTTAAAGATAAAAATATAAGAAATAAAAGTAACAAATAATTAAAGAGCAGCAGTAAAAATAACAATATCGAGGCTATATACAGGTGGACCGGTACAGAGTCAATGTGCGGGGGCACCAGTTAGTTGAGGTAATTGAGGTAGTATATACATGTGGATAGAGTTAAAGTGACTTATGCATAGGTAATAACAGAGAGTAGCAGCAGCATAAAATATGAGGGGGAGGGGGAAATGCAAATAGTCTGGGTAGCCATTTGATTAGATGTTTGTAGTCTTATGGCTTGGGGGTAGACGCTGTTTAGAAGCCTCTTGGACCTAGACTTGGTGCTCCGGTACTGCTTCCCATGCGGTAGCAGAAGAAAAGTCTATGACTAGGGTGGCTGGAGTCTTTGACAATTGATAGGGCATTCCTCTGATACCGCCTGGTATAGAGGTCCTGGATGGCAGGAAGCTTGGCCCTGGTGATGTACTGGGCCGTACGCACTACCCTCTGTAGTGCCTTGCGGTTAGAGGCCGCGCAGTTGCCATACCAAGCAGTGATGCAACCAGTCAGGATGCTTTCGATGGTGTAGCTGTAGAACCTTTTGAGGATCTGAGGTCCCATGCCAAATCTTTTCAGTCTCCTGAGGGAGAATAGGTTTTGTCGTGACCTCTTCATGACTGTCTTGGTGTGCTTGGACCATGTTAGTTTGTTGGTGATGTGGGCGCTAAGGAACTTGAAGCTCTCAACCTGCTCCACTACAGCCCTGTCGAATAGAATGGAGACGTGCTCGGTCCTCCTTTTCCTGTAGTCCACAATCATCTTCTTAGTCTTGATCACGTTGAAGGAGAGGTTGTTGTCCTGGCACCACACAACCAGGTCTCTGACCTCCTCCCTATAGGCTGTCTCATCATTGTCGGTGATCAGGCAACGATACTGTTGTGTCATCGGCAAACTTAATGATGGTGTTGGAGTCGTGCCTGGCCGTGCAGTCATGAGTAAACAGGGAGTACAGGAGGGGACTGAGCATGCACCCCTGAGGGGCCCCAGTGTTGAGGATCAGAGTGGCGGATGTGTTATTATCTACCCTTACCACCTGAAGGGGCCCGTCAGGAAGTCCAGGATCCAGTTGCAGAGGGAGGTGATTAGTCCCAGGGTCCTAAGCTAAGTGATGAGCTTTAAGGGCACTATGGTGTTGAACGCTGAGCTGTAGTCAATGCATAGCATTCTCACATAGTTGTTCCTTTTGTCCAAGTGTGAAAGGGCAGTGTGGATTGCAATAGAGATTGCATCATCTGTGGATCTATTGGGACGGTATAAAAATTGGAGTGCGTCTAGGGTTTCTGGGATAATGGTGTTGATGTCAGCCATGACCGGCCTTTCAAAGCACTCCATGGCTACAGATGTGAGTGCTACAGGTCGATAGTCATTTAGGCAGGTTACCTTAGTTTTCTTGGGCACAAGGACTATGGTGGTCTGCTTGAAACATGTTTGTATTACAGACTGAGACAAGGAATCTGTAATACAGTATTCCATATAAGGCATCCAGACCTTTGGAAAGTTGCACAGTATACCCTTAATCTTGTATTAAATCAAATCTAGTGATACATAACTTGACATTTCTGCCATCCATTGTTACATTGTGGGTGGATAACCAACCTTCCAATTAATGGCAATGCATTTCTTAGCCGCTATAAATGCTAAGTTACACAGTTTCTTGTGATAACAGTCTCCAGTATCAACATTTCCAAGCAAACAAAAACTGTGAGAAGGGAGAATCTGTAGACATGCTGAGATAAAAGAACATACTCTTTGCCAGATTTCAGCCAGCCTTCACAAGACCATAATATATGCAAATATGTCCCCTTGTGTTTTACACCTCCAGCAGAGGACTTACATTTCTGAGTGCATGATATTCTGTTTCACTGGCATATAGCACGTTCTATGGATGGTCTTCAACTGCAGTCATTTCTGTCTGAGATTATATGAACATGATGGAGCATTCAAGCCTATCTGTATCCATTCATTCATAAAAATACAAAAAAATGTAGAAGACTAGGGAGGTAAGCAAGTCTAGTGGTTAGAGCGTTGGACTAGTAACCGAAAGGTTGCAAGTTCAAATCCCCGTGCTGACTAGGTACAAATCTGTCATTTTGCCCCTGAACAGGCAGTTAACCCACTGTTCCTAGGCCATCATTGAAAATAAGATTTTTTTTCTTAACTGACTTGCCTAGTTAAATAAAGGTCAAATAAAAATATACCTCATCTTCCTCACATTTTTATTTTACATTTGTTTTACAGGTTTGTCAGACTGCCTTAAAATGGTTTAAATCTTTGAAGCTTCTGGCTTGCCCAATGTTTGCTGCAGAGTCTGAGCATGTGAAGAGCACGCACAAGTAAAAATGACTTGTTTTCCATGTTACAATACTACCCTCGTGTGGTTAACAGACAATACAATCCATCCATTGGCATAGAAGTTGTTGCTGGTGAGCCCAGTCTATAACAAAAAGTGGGTGGCTATAGCACACGATACTCTCAGGACAGCGAGTAGCCTACTGGTTAGAGAGTTGGAGCAGTAACCGTCAGGTTGCTAATTCGACCCCCATCGAGCCAACAAGGTGAAAAATCTGTCTATGTGCCCTTAAGCAAGGCACTAATTGCTCCATGGTTGCCGTTGGCAGACCCTGGCTGTGACCCCACTCTTCAAGGGTGTCTCAAAGAGTTGGGATTTCAAAATAACACATTTGAAATAGGCAAATATAATCACCCACCTACAGTGGCTTGCGAAAGTTTTCACCCCCCTTGGGATTTTACCTATTTTGTTGCCTTACAACCTGGAATTAAAATAGATTTTTGGGGGATTTGTATCATTTGATTTACACAACATGCCTACCACTTTGAAGATGCAAAGTTTTGAAAAAAACTTGAGCGTGCATAACTATTCAAGTCAATACTTTGTAGAACCACCTTTTGAAGCAATTACAGCTGCAAGTCTCTTGGCGTATGTCTCTATAAGCTTGGCACATCTAGCCACTCTTCAAGGCAGAACTGCTCCAGCTCCTTCAAGTTGGATGGGTTCCGCTGGTGTACAGCAAACTTTAAGGCATACCACAGATTCTCAATTGGAATGAGGTCTGGGCTTTGACTAGGCCATTCCAAGACATTTAAATGTTTCCCCATAAACCACTCAAGTGTTGCTTTAGCAGTATGCTTACGATCATTGTCCTGCTGGAAGGTGAACCTCCAGTCTCAAATCTCTGGAAGACTGAAACAGGTTTCCCTTAAGAATTTCCCTGTATTTGGCGCCATCCATCATTCCTTCAATTCTGACCAGTTTCCCAGTCCCTGCTGATGAAAAACATCCCCACAGCATGATGCTGCCACCACTATGCTTCACTGTGGGGATGGTGTTCTCGGGGTGATGAGGGATTTTGGATTTGCGCCAGACATAGCGTTTATCTTGATGGCCAAAAAGCTCAATTTTAGTCTCATCTGACCAGAGTACCTTCTTCCATATGTTTGGGAAGTCTCCCACATGCCTTTTGGTGAACACTTTAAGCAATGGCTTTTTTCTGGCCACTCTTCTGCAAAACCTAGCTCTTTGGAGTGTACGGCTTAAAGTGGTCCTATGGACAGATACTCTAATCTCCGCTGTGGAGCTTTGCAGCTCCTTCAGGGTTATCTTTGGTCTCTTTGTTGCCTCTCTGATTTTAGCCCTCATTGCCTGGTCCGTCAGTTTTGGTAGGCGGCCCTCTCTTGGCAGGTTTGTTGTGGTGCCATATTCTTTCCATTATTTAATAATGGATTTAATGGTGCTCCGTGGGATGTTCAAAGTTTCGAATATTTTTTTATAACCCAACTGTCAGGTTTTGGCCAGGACTGTTCAGGTTTTGGTCACTAGATGTCCCCATTGCACCTTTTTTGTACCTTTAGTTTTTTCCTTGCTCTATTATTGTTTGCACCTGTGTGTCGTTCCCTTGTTAGTATTTAAACCCTGTGTGTTCCTCAGTTCTTTGCTCAGTGTTTGTAAGTTAGCACCCAGCCCCAGCCATGCTGTTAAACTTTTTCTCTTGTTGGATTTTCCAGAGGTTCGCTGGTTTTGTTCTTGTTTATTTTGGATTAGTCTTTTGAGGTTTGTTTTTTCCCTTGCTGTTCTTACCACTTTGTGGATTTTCTTTGTATTTTGGAAGATATCTATTTTTGTCTCTTGGCTTTTCTTTGGACGTTGTGGATTTATATTTTTGCCGGAAGATCTTTTCTTTGATTAAACCACCGTCTCTTGTACTGCTGTGTCTGCCTCATCTTCTGGGTTCTGCCGATTTATTTAGTGACTGTTTCTCACACCGGGTCCTGACAGAAACACTGAGCCAATATAATGAACCCAGAGGCAGCCAGTACCCAGGATTTTTTTTTCCATGCTGTCCCACCACGAGGGGACTGTCCAACGCCACGAAGCTGCTCTGGTTCAGCAAGAGGCCTTAATGGCTAGACATTCTCAACTTCTGTCGGAGATGCTGACTTCCATAAAGCAGATTTCTGATCGACTTTCCCCGGCAACCGCTTCTGCTCCAGTACATCAGATTCAAGTGCCCGTGGCAGTTAACCCCCTGGCTGAACCTCGTCTGCCGCCTCCCCAACGGTTCTCAGGTGATCTGAGTGTTTGTAAGGTTTTTTTTACCCAATGTTCTCTCTCCTTCGAACTGCAACCATCGTCGTTTCCCACCGACCGGTCCAAGATAGCATATATCATCACCCTGCTGTCGGGAAAAGCCCTAGCCTGGGCTACTGCTGTGTGGGATGCCCAAAGTCCCTGCTGTGCCAGCTACTCTACCTTTGCTGAAGAATTCAAGCGAGTGTTTCAAGGTCCTACCAACGGCCCTGACTCAGCCAAACAGCTCCTGACTCTTTGCCAGGGTCGGCGCAGCGTGACGGACTATGCCATCCAGTTCCGCACTGTGGCAGCAGCAAGTGGCTGGAACGACGAGGCGCTCACAGTATGCTTTTTGAAGGGTCTTTCCGACACCATCCAAGATGAACTGGCCACTCGGGAACCACCGGACATCCTCGAGTCCCTTATCAAGTTGGCTTCGCGCATAGACCAGCGTCTGAGAGAGAGAGAACTCAACCGTAGACCTCTCACCCTAGCTCCTATCGGTCCCAGCTCTGAGTCCCCACCTTTATCCTCGCTGGCTCCACCAGAACCCATGCAGGTTGGACGCATCTCCCAGGCTGAGAGAGACCGCCGGATGAGGGAACGATGCTGTCTATATTGCGGCAAACCGGGCCATTTCCGCTCCACGTGTCCCGGGCTCCAGGGAAACGCACTCTCCCGTGCAGGCCTGGGAGGACTGTAACGGGAAACATAACCTCCTCCCATCCATCCAACTCCCGCCTGCTCATTCCAGTTACCCTTTCCTGGGACGACCACGAGTTTCCTCTTCAAGCCTTGGTAGACTCTGGAGCCGCAGGTAACTTCATGGATGGGGTCTGGGCGAAGGAGAATGGCGTTCCCTCTGAACCTCTAAGTGACCCCATAAGGGTTACTACGTTGGATAGAAGTCCTTTGGGATCTGGACTTGTCACTCATGCCACTACCCCCTTGCGACTTTCAGTTTCCCAACACCAGGAAGTGATGAATTTTCATCTGATCTCCTGTTCCGAGTTCCCTCTCGTCCTTGGATACCCCTGGCTTCACAGCCATAACCCTCACATCGACTGGTCTGTAGGCACCATCAAGCAATGGGGTCCTACGTGCCAAGCCACTTGTATCTTCCCGAGTTCCCCGAGTTTCCCTCCCGAGTCTCTAGAATCCATCGACCTGTCCCGAGTTCCCGAGTGTTACCATGACCTCAAACCGGTATTTAGCAAACAGAAGGCCACCAAACTACCACCCCATAGACCTTACGATTGCACCATCGACCTGTTTCCGGGCACCTGCCCTCCCAGGGGTCGGATCTTTTCCCTATCTCCTCCCGAACGAGCTGCTATGGATACCTACATCAAGGACGCTCTGGCAGGAGGCCTCATGCGTCCATCCACCTCGCCGGCGGGAGCAGGGTTTTTCTTTGTGGCAAAAAAAGACGGTGGATTACGACCTTGCATCGACTACCGGGGACTCAATGCCATAACCGTCCGTAACCGCTACCCGCTACCCCTTAGTTGTCTTCACTAAACTTGACCTGCGGAACGCATACCATCTTGTGCGGATCAAACCCGGGGACGAGTGGAAGACCGCTTTCAACACGCCTACTGGTCACTACGAATACTCGGTGATGCCCTTCGGCCTGACCAACGCCCCGGCTGTGTTCCAAGCGCTCATAAACGATGTGCTTAGGGATATGCTTAACATCTTCGTGTTTGTTTACTTGGATGACATCCTCATCTTTTCGAGCTCCCTTCAAGAACACACTAAGCATGTCAGACAAGTGCTCAAACGCCTCCTAGACAGCCATTTGTACGTTAAGCCGGAAAAGTGTGAATTCCACTCCTCTCGAGTACAATTCCTGGGATTTGTAGTGGAACCCGGTCGAGTCCAGATGGACCCCAAGAAGGTAGGGGCGGTAGCGGATTGGCCCACCCCCAAGTCCGTTAAGGAAGTTCAGCGTTTCCTGGGCTTCACTAACTTTTACCGCAAGTTCATCAAGAACTTCAGCTCGGTGGCAGCCCCTCTCTCAGCTTTAACCAAGGGTGACAACACAAGGTTTCTGTGGGGAAGAGAAGCTGAGACGGCCTTCCAAGGACTCAAGCAGCGCATCCTCTCTGCTCCCATCCTGACACTACCGACGGCGGATGAACCTTTTGTGGTGGAGGTAGACGCATCAGAGGTTGGTGTTGGAGCTGTCCTGTCTCAGAGGGGTGAAGACAAGAGGCTTCATCCTTGCGCCTTCTTCTCTCACCGGCTTACCCCGGCCGAGAGGAATTACGATGTGGGGGATCGTGATCTCCTAGCGGTTAAGATGGCATTGAAGGAATGGAGACACTGGCTCGAGGGGGCTTCTCAACCATTTCAAGTGCTTACGGACCACAAGAATCTGGAGTATATCCAGCAGGCGAAACGGTTGAACTCCAGACAAGCTCGATGGTCTCTGTTCTTCAGCCGATTCCAGTTTATCCTCACCTATAGACCCGGGTCGAAGAATCTCAAACCGGACGCCTTGTCACGAGTCTACTCTCCTGCCATTCGAGAAGATACTGACATGACTGTCCTTCCTGCCGCTAAGATCGTGGCTCCGATCTCATGGCAAGTTGAAGATACCGTGAAACAAGCTCAAGCCATCGAACCGGGTCCTGGAGGAGGTCCTGCCAATCGGTTGTTTGTTCCCAATGCAGCAAGGTCCCAAGTCCTTCTGTGGGGGCACTCCTCTCGCCTCACCTGTCACCCGGGCGTAGGTCGCACCTTGGAGTTCATCCAGCGTAAGTTCTGGTGGCCCACCATAAAAGAAGACGTGGCCACTTTCGTCAAGGCCTGTTCCGTGTGCTGCCAGGGAAAATCTTCTCACCTCCGCCCTCAAGGACTTCTTCACCCTTTATCTATTCCCCACCGACCCTGGTCCCATATCTCGTTGGACTTTATTACTGGCCTTCCTCCGTCCCATGGTAATACTACTATCCTAGTCATCATCGACAGGTTTTCTAAGGCGGCCAGGTTTGTTCCCTTGACCAAATTACCTTCTGCCAAGGAAACGGCTGAGTTGGTGATTAATCATGTGTTCCGAGTCTTTGGCATTCCGCAAGATATGGTTTCCGACAGAGGTCCCCAGTTCGCCTTTGGGTTTTGGAAGTCCTTCTGCCAACTCATAGGGGCCACGGCCAGTCTTTCTTCAGGGTACCATCCGGAGTCCAACGGCCAAACGGAGAGGATGAATCAGGAGCTGGAAACCACCCTCAGATGTATGGTCTCCAACAACCCGTCCACATGGTCATCCTTCATTGTTTGGGCCGAGTACGCGCACAACACCTTGTGCTCCTCCTCCACTGGTATGTCTCCGCATGAGTGTCAGTTTGGCTATGCTCCGCTATTGTTCCCGGACCAGGAGGCAGAAGTCAGAGTGCCTTCAGCCTTGAGGTTCATCAGACGCTGTCGGCTTACGTGGAAGAAGGCCCGTCTTAATCTTCTGCGTTCCTCACAGCAGTACCAGCGACAAGCCAACAGACGTCGCCGTCCCGGTCCTACCCTGTACCCCGGCCAGAGAGTATGGCTCTCAACAAAAAACTTACCGCTAAGGGTGGAGTCTCGCAAGCTGTCCCAGAGATTCATCGGTCCCTTTAAGATTGCCAGGAGAGTCAATCCCGTTACTTTTCGCCTGCACTTACCCAGATCCCTTAAGATCAATCCCACATTTCACATTTCTTTATTAAAACCTGTTGTTTTTTCTCCCCTTATCCCGGCAGGCAGACCTCCCCCTCCGCCTCGTGTCATCGGAGGCCAGTCGGCTTATACCGTCCACCGGATACTGGATTCCCGCCGGGTGCAGCGGTCCTGGCAGTATCTGGTGGACTGGGAAGGCTACGGTCCCGAGGAGCGCTCCTGGGTTCCTGCCAAGGACATACTGGACCCTGACCTCATTCGTCAGTTCAGGGCCCTCCACCCTGAGAAGGCTGGTAGGAACGTCAGGAGCCGTTCCTAGGGGGGTGATTCTGTCAGGTTTTGGCCAGGACTGTTCAGGTTTTGGTCACTAGATGTCCCCATTGCACCTTTTTTGTACCTTTTGTTTTTTCCTTGCTCTATTATTGTTTGCACCTGTGTGTCGTTCCCTTGTTAGTATTTAAACCCTGTGTGTTCCTCAGTTCTTTGCTCAGTGTTTGTAAGTTAGCACCCAGCCCCAGCCATGCTGTTAAACTTTTTCTCTTGTTGGATTTTCCAGAGGTTCGCTGGTTTTGTTCTTGTTTATTTTGGATTAGTCTTTTGAGGTTTGTTTTTTCCCTTGCTGTTCTTACCACTTTGTGGATTTTCTTTGTATTTTGGAAGATATCTATTTTTGTCTCTTGGCTTTTCTTTGGACGTTGTGGTTTTATATTTTTGCCGGAAGATCTTTTCTTTGATTAAACCACCGTCTCTTGTACTGCTGTGTCTGCCTCATCTTCTGGGTTCTGCCGATTTATTTAGTGACTGTTTCTCACACCGGGTCCTGACACCAACCTTGATCTGTATTTCTCCACAACTTTGTCCCTGACCTGTTTGGAGAGCTCCTTGGTCTTCATGGTGCCGCTTGCTTGGTGGTGCCCTTGCTTAGTGGTGTTGGAGACTCTGGGGCCTTTCAGAACAGGTGTATATAAACTGAGATCATGTGACAGATCATGTGACACTTAAATTGCACACAGGTGGACTTTTTTTAACTAATTATGTGACTTCTGAAGGTAATTGGTTGCACGAGATCTTATTTAGGGGCTTCATAGCAAAAGGGGTGAATACATATGCACGCACCACTTTTCCGTTCTTTTTTAAAATTGTATTTTTTGAAAGAAGTTTTTTCTTTCATTTCACTTCACCAATTTGGACTATTTTGTGTATGTCCATTACATGAAATCCAAATAAAAATCAATTTAAATTACAGGTTGTAATACTACAAAATAGGAAAAACGCCAAGGGGTTGAATACTTTTGCAAGGCACTGTAATTAATATCAACCCTCTACTGCACTCATTTTGGATTATCCGATTTTTTGGAAGATTTTGTCTTTCTGATAATATATCTATAATATAAAACAATCTTCAATAATATAAAACACTTTTACTGTCACGATCGTCGTCAAGGAAACGACCGGACCAAGGTGCAGAGTGGTAAGCGTACATTCTTTTCTTTTTTAATGTTGCCAACAAAAACAATAAACAACAAAACGAACGTGAAGCTCTGTAAGGCTATACAAGCCACTAACAAAGACAACAACCCACAAATGAGAAAAGGAAAAAAGGCTGCCTAAGTCTGATTCCCAATCAGAGACAACAATAGACAGCTGTCCCTGATTGAGAGTCCTACCCGGGCCAAAAAACAAAGAACCAGAAAGCATAAATTTTCCCATCCGAGTCACACCCTGACCAAACAAACATAGAGAATAAAAGGATCTCTACGGTCAGGGCGTGACATTTACCCCCACACACAGAATCTTTATGGTGTGCCTCAGGGCAATGCTGTGCCATTAGGGTAGTAAAACACCATGGAAAATCGGGGGCAAAAAGGTTTTCTAGAGGGTTAAGTAATTGAATTCTGAATTCTGTAGGCTTTTACAAAATGAAGGAAGAGCAAGGCTACTCAGCCAGCACTAGTTTTAAGAAACACTTACTCAGGTGCATGACAACATTTCCGTTCCGTGAGACTTTACTCAGTTGCGTGGCAATGATGGGGTGAAAGTTCCGATGATAATAGTGTTATTTTGATCTTATCAGAGGGGTGATAAAACATTTCAGACATCGACCTTTGACCCATTCAAAGCAACTCAAGAGTTGCTTGAAGAGTTGCTTCACATCACAGCCAAACTGTCAAACTGTTATTTTGATGTGATGCAAATGAAATAATCGTGTGAAATACTGCTCCGTTTCAATTTGAAGTAAATTACAACTTTATTGTCCCCGCAGGTAAATTAATTGTGTAGTCAGGAGTACATACAACACAATATATGCAGAGCCATTGTTCAGCTGTTGTTGGTTGCATGTATTTATGGAATAGGATTGTGGTTTAGGGTAACAGTGAACTCAATCCTGATAAATGAATAACGCTGGGTTCAACCTACACCAAGCTCATGCATGACCTATGTCCTTAATGCAGTGTTTATGAGCTCAAGGTCACATTAGGAATACTAAATGATGCACATTATGCACATTACTGTGAACATACAGTACCATGCAAATTACTGTAAACATACCATGGCAGAAATATCATTCACATTACTGTAAATATACCATGCCAGAAACATCATGCACATTACTGTATACACACCATATACATTACTGTAAATGTGTATAGCAGAAACATCATGCACATTACTGCAAACATACCATGGCAGAAACATCATGCACATTACTGTAAACATACCATATGCATTAGGCTTGAAAGATAAAGGCATTTTATTATTTTCTCTATGCTTTAGACCTTGAGAGACCTGCCCTAGGTTGAACTCTGTATACCCCCTCTCATGCTCACTTCCTCTCTCTCTCGATGCATCTCTCTCGATGCGTCTCTCTCGATGCGTCTCTCTCTCTGCTCCTACCCCCCCTCTCTCTATCAATTCAATTTCAATTTAAGGGAATTTATTGGCATGGGAAATGTATGTTTCAAAAGTTAAATAAATAAAAAATAAAAAAATTCAGTAAACATTACACTCACAAAAGTTTCAAAATAATAAATACATTTCAAATGTCATATCATGTGCAAATCGGAAAATAAATAAACATAAATATGGGTCATATTTACAATGGTGTTTGTTCTTCACTGTCTCTCTCTCTTACCTCTCTCTCTGTCCCTCTCTATGTCCCTCTCTCTACCTCTCTCTCTGCCATATGTGGCAGATAACAAGTAACCAGCTCATTATATCTTTCTCTCTCTCGCTCTCACTCTCACACACACACAAATACACTAATCAACATTGATTATGAGAAGGGATTTCAAGTCAGAAATATGGTAGGTTATTGTAATTCATTAGGAATAATTTAATTCAAAGCAAATATAACCACAAACCACTTACAGATATAGAGTTAATTGGCAAATACGCAATCACAACCTGGGAAAATGTACAGATTTTTTTTTTAACTTTCCCTGCAGATTGCATCGAGCCTGGTTGCCAGATCTGTAATACTTTAGCAAGTTTCCCTGGGCTAAAGCATAGGAGTTGGCTAAAGCACCTACACATCTGGCAACCAGGATAAAATGCGGGTTAAATGCAAATGCCAGTGTGTTGCTTTGACTCCCATTAACCAGTCTTAACATGAAGAAAATAGTCAAATGTACACTCAGTGTATTCTGTGTTTGAACTGGAAACCTAGTCTATATTTATTCTTGTTTCAGAAGAGAGAAATGACCTTCTGACCTTCTCCTCAGCATTGCTTTTTAGTGTCTGCGTTGACAGGTGACAGGGGAACTAGCTCTCATTGCTCTAGCTGGAGCTCTCCATCTTGTTTCCTTTCTGCATCATTACAATGAACAAGGGATCTGGCTAGCCTGTTAAGAGGCAGTGGGTTAGCTGACGCTAAGTGTCTCCACACTTGACACACACACACACACAGACGAACAAACACACGTAAAACACACATACAGTCACACACACCTGTCCCTTCTCTCTAAGAAATATAGAGAGTGTTATCAAGCGAACCCTGCCCCTTGGTTCCACACGTAAACAGGCTGTATATAAAGGGTTGGGACCATAGAATCTGACTCTACCTCTTGCAGTGTGTGTGTGTGTGAGCAAATTCCCCATAGACAGATACAGGGCATATACAGTAACACAAACCCGGCCGGTGCCAAGATGCCTGCAGACTTCAATGGACAATGGGTGATGGTCACCAACGAGAACTTTGAGGATATCATGAAGGCCATTGGTAAGCTGTTGTTCTAATGTCTGTTGGAAAATAGGGACATGAGATACTAGATATGCAGAGAGAGATATTAGATATGCAGAGAGAGATACTAGACATGCAGAGAGAGATACTAGATATGCAGAGAGAGATACTAGATATGCAGAGAGAGATATTAGATATGCAGAGAGAGATACTAGATATGCAGAGAGAGATATTAGATATGCAGAGAGGGATACTAGATATGCAGAGAGATATATTAGATATGCAGAGAGAGATACTAGATATGCAGAGAGATATACTAGATATGCAGAGAGCGATACTAGATATGCAGAGATATATTAGATATGCAGAGAGATACTAGATATGCAGAGAGATATATTAGATATGCAGAGAGAGATACTAGATATGCAGAGAGAGATATTAGATATGCAGAGAGAGATACTAGATATGCAGAGAGAGATACTAGATATGCAGAGAGATACTAGATATGCAGAGAGAGATATTAGATATGCAGAGAGATACTAGATATGCAGCGAGAGATACTAGATATGCAGAGAGAGATACTAGATATGCAGAGAGAGATGGTGGAGAGGGAGGGTGAGATACTGGATATGCAGAGATACTAGATATGCAGAGAGATATACTGGATATGCATAGAGAGATACTAGATATGGAGAGAGATACTAGATATGCAGAGAGAGATACTAGATATGCAGAGAGAGATACTGGATACGCAGAGAGAGGTACTAGATATGCAGAGAGAGATACTAGATATGCAGAGAGAGATGTTGGAGAGGGAGGGAGGGAAGGGGTGGAGAGGAGAGAGGGAATTGACAGAGAAAGAGTGTGTATGTGTGTGTGAGTGCACATGTCTATGTGTGTGTGCACGAGTGTGTCTGATAGAGAGGGGGATGTCAGAGACAATGTTAGTGTAAATACTTTATTTGAGAGTGTTAGTGAGTGAGATTGTGAGAGAAAGGATGATGTGGTGCTGCTTCAGTTACTTATTGAGCTTCTAACCTCCAATGTTTGTGTGAATGGCTCCCGCTTGTTACCACGTCGAACAAATATTGATTTACTCTTTTAAGCATTTTTATCGTCCCCATTCAAGAGAATAAAAAATCCCATCCCAAGCTCTGCCAAGAGGCGTCGGCATGCCGCTGGAAAGCGAAGGCCCTCATCCATCCACTCAGCATGGCGTTGATAAACCACAAGTCTTTTATTATTCATGACTTTATCTGCAATTCATAACTCCCTCCGTGTCATAACTCCCTCCGTGTCATAACTCCCTCGTGTTATAACTCCCTCCGTGCCATAACTCCCTCTGTGTTATAACTCCTTCTGTGTTATAACTCCCTCGTGTTATAACTCCCTCGTGTTATAACTCCCTCGTCTTATAACTCCCTCCGTGTCATAACTCACTCCGTGTTATAACTCCCTCGTCTTGTAACTCCCTCCGTGTCATAACTCCCTCCGTGTTATAACTCCCTCCGTGTCATAACTCCCTCCGTGTTATAACTCCCTCCCGCTCAACCCAACAAATCCCAAAAATCCCAAATCCGAGGCGTCTCATTCCGTGCCGCGCTCTCATTTCCATGAACGGATCGAAAATTACAGCCATATGGAAACAGAGGGAGGGAGAACATATTTGGATGGGTAAATAAAAGAGCTTCGTCAAAAAGAGAGATGGGTAGAAAATGAATTTACACTTTGTGGCCAATGCAATGCAGTGCAGGCTCACAGTTTAACTTATTCAGCTCTATTTCTGGCCATTTTAAAAAGGGTAAATGAGATTGTCAACAGAGCTGGTCTGAGTGGAATAGTAATTCTAGAACTTGAGCTCCAGTCTCATAACTGAAGAGGGGGACTGGTGGCTAATGCACAAGGGAACACAATAAAACAGTATACTATACACACCTCACTGTCCAACCAAGGTGAACAGAGCCTATATGAAATTGGTTGGTGGTTTAAGCCCTGAATGCTGATAGGCTGAAAGCCGTGTTATATCAGAACGTATAGCACGGGTATGACAAAATATTACTTTCAACTCTTCCAATTACATTGGTAACCAGTTTATAATAAAGCAATAAGGCCCGAGGGTTGTGGTACATGGCTAATATACAGTTGAAGTCAGAAGTTTACATACACTTAGATTGGAGTCATTAAAACTGTTTTTTCAACCACTCCACAAATTTCTTGTTAACAAACTATAGTTTTGGCAAGTCAGTTAAGAGATCTACTTTGTGCATGACACAAAAGTAATTTTTCCAACAATTGTTTACAGACAGATTATTTCACTTATAATTCACTGTATCACAATCCCAGTGGGTCAGAAGTTTACATACACCAAGTTGACTGTGCCTTTAAACAGCTTGGAAAATTCCAGAAAATGATGTCATGGCTTTAGAAGCTTCTGATAGGCTAATTGACATAATTTGAGTCAAATAGAGGTGAACCTGTGGATGTATTTCAAGGCCTACCTTCAAATCAAACGAATCAGCCAAGACCTCAGAAAAACAATTGTAGACCTCCACAAGTCTGGTTCATCCATGGGAGCAATTTCCAAACACCTGAAGGTACCACTTTCATCTGTACAAACTATAGTACACAAGTATAAACACTATGGGACCATGCATCCGTCATACCGCTCAGGAAGGAGACGCGTTCTGTCTCCTAGAGATAAACGTACTTTGGTGAGAAAAGTGCAAATCAATCCCAGAACAACAGCAAAGGACCTTGTGAAGATGCTGGAGGAAACCGGTACAAAAGTATCTTTATCCACAGTAAAACGAGTCCTATATCGACATAACCTGAAAGGCCGCTCAGCAAGGAAGAAGCCACTGAGCCAAAACCACCATAAAAAAGCCAGACTACGGTTTGCAACTGCACATCGGGACAAAGATCGTACTTTTTGGAGAAATGTCCTCTGGTCTGATGAAACAAAAATAGAACTGTTTGGCCATAATGACCATCGTTATGTTTGGAGGAAAAAGGGGGAGGCTTGCAAGCCAAAGAACACCATCCCAACCGTGAAGGACGGGGGTGGCAGCATCATGTTGTGGGGGTGCTTTGCTGCAGGAGGGACTGGTGCACTTCACAAAATAGATGGCATCATGAGGGTGGAAAATTATGTGGATATATTGAAGCACCATCTCAAGACATAAGTCAGGAAGTTAAAGCTTGGTCGCAAATGGGTCTTCCAAATGGACAATGACCCCGGAAGTTGTCCACTAACGGGATGCCTAGCCCTAAGAAGTTCATACTTCATACTTATCCTGTTTACAGTATACACTGAGTGTACTAAACATTAGGAACACCTTCCTAATATTGAGTTGTACCCCATTTTGCCCTCAGAACAGCCTCAATTTGTCAGGGCAAGGACTCTACAAGGTGTCAAATGCTTTCCACAGGGATGCTGGCCCATGTTGACTCCAATGCTTTCCACAGGGATGCTGGCCCATGTTGACTCCAATGCTTCCCACAGGGACGCTGGCCCATGTTGACTCCAATGCTTCCCACAGTTGTGTCAAGTTGGCTGAATGTCTTTCAGGTGGTGGACCATTCTGAAGAACCCAGCAGCGTTGCAGTTTTTGACACACTCAAATTAGTGCGCCTGGCACCTACTACCATACCCCATTCAAAGGCACTTAAATATTTTGTCTTGCTCATTCACCCTCTGAATGGCATTCATACACAATCCATGTCTCATTTGTCTCAAGACTTACAAATCCTGTTTTAACCTGTCTCCTCCACTTCATCTACACTGATTGAATTGGATGAAACAAGTGACATCAATAAGGGATTCACCTGGACAGTCTATGTCATGGAAAGAGCAGAGCATCTTTAAACATTGACATTGTTGTTTCATTGTGTTTCCTCCAGATATTGACTTTGCAACCCGTAAGATCGCCGCCCACCTGACTCAGACCAAGGTGATCGTCCAGAACGGAGACAAGTTTGAAACCAAGACCTTGAGCACCTTCAGGAACTACGAGGTCAACTTCACCGTCGGGGAGGAGTTTGAGGAGGTCACTAAGGGACTGGACAACAGGACGATCCAGGTAGGACCACAACCACTATGACCAGGTCAGAGTGTCACTGCACTCTGTCCTAACCGGTTCCAAACCCTAACCTTTACCCTCTCCATCATGTTCTCTCCTTTTATTCTATTCCACCATTTTTTATTTACATTTCTTATAGGTTTTCATCTCCTGCTTTCCCTTGACTCTCAGTTTGTTAATGCATACTGTATGGTTACATAGCCCTCACACACATAGCCCACAATCCAGGCATCTTAAAAGGTTTGGTCCAGTCTCTCTCAGATTAGAATTCAAGAGACAGCCATAAGCACTGCTGTGGGTTGTTGACCCTGGCTTTATGGAAACACACACAGATATCTTCAGCCTGGACTCAGGGTTAGACATAACATAGTAAACGAAAATACGGGACACCCAAATTAGTATGATATGTTACATTTGGTATGGTATGTTTTAATTTGTGGATATACATCATCCACTTTGTATGATATGTTCTGAATTAAAATGTGTATGATATGTTACCAATTACAATTAGAACACACAACTTTTGGGTTGCTAGACGTTCACGTCATCCACCCCGACCAACTACCCTCCTTTCGTTTTTGCCTTAAGTAACCTTCTGTCTTATGCAACCATACCAAATGTAACATATACTAATTTGAGTTTCACGTATTTTCATTTACTATGTTACGTCTATGATACCAGCCTGATATCTTAGCTGTGGGACATTTGGGTAAATGCTTGTCTACGGTAAGCTAACTGTGTGTGTGTGTGTGTGTGTGTGTGTGTTCTTCAGACACTGGTTACCTGGGATGGAGATACGTTGGTGGCTGTGCAGAAGGGAGAGAAGGCCAATCGTGGCTGGAAGCAATGGATAGAAGGAGACCTGCTACACCTGGTGAGAGCAAGACAGATGGGGGGAGGGGTTTAGAAGAAAAGAGAGGGAGAGAGAAATGTCCTAGACTTCAACTTGAACATACAGAACGTTACAGATTCTTCATACCTAAGACAACAGAAGCTCTATACATTTAGTACATTTCTGAGGAGAGAGATAAAGAGACAGACAGCTATCAATCCTTCAGCTTTTATACATATCCTCATTCAGACTTACACTCTGGACTTTTTCATGATAATAAAGTGAGAACGTCTACTTCCGTATGTCAATCAGTACAGTGGAAGTTGTAAAGTCAATCTTGATTTTGAGCTCTGAGAAAGAGAAGTGATACTATAATCCCTATAGGGCTTCATGCCAAATGGCACCCTATTCCCTTTATAGGGCCCTACATTTTACCAGAAGTGCACTATATAGGGCACATATGTCAAACCCATTTTATTGAGGGCCAAGTGTCTGCGGGTTTTCGCTCCACCCTTGTAATGATGAATGAAGGTCACTAATTAGTAAGGAACTCCCCTCACCTGGTTGTCTAGGTCTTAATAGAAAGGAAAAAACTAAAACCCGCAGACACTCGGCCCTCCATGGAATGAGTTGACACCCCTGATATAGGGAACAGGGTGCCGGTTCGGATGCAGACAACATGTTATGTGATTGTCTCATTGTCTTTCTGTCCATCTCTTTTTCTTTCAGGACATCTATGTTGAAGACAAAGTCTGCAAACAAGTATTCAAGAAGAAACCCTAAAACCGTCTTTGTTGTAACATTTAAAAAATATATATATATTAATTCACCTTTATTTAACCAGGTAGGCCAGTTGAGATCAAGTTCTCATTTACAACTGCGACCTGGTCAAGATAAAGCAAAGCAGTGCGTCAAATACAACAACACAGAGTTACACATAAACAAACATATAGTCAATAACACAATAGAAAAATGTTTGTACAGTGTGTGCAAATGTAGAAGATTAGGGAGGTAAGGCAATAAATAGGCCATAGAGGTGAAAAAATGACAATTTATCAGTAACACTGGAGTGAAAGATGTGCAGAGGATGATGTATAAGTAGAGATACTGGGCTGCAAAAGAGCCAAAAGAACATTACATACATGTGTTCCTGCCTGCATAATTGTCTTATGTATTTATGATGTGATTGTACATACATTTAATAAATACTTAATTCAACCCAAGCAGATGGGAGGCATTGACTTTAAGTTAAATGAATATTTATATGGGTGTATATTGACCAGAGTTGACAGTACTTGCAAATAAAAACAAACAGTATGAACTTTTAAAAACATAACATAGCTTCTCAAATTAGCGCGTCATTGTGAGAGAACAGAACTATGTGTAAATTGGCAAATCAATCGAATACATTGTACACTGTACAGTAGATGACCAGAAGAAGAAATATATGAATAGTGTACAGTATATGATGTTCAGTTGGGTTGTGAAGGCCTGCAACCTTATCTACTTCTTCACAGGGACAGATCTAAGTGATTATCAGTGACAGAACAGAAGGTCTACGGAACCTTTCAACATGCAACAGTGAGGAGGTGTGGACTTTGAATACAAGATTGGGAGAGTATTCCTCACACCACCCAGGCTTTCTTATCAAGACCTGACGGATATGAAAAACCTCAACAAAGGGTGCAGTTAAATGATTTAAAGTAGAACACTTCGACCATAAACCATCGTAGGCATAGAGCTGGGAGCATATAACATTCTAATTGTTATGACACAAGTATGTTATTGCTTAGTTGGTTGGAACGTGCTTCTTGCAACACCAGCATGGTTTGAACTCTGGTCTGAACCAGCTGTACTGGATGACTGTGTGATAACGCTCTCGGTAGCCGATGTGAACAAAACCTTTAAACAGGTCAACATTCACAAAGCCGCTGGGCCAGACGGATTACCAGGACGTGTACTCAAAGCATGCGTGGACCAACTGTCACGTGTCTTCACTGACATTTTCAACCTCTCCCTGACTGAGTCTGTAATACCTACATGTTTCAAGCAGACCACCATAGTCCCCGTGGCTAAGGAAGTGAAGGTAACCTGCCTAAATGATTACCGCCCCGTGGCACTCACGTCGGTAGCCATGAAGTGCTTTTAAAGACTGGTCATGGCTCACATCAACTGCATCCTCCCGGACACCCTAGACCCACTCCAATTCGCATACCGCCCCAACAGATCCACAGATGAAGCAATCTCAATCGCACTCCACACTGCCCTTTCTCACCTGGACAAAAGGAACACCTATGTGAGAATGCTTTTCATTAACTACAGCTCAGCGTTCAACACCATAGTGCCCACAAAGCTCATCACTAAGCTAAGGACTTTGGGACAAAACACCTCCCTCTGTAACTGGATCCTGGACATTGTGACGGGCCGCCCCCAGGTGGTAAGAGTAGGCAACAACACGTCTACCACGCTGATCCTTAACACAGAGGCCCCTCAGAGGTGTGTACTTTTTCCCCTCCTGTATTCCCTGCTCACCTACGACTGCGTGGCCAAACACGACTCCAACACCATCATTAAGTTTGCTGAAGACACAACAGTGGTAGGCCTGATCACCGACAACGATGAGACAGTCTTTAGGGAGGAGGTCAGAGAACTGGCAATGTGGTGCCAGGACAACAACCTCTCCCTCAATGTGATCAAGACAAAGGAGCTGATCGTGGACTACAGGAAAAGGCTGGCCGAACAGGCCGCCATTAACATCAATGGGGCTGTAGTGGAGCGGGTCAAGAGTTTCCAGATCCTTGGTGTCCACATCACCAACGAACTATCATGGTCCAAAACATACCAAGACAGTCGTGAAGAGGGCACAACAAAACCTTTTCCCCCTCAGGAAACTGAAAAGATTTGGCATGGGTCCACAGATCCTCAAAAGGTTCTACAGCCGCACCATTGAGAGCATCCTGACCGGTTGCATCACCACCTGGTATGGCAACTGCTCGGCATCTGACCGTAAGGTGCTACAGAGGGTAGTGCGAACGGCCCAGTACATCACTGGGGCCAAGCTTCCTGACATTCAGGACCTACAGTTGAAGTCGGAAGTTTACATATACCTTAGCCAAATACATTTAAACTCAGTTTTTCACAATTCCTGACATTTAATCAGAGTAAAAATTCAGTTAGGATCACCACTTTATTTTAAGAATGTGAAATGTCAGAATAATAGCAGAGAGAATGATTTATTTCAGCTTTTATTTCTTTCATCACATTCCCAGTGGGTCAGAAGTTTACATACACTCAATTCGTATTTAGTAGCATTGCCTTTAAATAGTTTAACTTGGGTCAAAAGTTTCGGGCAGCCTTCCACAAGCTTCCCACAATAAGTTGGGTGAATTTTGGCCCATTCCTCCTGACAGAGCTGGTGTAACTGAGTCATGGTTGTAAAGCCTCCTTGCTCGCACACACTTTTTCAGTTCTGCCCAAAAATGTTCTATAGGATTGAGAACAGGGCTTTGAGATGGCCACTCCAATAACTTGACTTTGTTGTCCTTAAGCTATTTATGCCAGTATGCTTGGGGTCATTGTCCATTTGGAAGACCCATTTGCGACCAAGCTTTAACTTCCTCACTGATGTCTTGAGATGTTGCTTCAATATATCCACATAATTTTCCACCCTCATGATGCCATCTATTTTGTGAAGTGCACAAGTCCCTCCTGCAGCAAGGCACCCCCACAACATGATGCTGCCACCCCCGTGCTTCACGGTTGGGATGGTGTTCTTCGGCTAGCAAGCCTCCCCCTTTTTCCTCCAAACATAACGATGGTCATTATGGCCAAACAGTTCTATTATTGTTTCATCAGACCAGGGGACATTTCTCCAAAAAGTACGATCTTTGTCCCCATGTGCAGTTGCAAACCGTGGTCTGGCTTCTTTATGGTGGTTTTGGAGCAGTGGCTTCTTCCTTGCTGAGCAGCCTTTCAGGTTATGTCGATATAGGACTCGTTTTACTGTGGATAAAGATACTTTTGTACCTGTTTCCTCCAGCATCTTCACAAGGTCCTTTGCTGTTGTTCTGGGATTGATTTGCACTTTTCGCACCAAAACACGTCCATCTCTAGGAAACAGAACACGTCTCCATCCTGAGCGGTATGACGGCTGTGTGGTTCCATGGTGTTTATACTTGTGTACTATTGTTTGTACAGATGAACGTGGTACCTTCAGGCGTTTGGAAATTGCTCCCAAGGATGAACCAGACTTGTGGAGGTCTACAATTTTATTTCTGAGGTCTTGGCTGATTTCTTTAGATTTTCCCATGATGTCCATCAAAAAAGGCACTGAGTTTGAAGGTAGGCCTTGAAATACATTCACAGGTACACCTCTATTTGACTCAAATTATGTCAAATAGCCTATCAGAAGCTTCTAAAGCCATGACATCATTTTCTGGAATTTTCCAAGCTTCCAAGCTGTTTAAAGGCACAGTCAACTTAGTGTTTGTAAACTTCTGACCCACTGGAATTGTGATACAGTGAATTATAAGTCAAACAATCTGTCTGTAAACAATTGTTGGAAAAATGACTTGTGTCATGCACAAAGTAGATGTCCGAACTGACTTGCCAAAACTATAGTTTGTTAACAAGAAGTTTGTGCGGTAGATGAAAAACGAGTTTTAATGACTCCAACCTAAGTGGATGTAAACTTCTGACTTCAACTGCATATAATAGGCGGTGTCAGAAGAAAGCCCATAAAATTGTCGGACTCCAGTCAACAGTGAGTAGCAGCAGTGTACAAAAGGGGGGGGGGGGGGGGGGGTTGGTCAATGTAAATTGTTCGGTGGCGATTTTATTAATTGTTCAGCAGTCTTATGGCTTGGGGGTATAGACACCCCCCCCCCCCCCTCCCCCCTTTGTACACTGCTGCTACTCACTGTTTATTATCTATGCATAGTCACTACACCCCCGCCTACGTTTACAAATTACCTCAACTAACCTGTACCCCTGAACACTGACTCGGTACCCCCTGTATATAGCCTCGTTAATGTTATTCTTATTGTGTTACTTTTTATGATTACTTTTTATTTTAGTATACTTGGTCAATATTTTCCTAACTCTTCTTGAACTGCACTGTTGGTTAAGTGCTTGTAAGTAAGCATTTCACGGTAAAGTCTACACTTGTTGTATTCGGCGCATGTGACAAATAAAGTTTCCTTTGATTTGAACTCTGCATGGACTATATTGGGTAAGCCTAGGTATTGTAGCTTTAGCCTGATAAACATCTGAAAGACTATTCACTCATCAAGTTAGCATATTTATACACATTAGAAATAGGGAGATCATTGGAACAAATAGGAAATTAGGCAATGTTTAAGACGTTCAAATGAATGATTATCTTTATAATTCATTCATTTATTCGTTTTTATTTATCTTTTTTGGGGTGGAAAGTGGGTAGGCTACATACAATTACCTGATTTTGCCTGTAGTCGAACGTCCATACATTTCTCTGTAACCTACATACACACCGCATAGTATGGTCATGTTAGGTACAGACTGTACTAGTGCTCCACCGGATCTTGCGAAGTGCAGCCAGGAAGCTCCATAGAATCCACGTCGCCAAGAAGACTCTCCGCTCTAAACTAGTCTACCAGCCCGACTCATTTCTCAGGGTGGTCGGGCACTTTGACCAAACACTACCCGCAGACGTAGAAACATGGTAAGGAAATGAAAACATAGATTTTGAATGAAGTGCAACATAGATTTAGAGTGAAAGTATTGATAAAGACCCGCTGCCGCCCAGGCCAGTCATTGCAGTTTTTTTTATGTGAATTGCTTTTTTTACGATTGCTACCTGATTGAAAACTAATTTAGACCATATCCAATGAATTAACCTATGCCTAGTTGTGAATGATCGAGATTTTTTGAAGATATTGCAGAAACTCTAGAAATGGCAATAATGTAACAATATGGTATTCAAAAGACTCATGAAGTCTCTGATCGATTGGTCAGTTACTAAATATGCTAGTACTTCAATATGCAACTTTATATAACGATTATTTTCCTAAACTACTATATCGCAAATGGCTAATGGCTGGGAATTTCCAGACCAGAGGGAATCATTCATGCACCTCAAATGTGGTGGAATGAGCTTCAGTAAACAGACACGCCCCCATATTACCGCTCCCCACAAGCAGTTGACTTGGTGCCACTTTGTGAAACTTTATATCTACTGTAGGCCTACAAGTGTATAGCTGTTATGGTGTGGATACACTTATAGTTTTATTGATAAGCGTAATCAGACTAATTTGAGTACATATTTTAAAAAAGAAAAAAGGTAAGTGTATCTGACCTGTCTCTATAAAAACATACTCAGATCTGGTCTCTGTCAAATCAGATGTTTTATTTATTGTTTCCGTTCAACTGATCTGCATATACATAGGAGTGAAGAGTAATCTGGTTAGTATCAAAATAAGACACTGTGTCTAGTATTGGTCTAGTATAAGTTAGGAGGCAGAGGTAGAATAGGACTTCATATATTGGGTTCTCTCTCCGTCTCAGCCTCTCCGGTTGGACATCAAGCGGAAGCTGACCGCTCGGTCGGACCGTGTGAAGAGTGTGGACCTGCACCCAACTGAACCATGGATGGTTGCCAGCCTGTACAATGGCAGTGTCTGTGTCTGGAACCACGAGACACAGGTAAACAACATTCATTCTCATTTAGGATTCAGCTCTCATCCATTCATTCATTCTTCGTAGACCTTGCTGCACATTATGTTCTTGAGTGATATATGAATGGATTGCTTCTCTATGATGATGATGACCATGATGCTGGTGCTTCTTTTGAATCTGTGTAGACCCTGGTGAAGACATTTGAGGTGTGTGACCTGCCTGTGAGAGTGGCTAAGTTTGTGGCGAGGAAGCACTGGGTCATTGCTGGAGCAGTAAGTGTTATAACACCCTTATAACTGCTTATAATGCATTTATCTGTCCTATTCAGAGTTCAAAGTTTTCCCATATCTCTCTCCATTTTAACCTTCTCCACCCTCTCTCCCTTCACCTTCTCCCCCCTCTCTCTTGCTCTTCTCTGGTCCTCCTCAGGATGACATGCAGATCCGTGTGTTTAACTACAACACTCTGGAGAGAGCTCACATGTTTGAGGCCCACTCTGACTACATCCGCTGTATCGCAGTCCACCCAACACAACCTTACATCCTTACCAGCAGTGGTATGTTGTGTTTGTCTCTTTCTTTCTCTCACTCTCTCTCTCTCTCTTTCTCTCTCTATATATACATAAATTACAAACATCAACCATTGAATATTGTGAACATGATCGTGTGTGTGTGTGTCCAGATGACATGCTGATCAAGCTTTGGGACTGGGACAAGAAGTGGGTGTGTGGTCAGGTGTTTGAGGGCCACACCCACTATGTCATGCAGATTGTCATCAACCCTAAAGACAACAACCAGTTCGCCAGCGCCTCCCTGGACAGGACCATTAAGGTACATACAGTACACACACACTAATCTTTGTGTTTGTAGCACTACAGTTGGTTTGATTATTGTCATGTTGAAGTGGTTATAGATGTGTAATGTTTCATGAATTCTATACAGTTGTTGAAAATCATTACCACTACATTTCAGTAATACACTGAAGTATTCTTTGGCACTTGGCTGTTGCAGGTGTGGCAGCTGGGATCTTCCGCCCCTAACTTCACTCTGGAGGGCCATGAGAAAGGAGTCAACTGTATCGACTACTACAGCGGAGGGGACAAGCCCTATCTTATATCAGGAGCTGACGACCGCCTGGTCAAGATCTGGGACTACCAGGTACACATGGAAATAAACATGGAAACACAGTTTATGTACAGTCGTGGCCAAAAGTTTTGAGAATGACACAAATATACATTTTCACAAAGTCTGCTGCCTTTGTTTGTATGATGGCAATTTGCATATACTCCAGAATGTTATGAAGAGTGATCAGATGAATTGCAATTAATTGCAAAGTCCCTCTTTGCCATGCAAATGAACTGAATCCCCCAAAAACATTTCCACTGCATTTCAGCCCTGCCACAAAAGGACCAGCTGACATCATGTCAGTGATTCTCTTGTTAACACAGGTGTGAGTGTTGACGAGGACAAGGCTGGAGATCACTCTGTCATGCTGATTGAGCTCGAATAACAGACCGAAAGCCTCAAAAGGAGGGCGGTGCTTGGAATCATTGTTCTTCCTCTGTCAAACATGGTTACCTGCAAGGAAACACGTGCCGTCATCATTGCTTTGCACAAAAAGGGCTTCACAGGCAAGGATATTGCTGCCAGTAAGATTGCACCTAAATCAAACATTTATTGGATCATCAAGAACTTCAAGGAGAGCGGTTCAATTGTTGTGAAGAAGGCTTCAGTGCGCCCAAGAAAGTCCAGCAAGCGCCAGGACCGTCTCCTAAAGTTGATTCAGCTGCGGGATCGGGGCACCACCAGTACAGAGCTTGCTCAGTAATGGCAGCAGGCAGGTGTGAGTGCATCTGCACGCACAGTGAGGCGAAGACTTTTGGAGGATGGGCTGGTGTCAAGAAGGGCAGCAAAGAAGCCACTTCTCTCCAGGAAAAACATTAGGGACAGACTGATATTCTGCAAAAGGTACAGGGATTGGACTGCTGAGGACTGGAGTAAAGTCATTTTCTCTGATGAATCCCCTTTCCGATTGTTTGGGGCATCCGGAAAAAAGCTTGTCCGGAGAAGACAAGGTGAGCGCTACCATCAGTCCTGTGTCATGCCAACAGTAAAGCATCCTGAGACCATTCATGTGTGGGGTTGCTTCTCAGCCAAGGGAGTGGGCTCACTCACAATTCTGCCTAAGTACACAGCCATGAATAAAGAATGGTACCAACACATCCTCCGAGAGCAACTTCTCCCAACCATCCAGGAACAGTTTGGTGACGAACAATGCCTTTTCCAGCATGATGGCGCACCTTGCCATAAGGCAAAAGTGATAACTAAGTGGCTCGTTGAACAAAACATTGATATTTTGGGTCCATGGCCAGGAAACTCCCCAGACCTTAATCCCATTGAGAACTTGTGGTCAATCCTCAAGAGGCGGGTGGACAAACAAAACCCCACAAATTGTGACAAACTCCAAGCATTGATTATGCAAGAATGGGCTGCCATCAGTCAGGATGTGGCCCAGAAGTTAATTGACAGCATGCCAGGGCGGATTGCAGAGGTCTTGAACAAGAAGGGTCAACACTGCAAATATTGACTCTTTGCATCAACTTCATGTAATTGTCAATAAAAGCCTTTGACACTTATGAAATGCTTGTAATTATACTTCAGTATTCCATAGTAACATCTGACAAAAATATCTAAAGACACTGAAGCAGCAAACTTTGTGGAAATGAATATTTGTGTCATTCTCAAAACTTTTGGCCACGACTGTACACATGTACACACAGTTAATATGCACATGTACACACAGTTTATATACACATGTACACACAGTTAATATGCACATGTACACATAGTTTATATACAGATGTACACACAGTTTATATACACATGTACACACAGTTTATATACATATGTACACACAGTTTATATACACATGTACACACAGTTTATATACACATGTACACACAGTTTATATACACATGTACACACAGTTTATATACATATGTACACACAGTTTATATACACATGTACACACAGTTTATATACACATGTACACACAGTTTATATACACATGTACACACAGTTTATATACACATGTACACACAGTTTATATACACATGTACACACAGTTTATATGCACACGTACACACAGTTTATATGCACACGTACACACAGTTTATATACACATGTACACACAGTTTATATACACATGTACACACAGTTTATATGCACACGTACACACAGTTTATATGCACACGTACACACAGTTTATATGCACACGTACACACAGTTTTTCACATACTCTCAAACGAAGAATGAAACACATATGAATATGCACAGCACACACATTTCAGATCAGAAAATACACACACTTGAAGTGTTACGCGTCTGTCCTAGTGATGATATATAGTGAGTTGACTGATTCTACTCTAGTCCTCTGCTCTACCTCCAGAATAAGACATGTGTGCAGACTCTAGAGGGCCATACCCAGAATGTGTCCTGTGTCAGCTTTCACCCTGAGCTGCCAATCATCCTCACAGGCTCCGAGGACGGTGGGTAGTGTAGTGTTTACCTTATCCCTTTAGAATGGAATAACAAGGTGTTTACCTAACATAGTTGTAACATTGTACCGTGGTGATAACATGGTGTTTTCTTGTCATGTTGACTAGTTCTAGTCTTCCCTGGATCAGTTATCCATGTTTGACCACCCTCTCACATGTAAAGCTCTTTCTCTCCACCCTTCTTCCATCTTCTTATGGACATACAGGCACAGTGAGAGTCTGGCATTCCAGCACGTACCGCCTGGAAAACACACTGAACTACGGGATGGAACGTGTGTGGTGTGTGTGTGGCCAGCGAGGCGCCAACAGTGTGGCGCTGGGATATGATGAAGGCAGCATCATCATCAAGGTACCAAATTAAGGAGACTCTAAACTACACATCAAGAATGATGTGGGGTCAGTGATCTGATTATTAGTATTGTTGGTAATCATATAGAATGCTTGTATTGTTTTCATACAGGGCCAGTTTGATTCTGTAGGCTGACATATCACCCATGTATGTCCAAGTTGTATGTTCAGCTGAAGTTGAAATATTATGATTTGAACATCACTCCTTCTCTTCCTCTGTCTCATCTTCTTCACTCTCTCCCCCCTCTTCTCCCTCTCTCTCCTCATCTCCCCCTCCCTCCCTCCCTCCCTCAGTTGGGCCGTGAGGAACCAGCCATGTCTATGGACTCTAACGGTAAGATCATGTGGGCCAAGCACTCTGAGGTGCAGCAGGCCAACCTGAAGGCCATGGGAGAGGCTGAGATACAGGACGGAGAGAGGCTGTCCCTGGCCGTCAAAGACATGGGCAGCTGTGAAATCTATCCCCAGACCATCCAGCACAACCCCAATGGCAGGTCAGCGTGTGCGTGTGTTACTGTGTTTGTGTGCATATGTGTACTAGTTGCTTACCAAATGTAAAATATATATATACAGTACCAGTCCAAAGTTTGGACACACAAACTCATTCCAGGGTTTTTCTTTATTTTCTTACTATTTTCTACATTGTAGAATAATAGTGAAGACATCAAAACTATAAAATAACACATATGCAATCCTGTAGTAAGCAAAAAAGTGCTAAACAAATCAAAATATATTTTATATTTGAGATTCTTCAAAGTAGCCACCCTTTGCCTTGATGATAGCTTTGCACACTCTTGGCAGTCTCTCAACCAGCTTTACCTGGAATGCTTTTCCAACAATCTTGAAGAAGTTCCCACATATGGTGAGCACTTGTTGGCTGCTTTTCCTTCACTCTGCTGTCGAAATCATCCCAAACCATCTCAATTGGGTTGAGGTCAGGTGATTGTGGAGGCCAGATCATCTGATACAACACTCCATCACTCTCCTTCTTGGTGAAATAGCCCTTATATAGTCTGGAGGTGTGTTGGGTCATTGTCCTGTGGAAAAACAAATAATAGTCCCACTAAGCGCAATCCAGATAGGATGGCGTATCACTGTAGAATGCTGTGGTAGCCATGCTGGTTAAGTGTGCCTTGAATTCAAAATAAATCACACAGTGTTACAAGCAAAGCACCATCATACCGCCTCCTCCATGCTTTACAGTGGGAACCATACATGCAGAGATCATCCGTTCACCTTCTCTGTCTCACAAAGACACGGCGGTTAGAACCAAAAATCAGAAATTTGGACTCATCAGACCAAAGGACATATTTCCACCGGTCTAATGTCCATTGCTCGTGTTTCTTGGCCCAAGCAAGTCTCTTCTTATTGGTGTCCTTTAGTAATGGTTTCTTTGCAGCAATAATGGTTTCTTTGCAGCAATTCGACCATGAAGGCTGCAGTCTCCTCTGAACAGTTGAGGATGAGATGTGCATTTATTTACTCTGCAATTTCTGAGACTGGTAACTCTAATGAAATTATCCTCTGCAGCAGAGGTAACTATGGGTCTTCCTTTCCGGTGGCGGTCCTCATGAGAGCCAGTTTCATCATAGTGCTTGATGGTTTTTGCAGCTGCATTTGAAGAAACTTTAAAAGTTCTTGAAATTTTCTGCATTGACTGACCTTCATGTCTTAAAGTAATGATGGACTGTCGTTTCTCTTTGCTTATTTGAGCTGTTCTTGCCATAATATGTAACCTTTATTTAATTAGTCAAGTCAGTTAAGAACCGATTCTTATTTACAATGACGGCCTATCCCAGCCAAACCCAGACGACGCTGGGCCAATTGTGCGCCGCCCTATGGGACTCCCAATCACGGCCGGATGTGATACACGGCCGGATGGACTTGGTCTTTTACAAAATAGGGCTATCTTCTGTATACCATCCCTACTGTACCTTGTCACAACACAACTGATTGGCTCAAACGCATTAAGAAGGAAATTGATTCCACAAATTTACTTTTAACAAGGCACACCTGTTATTTCAAATGCATTCCAGGTGACTACCTCATGAAGCTGGTTGAGAGAATGCCAAGAGTGTGCAGAGCTGTCATCAAGGCAAAGGGTGGCTACTTTGAAGAATCTCAAATATAAAATATATTTAGATTTGTTTAACACTTTTTTGGTTACTACATGATTCCATGTGTTATTTTATAGTTTTGATGTCTTCACTATTATTCTACAATGTAGAAAATGGTTTAAAAAAATAAAGAAAAACCTTGGAATGAGTTGGTGTCCAAACTTTTGACTGGTACTGTATCCAAAGTGACTTACAGTCATGCGAGCATGCATTTGTATGTACTGGTGCGCCCCAGGAATCGAACCCACAATCTTAGTGTTGCAAGCACCATGCTCTACCAACTGAGCCTTACAGGACCATAAATGGACAGTATATGTGTGTGTGTGTGTGTGTGTCAGTGGAGGCTGCTGATGGGAGGATGGCTCATAATAATGGCTTGAAGGGAGTAAATGGAATGGTATCAAACGTGGTTTATATGTGGTTGATATCATTCCATTGACTCCATTTCATCCATTACTATGAGTCGTCCTCCCCTCAACAGCCTCCACTGGTGTGTGTGATCACACACTAACTAATGTTGTGTGTCTGTGTGTATGTGTGTTACAGGTTTGTGGTGGTGTGTGGGGATGGAGAGTACATCATCTACACTGCAATGGCCCTGAGGAACAAGAGCTTCGGTTCAGCACAGGAGTTTGTCTGGGGCCACGACTCCTCAGAGTAAATCAAGTCAACCGCACACTGACCACTCATACACAGTCATCTATGGACCATCCACGGTCTAGTATGGTCAGGGTGACTTAACCACTTGTTTCTATGGCAGGTATGCTACTCGGGAGAGCACCAGTATGGTCAAAATCTTCAAGAACTTCAAAGAAAATAAGTCTTTTAAACCAGACTTTGGGGCAGAAGGTAAGACAAACATATCATATTTGATCCAGTATGAACTGACTCCCTATGTGTGGGTGTGTCTGCATGCAGATGATATGCTGATGTGTTATACCTAACGATATGTGTGTATCATCCCCTGCAGGTATCCATGGTGGGTTCTTGCTGGGCGTGAGGTCAGTGAGTGGTCTGGCCTTCTACGATTGGGAGAACACAGAACTGGTCCGCCGCATTGAGATCCAGCCTAAACACGTGAGTCGGCTACAGTATTTAAACTGTTATTAATCCACAGTTGATCAACTTTCAGACACATGACCATTTACAGATTATAGCAGGTCCAGGCAGCGCCTAGCTCAGGTAGAGGGTGAGAAGCCACCTACAGCGACCCAACCCTCCTCTAACTTCCTCCCCACAGCGATCCAACCCTCCTCTAACCTCCTCTCCACAGCGACCCAACCCTTCTCTAACCTCCTCTCCACAGCGACCCAACCCTTCTCTAACCCCCTCTCCACTGCGACCCAACCCTTCTCTAACCCCCTCTCCACAGCGACCCAACCATTCTCTTACCCCCTCTCCACTCCCACCCAACCCTTCTCTAACCCCCTCTCCACAGCGACCCAACCCTCCTCTGACCTCCTCTCCACAGCGACCCAACCCTCCTCTGACCTCCTCTCCACAGCGATCCAACCCTCCTCTGCCCTCCTCTCCACAGCGATCCAACCCTCCTCTGATCTCCTCTCCACAGCGATCCAACCCTCTAACCTCCTCTCCACAGCGATCCAACCCCCTCTTCACAGCTAACAAACCCTCTTCTAACCTCCTCTCCACAGCGACACAACCCTCCTCTCCACAGCGACCCAACCCTCCTCTGACCTCTCCACAGCGACCCAACCCTCCTCTGACCTCCTCTCCACAGCGACACAACCCTCCTCTCCACAGCGACCCAACCCTCCTCTGACCTCTCCACAGCGACCCAACCCTCCTCTGACCTCCTCTCCACAGCGACACAACCCTCCTCTCCACAGCGACACAACCCTCCTCCACAGCGACCCAACACTCCTCTGACCTCCTCTCCACAGCGACACAACCCTCCTCTCCACAGCGACCCAACCCTCCTCTGACCTCCTCTCCACAGCGACCCAACCCTCCTCTGACCTCCTCTCCACAGCGACCCAACCCTCCTCTGACCTCCTCTCCACAGCGACCCAACCCTCCTCTGACCTCTCCACAGCGACCCAACCCTCCTCTGACCTCCTCTCCACAGCGACCCAACCCTCCTCTGACCTCTCCACAGCGATCCAACCCTCCTCTGACCTCCTCTCCACAGCGACCCAACCCTCCTCTGACCTCCTCTCCACAGCGACCCAACCCTCCTCTCCACAGCGACCCAACCCTCCTCTAACCTCCTCTCCACAGCGACCCAACCCTCCTCTGACCTCCTCTCCACAGCGACCCAACCCTCCTCTGACCTCCTCTCCACAGCGACCCAACCCTCCTCTGACCTCCTCTCCACAGCGACCCAACTCTCCTCTGACCTCCTCTCCACAGCGACCCAACCCTCCTGTAACCACCTCTTCTTTCCTCAGGTCTTCTGGTCAGAGTCTGGGGAGCTGGTGTGTATCGCCACGGAGGAGTCTTTCTTTGTGCTGCGCTACCTGGCTGAGAAAGTGGCAACAGCACAGGAGACCAAGGAGGGAGTCACTGAGGATGGGATAGAGGACGCCTTCGAGGTGAGACTACACGACATCTAGAGATTAGATTCTGGACAGGACAATTCATTTTGTATTTCTACTCTAACATTTTCTTCTATACCTATATCTCTCCCACTCTCGGTCTCTCTCTCCCTTCCTCAACCCCCTTTCTCTAGGTGTTGGGTGAGATTCAGGAGGTGGTGAAGACAGGTCTGTGGGTGGGAGACTGTTTCATCTACACCAGCTCAGTCAACAGACTCAATTACTACGTAGGAGGAGAAATTGTCACCGTCGCCCACCTGGACAAGTAAGACTATACCTACCTGCTGAGACTGCTACAAACCATTGACCTGTTGACCTCAAATGACCTGTTATGCATGTGTTTCAATATTTCAAATCTCGCTCAACTCTTACAGTTCCCTAGGGCCTAAAACATAAAGGATTCATGCCTTACAAAATGTTATGTCAGAATGTCATTTCCTTAAGTCATTGTGTGTCATGTTTCCTGTTTTCATTCAAGCTATGTGTTCACCTTAATACTGGTGTTGTATCGACTCCCCTGTCTGTCTTCTATAGAACTACAGTTGAAGTTAGAAGTTTACATACACCTTAGCCAAATACATTTAAACTCAGTTTTTCACAATTCCTGACATTGAATCCTAGTAAAAATTGCCTGTCTTAGGTCATTTAGGATCACCACTTTATTTTAAGAATGTGAAATGTCAGAATAATAGCAGAGAATGATTTATTTCAGCTTTTATTTCTTTCATCACATTCCCAGTGGGTCAAAAGTTTACATACACTCAATTAGTATTTGGTAGCATTGCCTTTAAATTGTTTAACTTGGGTCAAACGTTTCAGGTAGCCTTCCACAAGCTTCCCACAATAAGTTGGGTGAATTTTGGCCATTCCTCCTGACAGAGATGGTGTAACTGAGTCAGGTTTGTAGGCCTCCTTGCTCGCACACGCTTTTTCAGTTCTGCCCACACATTTTCTATAGGATTGAGGTCAGGGCTTTGTGATGGTCACTCCAATAATGTCACGACTTCCTCCGAAATCGGGTCCTCTCCTTGTTCGGGTGGCGCTCGGCGTCGCCGGTCTTCTAGCCATCGTCGATCCACTTTTTATCTTCCATGACCGCATTTCAGCCATGCGTAATTGGCCAACTCCCACCACGGTAAAGGAAGTGCAGCAGTTCGTAGGGTTTGCCAATTACTACCGGAGGTTTATCCGGGGTTTTGGTCAGGTAGCGGCTCCCATTACCTCACTGCTGAAGGGGGGCCCGGTACGTTTGCAGTGGTCGGCTGAGGCGGACAGGACTTTTGGTCACCTGAGGGCTCTGTTTACCTCGGTTCCCGTGCTGGCCCATCCGGATCCCTCTTTGGTGTTCATAGTGGAGGTGGACGCGTCCGAGGCTGGGATAGGAGCCGTGCTCTCTCAGCGCTCGGGTACACCACCGAAGCTCCGCCCCTGTGCCTTCTTCTCGAAGAAGCTCAGCCCGGCGGAGCGAAACTTAGACGTGGGGGACCGGGATCGGTTGGCTGTCGTCAAGGCTCTGAAGGCGTGGAGACATTGGCTTGAGGGGGCTAAACACCCTTTTCCCATCTGGACTGACCACCGCAATCTGGAGTACATCCGGGCAGCGAGGAGACTGAACCCTCGCCAGGCAAGGTGGGCCATGTTTTTTCCCCTTTCCTACAGACCAGGTTCCCAAAATGTAAAGGCAGACGCACTGTCCCGACTGTATGACACAGAGGAGCAGTCCATGGATCCCACTCCCATACTCCCGGCCTCCTGCCTGGTGGCGCCGGTAGTATGGGAGCTGGACGCGGACATTGAGCAGGCGTTACGTGCAGAGCCCGCTCCCCTCCAGTGTCCAACTGGGTGTCTGTGTTAAGTTCATGTTTTAAGTATCCCTATATTTCTGTTATTACGGGGCTATCACTCAGTCATGAGTGCGCATGCGCAGGAAGTCGGGTGGTTGTTGGACCTAGCCTTGAGTGTAATGGCTACCTTGTAGTGTGTTCATATAGTAGAGTAAACTTTGTTAAACTGGAACCTTGTCGTTGTGTCATTTCGAGTTAACATTGGTAGCAGAGGATGGCTTCTAACTACAACGTGCCACCTCGCTTCGACGAGAAGAGGTCGTACGAAAGTTGGAAAAATGAACTGGGAATCTGGACACGCGTTACTAATCTGGACGCGAAAAAGCAAGCACTTGCGGTGGTATTATCGCTCGAGGGAAGAGCGAGAGATACAGCACTGGAAATATCCGTTGAGGATTTGAACAAGGATGACGGTATGGGAACTTTGATCACAGCACTGGATTCTGTATTTCTTAAAGAAGAGAAAGACCGTGCCTACGAGGCATATTCAAACTTTGACAGTGTTACGAGAGATATTTCGGTTGCAATGGCGACATCATTGATTTCGAACAGAGGTACAATAGAATGCGCAAGTACGACATGGTTCTCCCAGATGCAGTGTTAGGGTTCAAGTTGCTAGACACTGCTTGTCTAGATGGTAGGGAGAAACAGTTGGCTTTGACTGCTTGTACTGTGCTGACTTTTGCATCTATGAAGTCGGCACTAAAAAGAATATTTGGTGGGAAGACGTCTGTCGCGCCAATAACAGATGGAATGCAAGTGAGTGACGCAACATATTACACCGAGCAGCACAGAAAAGGCGCCAACAAGTCACGTTCTCAAGACAACCAGAAGAGGGCGCCATTTCCCGGCACAAATCCACTGGACACATATGGAAGGAGATCGAAATGTGCAATTTGTCAAAGCACTTACCATTGGGTTAAAGACTGTCCTCATAAAAATGAACAAGTTAAACTAACAGAGGAAAATGTAAACACAGAGATAGAGCAGTGTAACATTACACTGTTTTCAAATGAATCTGATACTGAGATTTTTATAGTTGAATCCTTAGGATCTGCTGTGATTGATACTGCATGTACACGGACAGTGTGTGGTGCAAAATGGCTTGATAGCTATGTCAGTGAACTAAATATGAAAGAAGTACAAAATATGATTGACACACCAAGCAAAAGAGCTTTCAAATTTGGAGATGGGAGAATTGTCCATTCTACCAAGAGAGTTAAGATACCAGCAAAAATTGGTCAGACTAAGTGTCACATTGAAACAGAGGTGGTCCCTACAGATATCCCCTTACTATTAAGCAAAGCTTCCCTCAAGAAGGCAGAGGCTGTACTAGACATAAAAAATGACAAGGCAGTGATGTTTAAACAACCAGTGACTCTTGAACTTACTACCTCAGGCCACTATTGTGTAAACATTTTAGACAAAGACATCTCACAGAGTCCATGCAAAAATGAGATTCTGACTGACACAGAGCACATGGAGATTCTGACAGTCACAGAGAACATGAGCACTAAAGAAAAACACAAAGTATTGCAAAAGCTTTACAAACAGTTTGGACATGATACAGTTGACAGACTTCAGAAGTTACTCAGCAGTTCAGGGAATAATGATGATGAGAAGTACGAAACTGGAAACAAAGTGTACTACAAACGAGTTGACTGTCAAGAGTGGAAAGGACCGGGAGTAGTCATTGGTCAAGATGGTGTGGTGATATTTGTGAGGCACGAAGGCATGATTGTCAGGGTGCATCACTCAAGATTGCGGAAAGTAAATGATCAACAAGATAGAGGGGCTGTAGCTGAGAATCAGTCTCCTAATGAAAATGACAAAAAGGACACAGTAACAGACACAAACCTACCAGATGTCACATCCAATGATATGGACACTGAAACAGGAAATGGAGCAGAGACCTTTAACCATGCCACAGGTAATACTATTGAGCGTTCAAATGAGGAAAACATTCAACAACAGCCATATGTGTTAAGAGAACATGGTTGTTCCAATCTGAAAACAGGACAAACTGTTAAATACATGGACAGAGAAAGTGGTATTCCACATACAGCAACCGTCATTGGACGAGCAGGAAAAGTAAAACACAAGAACTGGTACAACTTGCAGTACTCTGAACCAGCTACACTTTCTGGTACAACAGGGTCAGCTGACCTGTCACTTGTAGATAATATCAGAATTGAATCAATGGAAAATCGAGAAAAACAGAATGACATTCAAAATGATGATGTACTTGAAACAAAGGACGTGTCATTTGACTCAGCTAAGCTAGATGAGCTCAGTAATTGGAGGAAAAATGGAGTGTTTGAGGAAGTCAAAGACATTGGCCAAAAGTGCGTCTCAACAAGGTGGGTGTGTACCCTTAAAGAATCCTTAACTGGAATAGTGCCCAAAGCACGTCTAGTGGCTAGAGGTTTTGAGGGGCTGGCTGCTAAAGAACTCCCAAAAGACTCACCAACATGCGCCTCAGAGTCACTCAGATTGCTGATGTCAGTGATCTGCCAGAAAAAATTGAAACTTAATTCCATAGACATCAAATCTGGATTTTTGCAGGGAACAGAGCTGTCAAGGGACATTCACATCCGACCTCCGCCCGAAGCTAAAAGTGAAGGAACACTGTGGAAACTAAAAAAGTGTGTGTATGGACTGGCAGATGGATCACTCTACTGGTACAACAAAGTCAAGGCAACAATGCTGAATACAGGTGGAAAAATGTCACAAGTGGATCCTGCAGTCTTCCATTGGCTTGATCAAGACTGCAATGTGACTGGAGTACTTGCCTGTCATGTTGATGACTTTATCTGGGGTGGCTCACAGACCTTTGCTTCAACTGTGATTCCACGCCTCAAAGCTGTTTTCTAGGTTGGCCGTGAGGAGCATGATCATTTTTGTTATGTTGGCATAGAGTTTATTACAGTTGATGGAAAAATACTGATGCAACAGGAGAGCTATATCAAGAATCTTCAACCCATCCACATGGATTCTTCAAGAGCCGTACAAAGGAATTCCCCTCTATGTGGAATTGAAGCTGGTCATTTGAGGTCAAAGATAGGACAAATTTTATGGGCTGCGAGACAGAGTAGACCTGGTTTGATGGTTGCAACTTGGCATCTAACACAAAACACGCCACTGTACAAACCATTCATGAGGCAAACAAAGTTGTTCGTAAACTGAAATCACAACAAGTGACTTTAAAGTTTCAGCATGTTGGAAAAGATGACTCTTTGAAACTAGTTGTCTTCAGTGATGCTTCGCTAGGTTATCACTGGTGGGACAAAATGGCACTTCCTACCTGTAGTTTGTGTCACTGACAACTACTCATTAGTTGATGCTGTGAAGTCAACCAAGTCTGTCACAGAGAAAAGACTTTGAGATTAGCAGCATCAAGGAACTTATTCAAGCACAGAGAATCCAGCGGATTCTGTGGTCGACCACAAAGGGACAGCTTGCTGACTGTCTGACTAAAAAGGGAGCATCCGGTCTTGTGCTCCTACAGGCTCTCGCTCCTACAGGCTCTCAGTAATGGAAAGTGGCAGCTTGAGTAATACAAATAAAAACTGTCACACAACCCATTTGTAATGGGGATCTTGAATAATACTTGGACATTTAATTATGTTGTTGATGTTTTTTTTGTCTTTAAAGAAAAGGGGGAGATTGTTAAGTTCATGTTTTAAGTATCCCTATATTTCTGTTATTACGGGGCTATCACTCAGTCAAGAGTGCGCATGCGCAGAAAGTCGGGTGGTTGTTGGACCTAGCCTTGAGTGTAATGGCTACCTTGTAGTGTGTTCATATAGTAGAGTAAACTTTGTTAAACTGGAACCTTGTCGTTGTGTCATTTCGAGTTAACAGTCTGTACGTTCCATCTGCTGTCCGTGACCGGTTAATCTATTGGGCCCACACGTCACCCTCCTCTGGTCATCCTGGAATCGGTCGGACGGTGCGCTGTTTGGTTGGGATGTACTGGTGGCCTACCTTGGCCAAGGACGTGAGGGTTTATGTTTCCTCCTGCTCGGTGTGCGCTCAGTGTAAGGTTCCTAGGCACCTGCCCAGAGGGAAGCTACACCCCTTACTCGTTACACAGCGGCCTTGGTCGCACCTGTCGGTGGATTTTCTTACCGATCTCCCCTCCCCTCACAGGGAAACACCACGATCCTGGTCGTTGTGGCTCGGTTCTCTAAGTCCTGCCGTCTCCTCCCTCTGCCCGGTCTCCCTACGGTCCTACAGACTGCGTAGGCCTTGTTTACGCACGTCTTCCAGCACTACGGGGTGCCTGAGGATATAGTGTCTGATCGAGGTCCCCAGTTCACTTCGAGGGTCTGGAAGGCGTTCATGGAACGTCTGGGAGTCTCGATCAGCCTTACCTCGGAGTTTCATCCCGAGAGTAATGGGCAGGTGGAGAGAGTGAACCAGGATGTGGGCAGGTTTCTGCGGTCGTATTGCCAGGATCGGCCGGGGGAGTGGGCAGCGTTCATGCCCAGGGCCGAGATTGCTCAGGTCTCACTCCGCCACTCCTCCACTACCCTCTCCCCTTTCCAGTGCGTACTGGGGTACCACACGGTTCTGGCGCCCTGGTATCAGAGTTAGACCGAGGCTCCTGCGGTGGACGACTGGTTCAGGCGCGGAGGAGACATGGGACGCCGCCCATGTTCACCTCCAGCGGGCCGCGCTGCGCCAGAAAGCCAGCGCAGACCGTCACCACAGTGAGGCCCCAGTGTTCGCACCGGGGGACCGGGTCTGGCTCTCGACCCGGAACCTGCCCCTCTGCCTGCCCTGCCGGAAGCTGGGCCCGCGGTTTGTGAGGCCATTTAAAGTCCTGAGGAGAGTGAACGAGGTTTGTTATCGGTTACAGCTTCCCCCTGATTACCTCATTAACCCCTCGTTCATGTGTCTCTCCTCAGACCGGTGGTGGTTGGCTCGCTCCAGGAGTCTGAGGTGCGGGAGGTTCCTCTGCCCCCCTCTGGACATTGAGGGGGCCCCCGCGTACTCCGTTCGCTCTATACTGGATTCGAGGCGTCGGGCGAGGGGCCTTCAGTACCTCGTGGAGTGTGAGGGGTACTGTACAGAGGAGAGGTGCTGGGTTCTGGTGGAGGATGTGTTGGACACTTCAATGCTGCGGGAGTTCCACCGTCTCCGTCCGGATCGCCCTGCGCCTCGCCCTCCGGGTCGTCCCCGAGGCCGGCGTCGGCGCGCGGCTGGGGCCGTGCGTCAAGGGGGAGGTACTGTCACGACTTCCGCCGAAGTCGGGTCCTCTCCTTGTTCTGGCGCCGGTCTTCTAGCCATCGTCAATCCACTTTTCATTTTCCATTTGTTTTGTCTTGTTTTTCCACCCCCCATGTCTTTGTGTGGGATTGTTTATTGTAGTGCTTGTGCACGTTCCCCGTGAGCTCACTACGGGTTATTTTTGTGCCTATTTATCTTGTTCTGGATGCCGTTGGTTTTGCATAATAAATCTCCGGTTATTACCCAGTTTCTGCTCTCCTGCGCCTGACTTCTCTGCCGCCTATTATGCACCCCGCTACAAATAACTTGACTTTGTTGTCCTTAAGCCATTATGCCACAACTTCTGAAGTATGCTTCGGGTCATTGTCCATTTGGAAGACCCATTTGCAACCAAGCTTTAACTTCCTGACTGATGTCTTGAGATGTTGCTTCAATATATCCACATAATTTTCCACCCTCATGATGCCATCTATTTGTTTCAGTGCACCAGTCCCTCCTGTAGCAAAGCACCCCCACAACATGATGCTGCCACCCCCGTGCTTCACGGTTAGGCTTACAAGCCTCCCCCTTTTTCCTCCAAACATAACGATGGTCATTATGGCCGAACAGTTCTATTTTTGTTTCATCAGACCAGAGGACATTTCTCCAAAAAGTACGATCTTTGTCCCCATGTGCTGTTGCAAATCGTAGTCTGGCTTCTTTATGGTGGTTTTGGAGCAGTGGCTTCTTCCTTGCTGAGCAGCCTTTCAGGCTATGTCAATATAGGACTTGTTTTACTGTGGATATAGATACTTTTGTACCGGTTTCCTCCAGCATCTTCACAATGTCCTTTGCTGTTGTTCTGGGATTGATTTGCACTTTTCTCATCTCTAGGAGAGAGAACGCGTCTCCTTCCTGAGCGGTGTGATGGCTGCGTGGTCCCATGGTGTTTATACTTACGTATTATTGTTTGTAGAGATGAAAGTGGTACCTTCAGGCGTTTGGAAATTGCTCCCAAGGATGAACCAGACTTGTGGAGGTCTACAATTTTATTTCTGAGGTCTTGGTTGATTTCTTTTGATTTTCCCATGATGTCAATCAAAGAGGCACTGAGTTTGAAGGTAGGCCTTGAAATACATCCACAGGTACACCTCCAATTGATTCAAATGATGTCAATTAGCCTATCAGAAGCTTCTAAAGCCATGACATAATTTTCTGGAATTTTCCAAGCTGTTTAAAGGCACAGTCAACTTAGTGTACTTAAAGGCACAGTCAACTTCTGACCCACTGGAATTGTGATACAGTGAATTATAAGTGAAATAATCTGTCAATAAACAATTGTTGGAAAAATATATTGTGTCATGCACAAAGTAGATCTCTTAACTGACTTGCCAAAACTATAGTTTGTTAACAAGAAATTTGTGGAGTGGTTGAAAAACCAGTTTTAATGACTCCAACCTAAGTGGATGTAAACTTCTGACTTCAACTGTATGTACTGTACCTGTCTGTCTAAAATACTGGTGTTGTATTGACTCCCTGTCTGTCTGCTATAGAACTATGTACCTGTCTGTCTAAAATACTGGTGTTGTATTGATTCCCTGTCTGTCTGCTATAGAACTATGTACCTGTATGTCTAAAATACTGGTGTTGTATTGACTCCCTGTCTGCCTGTTATAGAACTATGTACCTGTCTGTCTAAAATACTGGTGTTGTATTGACTCCCTGTCTGTCTGCCATAGAACTATGTACCTGTCTGTCTAAAATACTGGTGTTGTATTGACTCCCTGTCTGTCTGTTATAGAACTATGTACCTGTCTGTCTAAAATACTGGTGTTGTATTGACTCCCTGTCTGTCTGCTATAGAACTATGTACCTGTTGGGCTACATCCCTAAGGATGACCGTCTGTATCTGGGTGATAAGGAGCTGAACATCGTCACTTACTCTCTGCTGGTGTCGGTACTGGAGTACCAGACTGCTGTAATGAGGAGGGACTTTGGGATGGCCGACAGGGTCCTACCCACAATCCCTAAAGAGATGAGGACCAGGGTTGCCCACTTTTTAGAGAAACAGGTGAGACTGGGAGGGTGGGTGTATTTTTACATTGGTGTGTGTCTTAACGCACACTATTTCTGTGTGTGTCCTCTAGTGTCTGTGTGTATCTTTTGTGTGTGTAACCCTTTCTCCTCTCTCTATCTCTCTCTGCAGGGTTTCATGCAGCAGGCCCTGGCTGTGTCCACAGACTCAGAACACAGGTTTGAGTTGGCTCTACAGCTAGGAGAACTGAAGATCGCCTACCAGCTGGCTGTAGAGGCTGAGGTGAGACAACACGTAAAGAGAAAGACTGGGAAAGATGTTGACAAACTGGGAATTATAGCAGTCTTGGAATGCAAGGGAAGTATTAAGAAATGTAGGGCCAAATGTGGATATTTGCAGACATATTTGGAGACCAACAGTATAAGATGACATGAGAAATACTGTAGTAAAGGGTATATCTTATCATATTTTTAACTAATCAAAAGCAGAGTGAATAGGGCTTCTGTTTTGTGTTTGTGATTAATGTCTTTCTAACATGGAAACCTGTTCCCTCTCTCTCTTCCCCCTGTCCCTTTCTCTCCCTCTCCACATCCTCTCCCTGGCACGGTGCCCTGCAGTCGGAGCAGAAGTGGAAGCAGTTGGCAGAGCTGGCCACCACTAAGTGCCAGTTTGTCCTGGCCCAGGAGTGTCTGCACCATGCCCAGGACTATGGGGGGCTACTGCTGTTGGCCACAGCCTCGGGCAACGCCAACATGGTGGGCAAGCTGGCAGAGGGGGCAGAGAGAGACGGCAAGACCAACGTGGCTTTCCTCACCTACTTCCTCCAGGGGAAGTAAGTGTGTTTAGGGAGAGAAGGGTGCGGGGGTGGATGTTACAGAGGGAGGTGAGGAGGAGTGAGCAGAGTACTGGTTGGTGTTTAGGTTTCACTTTTATATGTATGTCATCTGTCAATAAATTGTTCTTATCTTTTCATCATTTATAATTCATTATTGGATCTTGGTGTGCTTTATGTTTATGATCTGGAAATGTCAATGTCCTTGGTTTCATCATTAGTCATTGTATTTCCATATTTCTGTTTTTTCCTTCCAGACTGGACAAATGTCTGGAGCTCCTCATTAAAACCAACCGGCTGCCAGAGGCTGCATTCCTGGCCAGAACATACCTGCCCAGCCATGTGTCTAGGTACAGCACTGGCAGGTTCACCTTGATTATCGCAATCTTGCCCTGGAGACACAACTTGGCTAAATTGGCTATATTAAAAAAATGCATGAAAACAAAATCTTGCTTTTTGGTCTTAATTTAAGGTTAGGGTTAAGCATTCGGGTTAGCAGTATTGTTAAAATCAGAATTTATGACTTTGTGGCTGTGACAGCTAGTGACCACTCTGCAGAGCTACCTCCAGCACATTATTCATGACAGAAAAACGCTAACCTGCACAGCTGTGTGTGTGTGTGTGTGTGTGTGTGTGTGTGTGTGTGTGTGTGTGTGTGTGTGTGTGTGTGTGTGTGTGTGTGTGTGTGTGTGTGTGTGTGTGTGTGTGTGTGTGTGTGTGCGTGCGTGCGTGCGTGCGTGCGTGCGTGTGTGTGTGCGTGTGTGTGCACGTGTACTGACCTCTGTGTCTCCAGAGTGGTGAAGCTGTGGAAGGAGAGCCTGGGGAAGGTGAACCAGAAGGCAGCTGATGCATTGGCCAACCCTACAGACTACAGCAACCTGTTCCCCGGCCTACAGGAGGCCTTCCTGGCTGAAGACTACCTCAAGGAGACCCACGTCAGGCTGAGGCCCGCCGCAGAGTACCCTCTCATCACCGTGAGTAGATACACACACATCTTGGGCACATTGTGGCAAAACTTTTGCAGCCATTGGATCATTTTCTTCTGTTTCATACCTATTTAACACAACCCTGTTTGAACACGTTCTTTCCATCTTACACTGAACAAAAATATAAACACAACATGTAAAGTCCCCTGTTTCATGAGATGAAATAAAAGATCCCAGAAATGTTCCATGTGCACAAACAAACATATGTTTACATCCCTGTTAGTGAGCATTTCTCTTTTGCCAAGATAATCCATACAGCTGACAGGTGTGGCATATCAAGAAGCTGATTAAACAGCAAGATCATTACACAGGTGCACCTTGTGCTGGGGACAATTAAATGCCACTCTAAAATCTGCAGTTTTGTCACACAACACAATGCTACAGATGTCTCAAGTTTTGAGGGAGCGTGCAATTGGCATGCTGACTGCAGGAATGTCTACCAGAGCTGTTGCTCATTTCTCTACCATAAGCCGTCTTTAACATCATTATAGAGAATTTGGTAGTACGTCTGACCGGCCTAAAAACTGCAGACCACGTGTATGGCGTCGTGTGGGCGAGCGCTTTGCTGATGTCAACATTGTGAACAGAGGTGGTGGTGGGGTTATGGTATGGGCAGGCATAAACTACGAACAACAAACACAATTGCATTTTATCACAATTTGAATGCAGAGATACCGTGCCGAGATCCTGAGACCCATTGTCATGCCATTCATCTTCCTCCATCACCTCATGTTTCAGCATGATAATGCACGGCACCATGTCGTAAGGATCTGTACACAATTCCTGGAAGCTGAAAATGTCCTAGTACTCACCAGACATGTTACCCATTGATGAGCATGTGTGGGATGCTCTGGATCGACGTGTATGACAGCGTGTTCCAGTTACCGCCAATATCCGGTAACTTCGCATAGCCATTGAAGAGGAGTGGGACAACATTCCACAGGCCACAATCAACAGCCTGATCAACTCTATGCAAAGGAGATGTGTTGCAAAGCATGAGGCAAATGGTGGTCCCACCAGATACTGACTGGTTTTCTGATCCATGTCCCTACTTTTTTTTTTTTTGGTATCTATGACCAACAGTATTGCCAGTCATGTGAAATCCATAGATTAGGGCCTAATGAATTTATTTAAATTGACTGATTTCCTTCTATGAACTGTAAATCTTTGAAATTGTTGCATGTTGTGTTTATATTTTGTTCAGTATAGTTATGTTATTGTAGTGTGTTAGCAACACCTAGTGGTGCAATACCAGCCGAGCACTATAGATACATGTGATGCAATGATGAAGACACACAATGTATGCGACCACCAGTAAAATACAGGTCAATGATTTGAGTCAAGGCAATACTTTACAGGTACCATAACTCCTTTGTACCTTTGCCCTTGTATTCTGGTAAAATAAATCATATTATAATAATGCTTGTTATTATAGTATAAGTCTTGTACCTGTACTTGTAGTAGTACTGTCGTAAGAATGCCTCTACTCGCTGTTCTGCCTCTACTGGCTGTTCTGCCTCTACTGGCTGTTCTGCCTCTACTGGCTGTTCTACCTCTCTACTCGCTCTTCTGCCTCTACTGGCTGTTCTACTGTTCTACCTCTACTGGCTGTTCTACTGTTCTACCTCTCTACTCGCTGTTCTGCCTCTACTGGCTGTTCTACTGTTCTACCTCTACTGGCTGTTCTACTGTTCTACCTCTCTACTCGCTGTTCTGCCTCTACTGGCTGTTCTACTGTTCTACCTCTACTGGCTGTTCTACTGTTCTACCTCTACTCGCTGTTCTGCCTCTACTGGCTGTTCTACCTCTCTACTCGCTGTTCTGCCTCTACTGGCTGTTCTACCTCTCTACTCGCTGTTCTGCCTCTACTGGCTGTTCTACCTCTACTCACTGTTCTACCTCTCTACCTCTCTACTGTTCTGCCTCTACTGGCTGTTCTACTGTTCTACTCTCTACTCGCTGTTCTGCCTCTACTGGCTGTTCTACTGTTCTACCTCTACTCACTGTTCTGCCTCCACAAACTGTTCTACTGTTCTACCTCTCTACTCGCTGTTATGCCTCTACTGGCTGTTATACTGTTCTAACTCTACTCACTGTTCTGCCTCTCCACAAACTGTTCTACTGTTCTACCTCTCTACTCACTGTTCTACTGTTCTACCTCTCTACTCACTGTTCTACCTCTCTACTCACTGTTCTACTGTTCTACCTCTCTACTCGCTGTTCTGCCTCTCCACAAACTGTTCTACTTCTCTACTCACTGTTCTGCCTCTCCACAAACTGTTCTACTGTTCTACCTCTCTACTGGCTGTTCTACTGTTCTACCTCTCTACTCGCTGTTCTGCCTCTCCACAAACTGTTCTACTGTTCTACCTCTCTACTCGCTGTTCTGCCTCTCCACAAACTGTTCTACCTCTCTACTCGCTGTTCTGCCTCTCCACAAACTGTTCTACCTCTCTACTCGCTGTTCTGCCTCTCCACAAACTGTTCTACTGTTCTACCTCTCTACTCGCTGTTCTGCCTCTCTACTCGCTGTTCTGCCTCTCTACTCGCTGTTCTACCTCTCTACTCGCTGTTCTGCCTCTCTACTCGCTGTTCTGCCTCTCCACTCGCTGTTCTGCCTCTCCACTCGCTGTTCTGCCTCTCCACAAACTGTTCTACTTCTCTACTCACTGTTCTGCCTCTCCACAAACTGGTCTACTGTTCTACCTCTCCACTCGCTGTTCTGCCTCTCCACTCGCTGTTCTGCCTCTCCACAAACTGTTCTACTTCTCTACTCACTGTTCTGCCTCTCCACAAACTGGTCTACTGTTCTACCTCTCTACTCACTGTTCTACTGTTCTACCTCTCTACTCGCTGTTCTGCCTCTCCACAAACTGTTCTACTGTTCTACCTCTCTACTCGCTGTTCTGCCTCTCTACAAACTGTTCTACTTCTCTACTCACTGTTCTGCCTCTCCACAAACTGTTCTACTGTTCTACCTCTCTACTGGCTGTTCTACTGTTCTACCTCTCTACTCGCTGTTCTGCCTCTCCACAAACTGTTCTACTGTTCTACCTCTCTACTCGCTGTTCTGCCTCTCCACAAACTGTTCTACTGTTCTACCTCTCTACTCGCTGTTCTGCCTCTCCACAAACTGTTCTACCTCTCTACTCGCTGTTCTGCCTCTCCACAAACTGTTCTACTGTTCTACCTCTCTACTCGCTGTTCTGCCTCTCTACTCGCTGTTCTGCCTCTCTACTCGCTGTTCTGCCTCTCCACTCGCTGTTCTGCCTCTCCACTCGCTGTTCTGCCTCTACAAACTGTTCTACTGTTCTACCTCTACTCACTGTTCTGCCTCTCCACAAACTGTTCTACTCGCTGTTCTGCCTCGCTGTTCTACCTCTCTGCTCTACCTCTCCATACACTGTTCTACCTCTCTGCTCTACCTCTCCATACACTGTTCTACCTCTCCACACTGTTCTACCTCTGCTCTACCTCTCCACACTGTTCTACCTCTCCACACTGTTCTACCTCTCTGTTCTACCTCTCCACACACTGTTCTACCTCTCTGCTCTACCTCTCCATACACTGTTCTACCTCTCCACACTGTTCTACCTCTGCTCTACCTCTCCACACTGTTCTACCTCTCCACACACTGTTCTACCTCTCCATACACTATTCTACCTCTCCATACACTGTTCTACCTCTCTGCTCTACCTCTCCATACACTGTTCTACCTCTCCACACTGTTCTACCTCTGCTCTACCTCTCCACACTGTTCTACCTCTCCACACACTGTTCTACCTCTCTGTTCTACCTCTCCACACTGTTCTACCTCTCTGTTCTACCTCTCCATACACTGTTCTACCTCTCTGTTCTACCTCTCCATACACTGTTCTACCTCTCCACACTGTTCTACCTCTCTGCTCTACCTCTCCATACACTATTCTACCTCTCCACACTGTTCTACCTCTCTGCTCTACCTCTCCATACACTATTCTACCTCTCCACACTGTTCTACCTCTCTGTTCTACCTCTCCATATACTGCTCTACCTCTCTGCTCACTGTTCTACCTCTCTGCTCTACCTCTCCACACACTGTTCTACCACTCCATATACTGTTCTACCTCTCCACACTGTTCTACCTCTCTGTTCTACCTCTCCATACACTGTTCTACCTCTGCTCTACCTCTCCATACACTGTTCTACCTCTCCATATACTGTTCTACCTCTCCACACTGTTCTACCTCTCCACACTGTTCTACCTCTCTGCTCTACCTCTCCATACACTATTCTACCTCTCCACACTGTTCTACCTCTCCATACACTGTTCTACCTCTCCACACTGTTCTACCTCTCTGCTCTACCTCTCCATATACTGTTCTACCTCTCCATATACTGTTCTACCTCTCCACACTGTTCTACCTCTCTGCTCTACCTCTCCATACACTATTCTACCTCTCCACACTGTTCTACCTCTCCATACACTGTTCTACCTCTCCACACTGTTCTACCTCTCTGCTCTACCTCTCCATACACTATTCTACCTCTCCACACTGTTCTACCTCTCCATACACTGTTCTACCTCTCCACACTGTTCTACCTCTCTGCTCTACCTCTCCATACACTATTCTACCTCTCCACACTGTTCTACCTCTCCATACACTGTTCTACCTCTCCACACTGTTCTACCTCTCTGCTCTACCTCTCCATACACTATTCTACCTCTCCATACACTGTTCTACCTCTCCACACTGTTCTACCTCTCTGCTCTACCTCTCCATGCACTATTCTACCTCTCCACACTGTTCTACCTCTCTGTTCTACCTCTCCATATACTGCTCTACCTCTCCACTCACTGTTCTACCTCTCTGCTCTACCTCTCCACACTGTTCTACCTCTCTGCTCTACCTCTCCACACACTCTTCTGCCTCTCCATATACTGCTCTACCTCTCCACTCACTGTTCTACCTCTCTGCTCTACCTCTCCACACTGTTCTACCTCTCTGCTCTACCTCTCCGCCACACTCTTCTACCTCTCCATACACTGTTCTACCTCTCCACACTGTTCTACCTCTCTGCTCTACCTCTCCATACACTATTCTACCTCTCCACACACTGTTCTACCTCTTCATATACTGTTCTACCTCTCCACACTGTTCTACCTCTCTGCTCTACCTCTCCATACACTATTCTACCTCTCCACTCTGTTCTACCTCTCCATATACTGCTCTACCTCTCCACTCACTGTTCTACCTCTCTGCTCTACCTCTCCACACTGTTCTACCTCTCTGCTCTACCTCTCCACACACTCTTCTGCCTCTCCATATACTGCTCTACCTCTCCACTCACTGTTCTACCTCTCTGCTCTACCTCTCCACACTGTTCTACCTCTCTGCTCTACCTCTCCATACACTATTCTACCTCTCCACACTATTCTACCTCTCCATACACTGTTCTACCTCTCCACACTGTTCTACCTCTCCACACTGTTCTACCTCTCTGCTCTACCTCTCCATACACTATTCTACCTCTCCACACTGTTCTACCTCTCTGTTCTACCTCTCCATATACTGCTCTACCTCTCCACTCACTGTTCTACCTCTCTGCTCTACCTCTCCACACTGTTCTACCTCTCTGCTCTACCTCTCCACACTCTGTTCTACCTCTCCATATACTGCTCTACCTCTCCACTCACTGTTCTACCTCTCTGCTCTACCTCTCCACACTGTTCTACCTCTCTGCTCTACCTCTCCACACACTCTTCTGCCTCTCCATATACTGCTCTACCTCTCCACTCACTGTTCTACCTCTCTGCTCTACCTCTCCACACTGTTCTACCTCTCTGCTCTACCTCTCCGCCACACTCTTCTACCTCTCCATACACTGTTCTACCTCTCCACACTGTTCTACCTCTCTGCTCTACCTCTCCATACACTATTCTACCTTTCCACACTGTTCTACCTCTCTGTTCTACCTCTCCATATACTGCTCTACCTCTCTGCTCTACCTCTCTGCTCTACCTCTCCACACACTGTTCTACCTCTCCATATACTGTTCTACCTCTCCACACTGTTCTACCTCTCTGCTCTACCTCTCCATACACTATTCTACCTCTCCACTCTGTTCTACCTCTCCATATACTGCTCTACCTCTCCACTCACTGTTCTACCTCTCTGCTCTACCTCTCCACACTGTTCTACCTCTCTGCTCTACCTCTCCACACACTCTTCTGCCTCTCCATATACTGCTCTACCTCTCCACTCACTGTTCTACCGCTCTGCTCTACCTCTCCACACTGTTCTACCTCTCTGCTCTACCTCTCCGCCACACTCTTCTGCCTCTCCGCCACACTCTTCTGCCTCTCCGCCACACTCTTCTGCCTCTCCGCCACACTCTTCTGCCTCTCCGCCACACTCTTCTGCCTCTCCGCCACACTCTTCTGCCTCTCCGCCACACTCTTCTGCCTCTCCGCCACACTCTTCTGCCTCTCTGCTCTACCTCTCCACTCACTGTTCTACCTCTCTGCTCTACCTCTCCACTCACTGTTCTACCTCTGCTCTACCTCTCCACACACTGTTCCAACTCTCCTCACTGTTCTACCTCTTTCCACACACTGTTCTACCTCTTTCCTCACTGTTCTACCTCTTTCCACACACTGTTCTACCTCTTTCCACACACTGTTCTACCTCTCCACACACTGTTCTACCTCTCCACACACTGTTCTACCTCTCCACACACTGTTCTACCTCTCCACACACTGTTCTACCTCTTTCCACACACTGTTCTACCTCTCCACACACTGTTCTACCTCTCCACACACTGTTCTACCTCTTTCCACACACTGTTCTACCTCTTTCCACACACTGTTCTACCTCTTTCCACACACTGTTCTACCTCTCCACACACTGTTCTACCTCTCCACACACTGTTCTACCTCTCCACACACTGTTCTACCTCTTTCCACACACTGTTCTACCTCTTTCCACACACTGTTCTACCTCTTTCCACACACTGTTCTACCTCTTTCCACACACTGTTCTACCTCTCCACACACTGTTCTACCTCTCCACACACTGTTTTACCTCTTTCCACACACTGTTCTACCTCTTTCCACACACTGTTCTACCTCTCCACACACTGTTCTACCTCTCCACACACTGTTCTACCTCTTTCCACACACTGTTCTACCTCTTTCCACACACTGTTCTACCTCTTTCCACACACTGTTCTACCTCTTTCCTCTCACTGTTCTACCTCTTTCCTCACTGTTCTACCTCTTTCCTCACTGTTCTACCTCTTTCCTCACTGTTCTACCTCTTTCCTCACTGTTCTACCTCTTTCCTCACTGTTCTACTTCTGCACCTCACTGTTCTACCTCTCTACTTCAGTCCAATGAGAATAGGAATGTCCTGGGGGAATCTGCAGACTATGTGCCAAAAGTATTGCCTGCTAAACCAGAGGTAAAGTCTGAAATCTTACACCTACTAGAATCCTGGACATGGCCACAGCTGTTATATGTAGTACTACTTACATAACCCCTAGTTTAGACAACCATTCAGTGTGATTTGTCAACTTGTCAATCTAAATAAAGTACGTTACTGTCACTGTTCTAGGTTGCTGGGAGCATGGATGAAACCCCTGTATTGGAAGCAGTGGTAGAAACCCCTGTAATGGCAGCAGTGGTGGAGGCTGCAGCTCCAGTAGTGGAAGAGTCCATTGTCATGGAAGAGGTAGAACATGTTGCAGCTGCAGTAGTGGAGTTTATCCCAGCAGTAGAAGAATCTATCCCAGTGACAGTAGTGGAACCAACTATGGCTGCAGTGGAAGAATCCATTGAGCTGGCAGAGGAGGAACCCATTATTGTTGAAGTGGAAGCTCTCAAGCCAAAGGAGGCAACATCAGTGGATGATACCATCACTAAGATAGAGGCTCTTGTCACCATAGAAAATGACACAGAAGCACCCCTCTTGGTGCCAGAGGTAGCACAGTCCGCCCCAGAGGAAGAAGTCATAGCAACGCCAGAGGAGGCTGTTGAGGAAGGACCTGCAACAATGAAGCCCATAGCAACAGATGCACCTGTTACAGAGTCGGTCACAGAACCCATTGTAACAGAAGCACCAGTTGCAGAGGAAGCGCCAGTGCCTATAGCAACAGAACCAGAACCTGTTACCATAGAAGCGGTGGTGGAGGCTGAAGCACCCATTGCCGCAGCAGTACTAGAAGCCATAGCAACAGAACCCATGGTTACAGAACAAGCACCTGTTACCATAGAAGTGGCAGTGGCCGCAGAAGCACCCATTAATGAGGCAGTAGCAGAACCCATAGCAGCAACTGAAAAAGCCCCAGTCATTGTAGAAGAGAATGAACCTGCCCCAGCACCACTCATAGACCTAGCCCCAGCCATAGACCTATCCCCAGCACCACTCATAGACCTATCCCCAGCCATAGACCTATCCCCAGCACCACTCATAGACCTAGCCCCAGCCATAGACCTATCCCCAGCCATAGACCTATCCCCAGCACCACTCATAGACCTAGCCCCAGCCATAGACCTATCCCCAGCAACACTCATAGACCTAGCCCCAGCCATAGACCTATTCCCAGCACCACTCATAGACCTAGCCCCAGCCATAGACCTAGCCCCAGCACCACTCATAGACCTAGCCCCAGCCATAGACCTAGCCCCAGCACCACTCATAGACCTAGCCCCAGCCATAGACCTAGCCCCAGCACCATTCATAGACCTAGCCCCAGCCAATGACCTAGCCCCAGCACCACTCATAGACCTAGCCCCAGCCATAGATCCAGCTACAAACCCAGCTGCAGAGGACGAGGCTGCAGCAGCCCCAGCAGTAGAGCCCCTACCAGCCCTCACCCAGGTGGTTCCACCAGGCGCAGAGCCAGCCCCTGCAGCCCCTCTAGCTGCCCTCTTAGAGGGTAAAGGTGTGGAGGAGGCAGCCCCTGTAGCAGTAGCAACGGCATCCATGGACCTGCTGGACCTGAATGATGAGGTAAACCTAACCAGTCTATACATCCTGTCATGACTTACACAGTATTTAGAAAGCTAATCTATATTGGAAATCACCTTTTGATTTTTATTGAACAATGATGTACTCTATATAAATGTTACGGGACAACAATGTACCAGCAAGGTAGTTCACCCTCGCCTACAGTTTTCCACTGACTCATCACTCATATACAGGACTTATTCCACCAGGGCCTTGACGACCTGGACCTGTTTGATCTGGACGATGACATCGACACCACAGACGTCAATCTGGACGATGACTTCTTAGACGAATGAAAGTCTTAGAGAAATGTCCTTAAAGTGACCAAAGAGCACAGTGTTGTTCATACTCCTAGTGAATGGGAGTGTGTGTGTAGGGGACGGGGGTGTTTTTACCTTTACAGTGAAACTGGTGAAAGGTGGGGTGGATGAGTTCATGTCTTTACACATTAACTGTGAAACACCATGGGAGGGGGTTTGTAGAATGCTTTGGGTGATAATGGGGTGGACTGGGTTCATTCATTAGGAACAAATGCAGGAAATGTTTTGAAACGGGAAACAAATGTGCCTTCTTATTGAACAGGTCAAATGTACTGTGTCAAATTGATTTCTCTGGTTTCACACATGCTGAACACAACCGGGTTGTATTCATTAGTCGTATTTCATTGCAAACAGTTTCTATTGCACAAATTCAGGTTGGTTCCTAGAGTAAACTTTTTCCATTGCAAACATTTAGCAATGGAATTCAACTAATGAATACACCATGGTTTTGAAATCCTTTGTACAGTACTTCATCATCCAACTCTCACATTGACCTACAGTATAGAATGATAGTGTGAACCAGAGTGGTCATGGGTTTGACATGTTTACCTTATCCTCTCACATAGGAAGATGGGAATAGTTTACTATTGTACCTCTTACGCCTAGCTAAACAGGCTTTGATCTTTCATTCATTAGTTAGGTTAGGTCATGAGCTTGTCTTCAGTATACCTCTACATGCCTTGGCAAGCATGCTGCTCTGCCATGGTCTAGTATCTTATGCATCTGCTGTTTTTAAATAAGGAACCTACTTCATTGTTACAGATGTGAACCCAAGTGTCTTATGTATGACTGGTTTAGAAAAGGGCATGATGTTATGTATGACTGGTTTAGAAAAGGGCATGATGTTATGTATGACTGGTTTAGAAAAGGGCATGATGTTATGTATGACTGGTTTAGAAAAGGGCATGATATGTATGACTGGTTTAGAAAAGGGCATGATGTTATGTATGACTGGTTTAGAAAAGGGCATGATGTTATGTATGACTGGTTTAGAAAAGGGCATGATGTTATGTATGACTGGTTTAGAAAAGGGCATGATGTTATGTATGACTGGTTTAGAAAAGGGCATGATGTTATGTATGACTGGTTTAGAAAAGGGCATGATGTTATGTATGACTGGTTTAGAAAAGGGCATGATATGTATGACTGGTTTAGAAAAGGGCATGATGTTATGTATGACTGGTTTAGAAAAGGGCATGATGTTATGTATGACTGGTTTAGAAAAGGGCATGATGTTCTGTATGACTGGTTTAGAAAAGGGCATGATGTTATGTATGACTGGTTTAGAAAAGGGCATGATGTTATGTATGACTGGTTTAGAAAAGGGCATGATATGTATGACTGGTTTAGAAAAGGGCATGATATGTATGACTGGTTTAGAAAAGGGCATGATGTTCTGTATGACTGGTTTAGAAAAGGGCATGATGTTCTGTATGACTGGTTTAGAAAAGGGCATGATGTTCTGTATGACTGGTTTAGAAAAGGGCATGATGTTCTGTATGACTGGTTTAGAAAAGGGCATGATGTTCTGTATGACTGGTTTAGAAAAGGGCATGATGTTCTGTATGACTAGTTTAGAAAAGGGCATGATGTTATGTATGACTGGTTTAGAAAAGGGCATGATGTTCTGTATGACTGGTTTAGAAAAGGGCATGATGTTCTGTATGACTGGTTTAGAAAAGGGCATGATGTTATGTATGACTGGTTTAGAAAAGGGCATGATGTTCTGTATGACTAGTTTAGAAAAGGGCATGATGTTATGTATGACTGGTTTAGAAAAGGGCATGATATGTATGACTGGTTTAGAAAAGGGCATGATGTTATGTATGACTGGTTTAGAAAAGGGCATGATGTTATGTATGACTGGTTTAGAAAAGGGCATGATGTTATGTAAGACTGGTTTAGAAAAGGGCATGATGTTATGTATGACTGGTTTAGAAAAGGGCATGATGTTATGTATGACTGGTTTAGAAAAGGGCATGATGTTATGTATGACTGGTTTAGAAAAGGGCATGATGTTATGTATGACTGGTTTAGAAAAGGGCATGATGTTCTGTATGACTGGTTTAGAAAAGGGCATGATGTTCTGTATGACTGGTTTAGAAAAGGGCATGATGTTCTGTATGACTGGTTTAGAAAAGGGCATGATGTTATGTATGACTGGTTTAGAAAAGGGCATGATGTTATGTATGACTGGTTTAGAAAAGGGCATGATGTTCTGTATGACTGGTTTAGAAAAGGGCATGATGTTCTGTATGACTGGTTTAGAAAAGGGCATGATGTTCTGTATGACTGGTTTAGAAAAGGGCATGATGTTATGTATGACTGGTTTAGAAAAGGGCATGATGTTATGTATGACTGGTTTAGAAAAGGGCATGATGTTCTGTATGACTGGTTTAGAAAAGGGCATGATGTTCTGTATGACTGGTTTAGAAAAGGGCATGATGTTATGTATGACTGGTTTAGAAAAGGGCATGATATGTATGACTGGTTTAGAAAAGGGCATGATATGTATGACTGGTTTAGAAAAGGGCATGATGTTCTGTATGACTGGTTTAGAAAAGGGCATGATATGTATGACTGGTTTAGAAAAGGGCATGACGTTCTGTATGACTGGTTTAGAAAAGGGCATGATGTTCTGTATGACTGGTTTAGAAAAGGGCATGATGTTCTGTATGACTGGTTTAGAAAAGGGCATGATGTTATGTATGACTGGTTTAGAAAAGGGCATGATATGTATGACTGGTTTAGAAAAGGGCATGATGTTATGTATGACTGGTTTAGAAAAGGGCATGATGTTATATATGACTAGTTTAGAAAAGGGCATGATGTTCTGTATGACTGGTTTAGAAAAGGGCATGATGTTCTGTATGACTGGTTTAGAAAAGGGCATGATGTTCTGTATGACTGGTTTAGAAAAGGGCATGATGTTCTGTATGACTGGTTTAGAAAAGGGCATGATGTTATGTATGACTGGTTTAGAAAAGGGCATGATGTTCTGTATGACTGGTTTAGAAAAGGGCATGATGTTCTGTATGACTGGTTTAGAAAAGGGCATGATGTTATGTATGACTGGTTTAGAAAAGGGCATGATGTTATGTAAGACTGGTTTAGAAAAGGGCATGATGTTATGTATGACTGGTTTAGAAAAGGGCATGATGTTATGTATGACTGGTTTAGAAAAGGGCATGATGTTATGTATGACTGGTTTAGAAAAGGGCATGATGTTCTGTATGACTGGTTTAGAAAAGGGCATGATGTTATGTATGACTGGTTTAGAAAAGGGCATGATGTTATGTATGACTGGTTTAGAAAAGGGCATGATATGTATGACTGGTTTAGAAAAGGGCATGATATGTATGACTGGTTTAGAAAAGGGCATGATGTTCTGTATGACTGGTTTAGAAAAGGGCATGATGTTCTGTATGACTGGTTTAGAAAAGGGCATGATGTTCTGTATGACTGGTTTAGAAAAGGGCATGATGTTCTGTATGACTGGTTTAGAAAAGGGCATGATGTTCTGTATGACTGGTTTAGAAAAGGGCATGATGTTCTGTATGACTAGTTTAGAAAAGGGCATGATGTTATGTATGACTGGTTTAGAAAAGGGCATGATGTTATGTATGACTGGTTTAGAAAAGGGCATGATGTTATGTATGACTGGTTTAGAAAAGGGCATGATGTTCTGTATGACTAGTTTAGAAAAGGGCATGATGTTATGTATGACTGGTTTAGAAAAGGGCATGATATGTAAGACTGGTTTAGAAAAGGGCATGATGTTATGTATGACTGGTTTAGAAAAGGGCATGATGTTCTGTATGACTGGTTTAGAAAAGGGCATGATGTTCTGTATGACTGGTTTAGAAAAGGGCATGATGTTATGTATGACTGGTTTAGAAAAGGGCATGATGTTATGTATGACTGGTTTAGAAAAGGGCATGATGTTATGTATGACTGGTTTAGAAAAGGGCATGATGTTATGTATGACTGGTTTAGAAAAGGGCATGATGTTCTGTATGACTGGTTTAGAAAAGGGCATGATGTTATGTATGACTGGTTTAGAAAAGGGCATGATATGTATGACTGGTTTAGAAAAGGGCATGATGTTATGTATGACTGGTTTAGAAAAGGGCATGATATGTATGACTGGTTTAGAAAAGGGCATGATGTTCTGTATGACTGGTTTAGAAAAGGGCATGATATGTATGACTGGTTTAGAAAAGGGCATGACGTTCTGTATGACTGGTTTAGAAAAGGGCATGATGTTCTGTATGACTGGTTTAGAAAAGGGCATGATGTTCTGTATGACTGGTTTAGAAAAGGGCATGATGTTATGTATGACTGGTTTAGAAAAGGGCATGATATGTATGACTGGTTTAGAAAAGGGCATGATGTTATGTATGACTGGTTTAGAAAAGGGCATGATGTTCTGTATGACTGGTTTAGAAAAGGGCATGATGTTATGTATGACTGGTTTAGAAAAGGGCATGATGTTCTGTATGACTGGTTTAGAAAAGGGCATGATGTTCTGTATGACTGGTTTAGAAAAGGGCATGATGTTATGTATGACTGGTTTAGAAAAGGGCATGATGTTATGTAAGACTGGTTTAGAAAAGGGCATGATGTTATGTATGACTGGTTTAGAAAAGGGCATGATGTTATGTATGACTGGTTTAGAAAAGGGCATGATGTTATGTATGACTGGTTTAGAAAAGGGCATGATGTTATGTATGACTGGTTTAGAAAAGGGCATGAAGTTCTGTATGACTGGTTTAGAAAAGGGCATGATGTTCTGTATGACTGGTTTAGAAAAGGGCATGATGTTCTGTATGACTGGTTTAGAAAAGGGCATGATGTTCTGTATGACTGGTTTAGAAAAGGGCATGATGTTCTGTATGACTGGTTTAGAAAAGGGCATGATGTTCTGTATGACTGGTTTAGAAAAGGGCATGATGTTATGTATGACTGGTTTAGAAAAGGGCATGATATGTATGACTGGTTTAGAAAAGGGCATGATATGTATGACTGGTTTAGAAAAGGGCATGATGTTATGTATGACTGGTTTAGAAAAGGGCATGATGTTATGTATGTCTGGAATTGAATGTCAACTCAATAAAGATGACAAGTGTTTGTCTGAATCAGGCCATAGGAATAATTCAGATTCAATAAATGAGAATGTATATAAAAATATATATTTTGTATATACATGCATCATGATAATTAAACAGCTTACAGTCAGTTCCAATGTTGAGATACAGTATGATTAAGGTTATGGACAAATGACAAGGTTGAAATGCAGAAGTGGATATCTGCACTGCGTCGATAGAAGACAAGCTTGGTGCATCCCAATTATGTGCACATTTTGATGCCATTCATTGGCAATGGACACTTGGCTTGCAAGTGTTTCATATGAGCTCCATAGTTCAAGGACTAAATGATTCTCTTTGTTTACCGTAATTGTCCAGTTGATTAAAGATCGAGTCATGGATAGGCAGGCCATTGGGGAGAATGTCACTGCTCCGTTGGTTTATTGTTGTGGGTGTGAGATGTATGGGACGGTTGGAGCTATGCTGTGATGTGACAGAGCTCTCCAGTGGTTAGGTGCGGTGATGCATGATGGTTAGAAGGAGCTATGCTGTGATGTGACAGAGCTCTCCAGTGGTTAGGTGTGGTGATGCATGACGGTCAGAAGGAGCTATGCTGTGATGTGACAGAGCTCTCCAGTGGTTAGGTGTGGTGATGCATGATGGTTAGATGGAGCTATGCTGTGATGTGACAGAGCTCTCCAGTGGTTAGGTGTGGTGATGCATGATGGTTAGATGGAGCTATGCTGTGATGTGACAGAGCTCTCCAGTGGTTAGGTGTGGTGATGCATGATGGTTAGATGGAGCTATGCTGTGATGTGACAGAGCTCTCCAGTGGTTAGGTGTGGTGATGCATGA